>NC_133666.1:410587584-410915444 GCF_037893015.1 Macrotis lagotis
AGAAGTTTAACTTCTAAAATAAAATATTGTAATAGAGTTACATTTGTCGTAAACATACTTTATTTTTGTATGTTACATCTTGGGATTTATGGTTAAACTATAATAAATCAAACATAATTGATTAAATCAGGATTCTGTGTTATGTTATAGGCTCAATAATTACACTGATTGCATCAGACATCAGAACCCTTTATGATAAATCTTATCAAATGCACTACACAAAATTCATTGCAGTTAGAGCCATGAATATAGCTGAATAATATGTGTTGTAAGGATAAATGAGAAGGGGTGGCTATGTGGTGCAGTGGAAAGAACACTCCTGGAGTCAGGAGTATCTGAGTTCAAATCCAGCCTTAGACACTTCATAATTACCTAGTTGTGTGGCCTTGGGCAAGTCACTTAACCCCCACTGTCTTGCAAAAACCTAAAAAAAAGAATAAATGAAAAGAATAAAATCATATTGTCTCCTAGATTTTCTATGTCTCCATACCTAATTAACCCATCTGCTGCCATCCACCATTATTGAAGTACCTGCTTTAGCATCAGGAGTTATGCTAGAGCCTCAACTCATGCAGACCCCACCATCTCTCCAGTTAGCCACATTTCTGCAGTTGGGGCTTCAAAGACCACTTTAGTTTCCCCTCCTGTTTCTACTAGCACCTGTCCTTGCACAGGAATACTTGTGAATGTCTTGTTCTCAAGCATCCCTCCAATACTCTCTCCTCACTTGGTTTTTGTGACATTGCTTGCTCCCTTCCAGTTCTTCACCAACAGTGTGATGCTTTTTTCTCAGCCTCCTTTGCCACATCATAGTTTCTCTCTTCACCAAGTCTTGAAATATTCTGGGCTTTACATCTCAGTCTTGATATGTTCTGGGCTTCTGTGGACCAGCTTGGAAATCTTCTGCCTGACATGAAACCAAAACAGTTTCTCTAATAGAAAGCATTTCAAGTCAACAATTGATATAAACTCTCCCCTTGTGAGGCAGGACTAAGGTCTCTCAAACCACTGGATGAGTATCCTATCCCCATTTATCCATTCACCCTAAATGATAAAGAATCATTTATGCTTTGAAGAAGCCACTGAATTTCAACTTAGACTGATATTTTGACACAAAAATGTTGGACTTCTCTAACCTAGAAAGATTTTTATTCAGAGATATAAAGATATGCTCAATTCTCTGAAAAAAACATCTGATATTGATGGTAGGCTCGAAGTTGAGAACTATGGAAATTATGTTCCAGACAGTTTCTGATGTATGGATTAAGTGATAGTTCTCTGAAATATTGCATATTGTTATCTTTTGATAGAGCATCGAACAGAAAAGGGTAGTTTAATGGGATTTATCAGGGTCAAGAAGAATCTCATAAAAAAGTGAATACTTGGAGTGAACACTGCTGTGCTTGTCTCACAAACACATATATTCAGAGGGAGGGGGGAGGGGAGGGAGGGGGAGGGGAGGGGGGAGGGGGGAGGGGGAGGGGGAGGGGGAGGGGGGGAGGGAGAGGGGAGGGAGAGGGAGAGGGAGAGGGAGAGGGAGAGGGAGAGGGAGAGGGAGAGGGAGAGGGAGAGGGAGAGGGAGAGACGCAAACATGTTAGAGACTGTAACCTATAGAATTAGCATTGATCTTAGATCTTTTAAAAAGTTTCCTAATTACTTTTGATAATAATTGAAGCTTTGAGTAGAATATAAGAAAATTTATGTTAAAAAGTAATTATCTGTTAAGGAGCTGAAATCAAATTAATATTCTTTTTATACTTACAAATACAAACTTTCTAAACATTTATCTTACCTTAGGCATTACTTAGAACAGTCATTTTTGCTAATATGTGTTAATGCAGAAGACACATTGAATCATAATCAACATTTTCTAAACCTTGATCTCACAGGCTTTTGCATCTTTCACTCAGAACAATTAATCACACCAAGTGATTAAAGGCACTAAAAATATAGATGGTTAAAGTGTTTAACTACTGGTCAAAGCCTTCTTGTGCATAAGTGTGATATGAGATTCATTCACTATTTGTCTATATTTGTTTAAATCTTCAGAATATAAAACTCTCCCCACACATCACATGGGTAGGTGATAAGCATTTAGGAAGCACCTTGTACATTCTGGAGATACAAACATTATTTTAAAAAAAAAGCTGCCCTCAATGAACTTACATTCTAATTGGGAAAGACAACAAACACATAAAAAGAAGTTAAAGGGGGAGTAAGGAAGCATGGCAAATAAAATGCAAAAACATAGCTGAAAGGGAATGAAGAATGGTTGGACTGGACGCCTCCCAAAATATAGACTGAAGGAGTGACTTATTAATGAGAGAAAGGGGCCAAAGTGGAAGGGATTTTTTTTTTTTTTTTTTTTGGTGAGAAGGGTTTGGAATCTCAGAGAACTCAGAATTCTTATCAAGTACTTCTAGGTGGCACAGTATATAGAGCACTGGCCTTGGAATCAGAAGGAGAGGAGTTCAAATCTGGCCTCAGACACTTGATATTCACTAGCTATGTGACCTTGGGCAAGTCACTTAACCCTGATTGTCTCACACCCAGGGCCATCTTTAGTCATCCTGATTCATATTTTGCCCACTGGAGTCAGATGGTTCCAGAAGAGAAAGTAAGGCTAGTGACTTAGAATGGCATTCCCCCACTCAAAAATTCGATTCATGTGCTTGTCATGATATCACCTCCCTGATGTCATGGTCATCTTCGAGAACAAAGGATAAACATCAATCATCATCATCATCACAGTCTTCATCTCTATCTCAACCCCAGTTTTTATACAGGAGTATAATAGATATTCCCTCTTCCCCCTGTGAATATCCTGAGTTTACATTCTATTACCAAGATATAGATATAGATATAGATATAGATATAGATATAGATATAAAAAAATATATATGGCAATTTGGTTGGGGAGACACTAACACTTGGGAGAATCAGGAAAGGTTTCTTGTGGAAATGATATTCAAGCTGAAATTTGAAAATTCTATGGATTCTAAGAGGCAGAGAGGTGAGAAAGAGTTGTATTCCAAGTATGAAGGCCATCCTTTGCAAAGACATGGAGAGAGGAAATGGAATGTCATTTATGGAGAATGAGAAAAAGAGAGCAATTTAACAGGACCATGGGGAAGAGAAGGAAAATAACATAAAAGAAGCCTGGAAAGATAAATTGGAGCCAATTGTGATTCTAGCATAGATCATATATTACAGAAAGATCAATGGATTTGGAGTCAAAGAATCCTCCAAATCATGGTTTTATTCCAGAAATCACCTGTGTGATTGTGCAAGTCATACACTCAGGGAATCAGCTTTCTCATCTGTAAAATAAAGGGATTGTATTGCATGATGTGTAACATACTTATAGACCTAAATCTGTTATGCTATGAACTGGACTAAGAGCAAGTTCCTGGGTTGAGGCATCTTCAGTCTTTCCTAACTATAAGTTTCCATGACCTTTGAGAAACCCTTTGAAGTACAGATCCTATTGATACTCAAAAGGATGGGGTGATGAGTATTGATTTAAAAAACCATTTTTTCACTTTGATACTTCAAAGATTTAGAACGGAAAGAGAAAGTAGAGATGATCTATTCCAACTTCTCATTTTACAGATGAGGAATCCTGGGTTCAAGGAGATTACTTTATTTGTCCAGTTCCTTTTACTCCAAATTCGATATTCTTTGCGCTACATCATGATTCACTACAAGTCAGAGAGAATTTCCCTTTTTTCTTCAACCTAGCAATCTTCAAGCCTGAACTTTTTCACTGCATTAGACTTGGTCCAATTGGGTTGAGATGTTTTTGAGTATCGTAAGCCCCCCCCCCCCACCTCTCGGTTATGCTCAAGGAAAAGTCATTCAAATTAAAGGTAGGAGAAGGAAAAAACTGTAGCCAATCCTTCCCTCAAATACCTTGCATTCTAAAAGAGCTAAACCATAGCATGAATAAATACCTAGAAGGAGGAGAAATATACAAGCCGATGCAAACTTTGTGTACAAAATAGGAATTCAATACATTACTTAATTACTTGCAAGCATGTAAACAAAAGTATCTAAAGTGACAAAGAATGAAGTCATGGGAAGTTGCATGATAAGACTGGACAGAATCAATAGACAAATCAGTCAATAGGCAAACAGTTATTTAGAACAGGTTTCATGAACAGAATTCCAAGGGTTTCAACGATGGAATAGAAAAAGCTAGATGAGCAAAAGGAAGAGGGCATGAAATGCTGTGTGAAAAGGCTCCTCAGAGACTTAAGATGTTTGATTCAGGGGAAAAAAAACTAGAAAAGCAAGTCTGTCTTAGACAAATAGAAAAGAAGTAGAAGAAAAAACATTCCACATTAATAACAATTCATAATTACATAGTGCTTTTAGGTTAATAAATCAAAAAGTTTCTAGCTCAGCAAAAGCCCCTGCATTCTACTAGAATGGAATCTAAAAACCCATTTTGGATGTGATTTTAGTCCATAAATTCCTAAATTTTTTTTGTGTCATGGACCACTTTGCCAATCTGATAAAGTCAAATATTCCATAATTAAAGAGAATGCTAAAGTTAGTAAAAGTAAAAATATAATTTTCCCATTAAATTCATAGATAATGCCTCCATTTTCCCACCCTACCCCCCCCCAAAAAAAAACTTTCCATGGCCCTGGTAAATATCTTTAGTCTAATCCAGTCTTCTACACCAAGAAATAGGTTCATAGGGTTAGAGTTGGAAGAGAAAGTTTATCTAATCCAATTTTGTCATTTTACAGATAAAGAGACTGAGTCCTAGAGAAAATCCCACAGCTAAGATCACAGGGATTTCAGAAACCATCTAATTAAATCAAGTCAATAAGCATTATAGTGTTTGCTATGTACCAGATTCCTTCCCTGTACACATGAGGAAAATCAGGCCCACTGAGGTTAAATAACTTATGCAAAGTAACACAGCAAGTAGCAGAGTTGGAATTTGAACAAGTCCACTGACTCCAGACTTGGTACCATATAGTATTTATGCCTAACTGAAAGGTCTCCAGTGCATCACAATCCATTGTTAAATGACTCTAGTTATACAGAAAATTCTCCCTTACATTGAACAATGGCCAATGATCAGAGATATCAAACTTACCACCATGAACAATGTGTTACTTCAAACCTCCCCAGTGAAGCAGGAATCAGATAAAAATGTTATTGGTACATGCTTACCCAAACAAATAAATATATAATAAAAACACAGGTAATGTTAATTTGTTATTTTCCAAGTTGGTATGTCACTGACAGGTTTTAGGGGCCTCCATTTCTATTTGAGTTTGATACCTTTGGTTTATATCTCTGTAGCTTCCATCCATCATTCTATCCTTAGGGAGGCAACACAAAATAATAATCCCATTTCCACATGACAAGCCTTCAGATATTTGAAGAGAATTATAATATTGCTTCTAAGTATTATCTACTTCAGTCTTGACATCCCCATTTCTTTCAACCAATTCTCATATAACTTATTTACATCCATATTGCTTTTTACCCATTGCCCTGCTCCTCTTCCTCCCATGAGGGAACTATAAATTGCTTAAGGTGAGAGATTGTATCATTTTTCAATTTTTGCCTCCCAGTGCCAAGTAAACCCTCTTATACTTAGTATGTATTTATTAGATGTTTGTTAAATTTGATTGTGAGTTTTGAGACCCTTTCCATTCCCAGTTCCCTCTTTAGATCTAGCAGCAAAAGTGATGAAAGAGATGAATGAGAAGGGACCTTAATAAAACAGAATTATGCTATACAGGATTGAAGCTTGGCCTTGATTGACAACTCTCTCCTCTTCTCCTTCCAAAGTATAAGCTTGCCTATTTTTTGCTAAAAATGTTCCTAATTTTGAAATACTTACCTGACCTTCATTTCATCACCTCTATCTATGCCTTGGATTTGTCATTGCTGGTGAAATTTTCATTTGATCTAAAAAGAATACTGATTATCCTCTTAGATAATGAGGTAGAACTATCCTTTTGCCAGTCCCCTTCCTTTACACCCTGATCAGCCTTGTTCTCTCCCTTGAGGGCTTATTAATTATCTTTAATCACTAACACAAGTCAAGACTATCCTCACTGGTAGTAGAGACCCAATAAGCACTCTTTTCTGGTTACAACCTAACTTTCTAATGTCCCTCTTTAATGTGGCACCCAGAAATGAAAATAATTCTCCAAATATGTTTTGACCAGTGTAAGATACAATTGAATTATCACTTCCCCAACTTAAGATAGAATATTTTTAGATAGAGAAGTTGGTCTTTGATGAGCACTCAAGCTCAGAAAGTTCATCATGTAATAATAAGGTGTTAAATTAACTGAACAATGTAGCCACACCTGATAATAACTTTACAAGAGTGATCACCTTGCTTTAAATTAAGGGAATTAAGAGAGCAACCTCATTAAATGAGCAAAAATTAAACATGTCTTTGCAGAGCTTTAAATAACTAAGCCCTGGACAAATTTGGTTCCTTGAGTTCATCCAAGCTGAGAGACAAAAGTAGAAGAAGAACACAGCCATTTAGAGTGATTTTCTTTTGGCAGGAAAGAAAGGATTTTATTCTGAAAAACTCAGATCGGGTCTCTTTTAAATGGAGCTACTCAACTACCAGGAGTCAGAGAGATATGTGCTCAAAGGAAAGCCAGACTTGGAAATCAAGGGTTTGGCCAAGGAGAAGATTATAAGAAGATCAAAAGAACTTCCAAGTCCTGCAGTTCTAGAGTTGAATTGCTTTGGCACATATTTTTCCCATGTGTGTAACTCACTCCTACTGAACCTTGTGCCCTCTATCATTCCCTTAACACTATGTGTATTTGTGGAGAAATGTGTCCAGATATTTTGAAGTCACTATTTTTATTTTGCCATCTTAGTAAATGCCTTCACTAGAAGCTAATTTAACCATTTGCTGATTGTAAATGGAAAGCATACATGAGCTTCCTGGTGTTAGAAGTCAAGGTAACAGGAGTATCCCTAGAGACAGAAGTCATCCTCTAAGGATCCATCTTAAGAGTATTCTCACTGGGAGTATCATAAAGGACACACTACATCAGTTGATAGGTTTCCTGAACATCTTTGTTTTTTTGTTTGGGTTTTTTTTTTTAGGTTTTTGCAAGGCAAATGGGATTAAGTGGCTTGCCCAAGGCCACACAGCTAGGTAATTATTGAGTGTCTGAGAATGGATTTGAACCCAGGTACTTCTGACTCCAGGGCTGGTGCTTTATCCACTGCACCCATCTAGCCGCCCCTTTCCTGAACATCTTGAAGAACTTTGTTCCCTGAATTGTCCATGGCAAAGATGTCAAATGCAGAGCATATATAACCTGTCCAGAAAAGGACCAAAACAGATAAAATGTAACTCAAAAAGAGTTAAAAGATAGATAATATTAATATGTGATTTTTATGGCAATATTTAATTAGTAGGTCCTAATGCATGAGTTCACTACTTCTGTGTTTGTGTTTACCACCACTGACCTAAGGAGTATGAGGTAGCTAGGTGACACAGTGGATAGAGCATTGGGCTTGAGATCAGGAAAACCTGAGTTCAGGTCCGGTTTCAGAATCTTATGAACTGTGTGACCCTAGGCAAGTCACTTAACCCCTGTTTATCTTAGCATTCTCATCTGCAAAAAGGGAATGATAACAGTGCCAGGATAGTTATGAGGATCAAATGAGATAATATTTGTATAGTACTTAGTACATTGCCTGATACGTAAGTTTAATAAATGGTTGTCCCTTCCCCTCTCTTTCCCCTAAAAGTTTTCCTATATTGAATATTCATTGTTACCTTGAATGCCTGTACAGAAGATGAGAAATTATACCCACATCTACAGAGACCTGAACAAAAGATATCCTTGAATTATATGTTCAGTTTTATAGAAGCAAATCTAGATAGGGACAAAATGAACAAAAGACCTGATGTGGGTTCTAAGGACATGAATTTTTTATATAGTGAATTATGTCTTGGAGGTTCATGTAGCATTAAAACTAACTTCTTTGGGGGTGGCTAGGTGGTGAAGTGGTTAGAGCACTGGCCCTGGACTCAGGAACCTGAGGTCAAATGTGACCTCAGACATTTGATACTTACTAGCTGTGTGTCCTTGGGCAAGTCATTTAGCCCCAATGCCTTGTAAAAAAAAAATTTAAATATAAAAACTAATTTATTTGCTCTAAAAAAGTGTGCATGAGTCAAGAGAGAACACTAAGAATTATATACAGGAATTCATAACACGGGGGGGGGGTTTAGCTTTTCTTGTTTTCTTTTGTCTTCTTTGAATTGTTTAACATAATGCTCTTGACACAGAGTAGGTCTCAATAAGATGCTTATTGTTAGACTGTTGGATTTATTTCTTTTTACTTTTTGGTGGCATGAGATGGACTGAAACAGAACCTTGCAAATACCAAGGCAACTCTCTTAAGCCTAGAAGAACCTTGTACAATGTTTTATAGGTGAACAAATAGTAAACATTCAGTGACCTCTCAGCCCCTCCTTTCAAAAAAGAAACTGGCTTATGTTGGTGCCAACATCGCTCTGATTCATACCTAGATTTAGTAAACTAGTCAAGTTCTGGAAAAGAAAAAGTTTAGACAGTTTTGTTTTCATTTGCAAAGTAATTACATGAAAGAAATACAATTGGAAAAACAGCCCTGTTGGTTTAAAATGATTTGTTTCCTCTGCTGTACTTTTCCCCTTCTAAAAAAAAAAAAAGAGGGGGCAGCTAGATGATGTAGTGGATAGAGCACTGGGCCGGGAGTCAGGAGCACCTGAGTTCAAATCCTATCTCAGACAATTAATAATTACCTAGCCGTGTGGCCTTGGGCAAGCCACTTAACCCCATTTCCTTGCAAAAAAAAATAAAAAAAGAATCCCCCCCCCCAAACATTTAAATCCCAGTAGTTCATGGAATCTTCTATGATGTGATATTGGTATAGCGAATAGAGTCAGGTAAACAAGAGAAGGGGGGGGGGGAGGCAGAGACAGACAGACAGACAGGCACAGAGACAGAGAGAGACAGAGACACAAAGACACCACAGAGACAGAGACAGAGAAATAGAGACAGAGGAGAGGAGAGAGAGTCAGACAGAGAGACAGACAGAGAGGTTTTTGAGTCAAGAGAAACTGGGTTCAAATGATGCTTCTGAAAGATACTGACTGTAAGACCCTGGGCAATTAATTGGCAATGATAGTGGGAGTTTTCCACCAGAAGATTCTGCTGCCAGTAAAATCACAAATCCAAAAAAAGAGCAAAAATCATTTGCTGAAGATGAATGTAAGAATTGCTGCTCATCAGTGAATGTGTTTCATGTCTTTTATATTTAATCCTGCCACTCTATTTTAGCAAAAAGACTGTGGCATAAAGTCCATATTTCCATTCCTCAAAATTTCTGGGTTGCATTATCGTTTCTGGCCTTAACCTTGAATCAAAGAAGCAAAGGTATCCTTACTCGACACTGGGTCTAATTTCCTCTTTTATATTCTTGACTCTGTTGCCTCCTGCCTCTTTCTAGTACCTAACTCCACTAATCATCTTTATTTAGGGAATCTTTAGTTTATTTCTCTCTTCAAGTTCTCATATTCCCTAAAATATAGGAGGCACTATTACCTCTGCAGTTGTTGCTGATCATCCTTTCCTGTCTGTCTGTCTGTCTCTCTATCTTTCTGTAACTCTCTCTCTAATATCTCTCTGTCTCTCTGTCTTTCTGTTTCTCTCTCTTCTCTCTCTATCTCTGACTATATCTGTCTTTATCTCTCTGTATCTGGCTGTCCCTGTCATCTGTCTGTCTGTGTCTGTGTCTCTCTGTCTCTCTCTCTGTCTCTCTCTCTCTGTGTCTTTCTGTCTGTCTGTCTCTCTCTCTCTGTCTCTGTCTTTGTCTCTGTCTCTCTGACTCCATCTCTGTGTGTGCATGTCTATGTCTGTCTGTCTGTCTCTTTCTGTCTTTGTCTCTGTCTCTCTGACTCTGACTCTGTGTGTGCAAGTCTCTCTGTCTCTCTCTCTCTCTCCTTCCCTCCCTCCCTCCTTCTTCTCTTGCCTACCTGAAAAAATCCTTAATTTCATTTGCTGAATCATCATTTCATGCCATAACTTACTCTCTCTTGATTGTCCTCCTTGTCTGATCTTTCTCTGTTTTCTTTGCTTGGTCTTTATCCATATCATGCTCCCTAATCTTGGGCACTACCCAAGGTTCTACCCTAGTCCCTCTTCTCTTTTTTCTCTACAATCTCTCTTGGTTAAATTCATCAGTTCCTATGGCTTCAATTATGCAGCTAATGACTCCCCAGCTCTAGAGGCTATCCTGAGCTTTATTATGCATTACCAATTGTTTATTAGTAATGTCTAAAAATATGACCTTCATATATTCTCCCAAAATCCATTCTCTTCTAAACTTCTCTATTATTATAAAGGACACCACTGCTTCTGTAGTCACTCAGGTTTGCAACTTTGGTGTTATCCTAATCTCACTTTCATTCACCTCACATATCCTGTCTTTTGTCACCTCTACCTCCACGTTATCTCTCATATACCTTTCCTTCCTTCCACTCATGTAGCTATGATCCTACTTCACGCTCTCATCTCCTTTCTCCTGAACTATTTTGAGAGCTTCCAATTCAATGTCCTTATCTCAGATTTCTTCTCACTCTAGTCTTCCCTCTATAAATTTATAAAATGATTTTCCTAAAGCTCAGAACTAACCATATCACCATACTCACTAATCCAGTAACTTCCTATTACATATAAGATCAAATATAAACCCCCTTTCTTCCTCTCAGATCTTCTTCTGTATTATTATCTTCCATACACACCACACTTCATCTTCCATTTCTGTTCTTTTTGCACTTGACTCCATGTGGAGAAGGCTCTTCCCATTTTTGTTTCCTATAATCCCTGATTTCTTTCAAGAATCATTTTCTGCCATTTTTCTACAAGTCTTTCTTGATGCCCTTAGCTATGGGTGATTTTCAAGTTTAGCTTGCATCTGCTTCATATATGTCTTGTATATTCCTGTGTATATCTATGCTGCCTCCCTTGTTAGAATATGTATATTGTAAGTAATCATAAAAGGAAGAATTCACTAACTTGAGATTGTTATGGAAGAAGTAATACAAAAACTGAGCACAGAAAGGAGATAACAATTTGGTTCTTATTCCTTGTTTCTGGTTTCTTATTCACAAGTTTCTGGTCCTCCTAATTTGATGATCTTTCTGATAAAAAAATCATCAGTGGTTTGAAATCAACAGGGAAAGAGATGTCAAGTCACCTAGATAAATGTATAGGTGCCCCACTTATTAAATCTGCAGAAACTCAAATTTGTCAGGATTCAAAAATATCTTCACAGGCTAGAATAATAATAATAATAATAATAATAATAATAATAATAATAATAATAATAATAATAAACTACCATTTCTATAGCACCTGCTCTGTGCTAAGTGCTTTATAAACATCTCATCTGATCTTCACAACAATCCTGAAAGGAATATGCTATTGTTATCCCCTTTTTTCAATTAAGGAAACAAAGGCAGAAAGTTAAGTATTTTTGCCGAAGGTCATACAGCTAGTAAAAGTTTGAGGTCAAATTTGATTTCAGATCTTTCTGACTCCAGACCCAGTGTTCTGTCCACTGTACTATCTAGCTATCTAAAATTGGGCTAAACCAAGTAAGATGAACTTTATTGGGGATAAATATAAATATATAATATATAAATATAAAAATATAAATTAAAAATATAAATAAATATACTTGAATTCAAAAAAAAAATTTCAGAAGTACAAAATGGAGAAGCATGAATAGAGATAGCCATTAGAATGAAAAGATCTGGGGATTTTGCAAACAGTAGATTGCAAACAGTGTAAGTCAACAAAATGACATGGCAGTCAAAAAATACAACAGTATGCTACATTAAGAGAGGCGTAAGTACATCCTCTATGTAGCTGCCAAAATAATCTTTACAAAGCTTATTTTTGATTGTATCATTGTTCCATTCAAGTTTGCCCTTATGATAAAGTACAAATTCCTCAGTTTTTCTTCCTTTTAAAAATGTTTTATTGAAACTTTTGGCTTGGCACTATAGTCATTTATGAATATACTTTGCACAGTCCAGATACATATCCTTATTAAACCTCCCTATATAACAAAACAAAATAATTAAAACAAAAACCACAGCAGCCCTGTTCATAATGAAATTAAACATTCTACAGACCTTCTTCCCCCATCTCTCTACCAAGAAGAGGCAGAAAAAATCATGTCTTCCCTTCCTATGAAACTCTTTCCTAACCAACCACTCTTCTCATCCTCAAACACCCACAAGTGTCCTAGATTTAGCATTTCCCTTAGTAGTATTAAGCCTTTCTGTGTTTGTACAACAACCTTCAATATTAAATGGAGACCATTAGGGAAAATAGAAGGAGTGAGTGTGTTTGGTAGATTCTCCACTGTAACCTTTATGCAAACTTTCAATGGGCCTCTGGCTGGGGCTCCCCTTGTAAATCATTAAACACTATATAAATACCACATATTATTATTACCTACCTCACAGAGCTCTTGGGATGAAAATGCTTTGTAAACAAACACAGAATCACAAAGTTGGGATGGATCTCAGAGGACTATTCTAACTCAAACCTGAAAAAAAAATCCCCCCTAAAACAAATATGACAAATGGTTATGCATCTATTGTTTAAAGACTTCTAGGGAGGAAGAACCTCATACATGCAAAGATAACATATTATAATTATGGAACAATGAAGTTTTGATTTGATTTGTTTTTTACATTGCCACAATTTGCTGCCTTACAACTTCTACCTACTCTGCCCTTTACAGCCAAACAGAGCCAATCTAATCTTCCTCAGGATAGCCCTTAGAAAACTTGAAGAAAGATATCTTAAGGCTTTTCTTTCTCAAGATATATATGTATATCCCCATTTCCTTCAACCTAACCTCAAATGCAGAAGTCAAGGCATTTGACCACCTTGCTTGCCCTTTTCTGGATGCTCTCTCCACCTGTCCGCTCTTTCCATTCACCTCGAGTAATCAGTATTAGACTATGATTTAACTGAGGTTGTACTGGTTTCTATCTGCCGTCTTGAGATAACATGGCTGCAATAAAATAGTCTTTAAAGGAAAACTTCGAAAAGTAGCTCAAATACCATTGAGGGGTCACAACATTCTTTTCTATCAATCCATCCTTTAAAGACTCCATTTTTACAGCATGCTTCCCATTAGTACAAAAGAACTCACATTTCCTGCCCCTCAGGGTGCTAGTGTCTGGTCCTGTTTTTCAGTCAGCCTTTTTCAATGCTGGCAATAAAAGGTACACATTAATTATTGAGCTGATTTTCCCCCACTGGCTTCCTTTTCATAATCTTGCAGCCAGGGGCATAGCAATTTATTAATAAACTGAAAAATAAATGAATAAAATCTTACTCATTTTTTAAAATGTGATGGAATATGTTAAGTAGCTTAAAGAAGTAACAATTGGAAAGCATCCAAGAGAAGGAATTAAGGATCACAGACATCTTTCTAACTAATAATGAAAGGTCAGCATCTCTAGGTCCAACTTGGAGTTGATCTTGAATGATTAGAGGTTAGTCCTAGTAATTGGGAAAAAAAAGAATTCCCACATGCTCACAGAAGTAACTAAGAGAATAATTCATTTTGTTAAATTTAAAACCCAGCCAAGCACAGGCTTATAAGGGCCTTGGGAATATCAGTGCCACCAGATTGCTAGCCCAGCTTCCAATCTGGAAACCAAAGTTATTATTGAGGGGAGGAAATCTCTATGAAGAATGGACCTGCTATCAGAAAGTAGGCATATTAAAGCATTGTTGGTGAGGCTAGAAATTGATCCAGGCCATTTTAAAAATCACTTTGGAACTATGTTCCCCAACCACTCACCTGCGCATCCTCTGTAATCCAGATGTTCTATGATTGACTGTGGGCTCCTTAGATGTAGCAAATTTCTTCTTTCATTCAGCAGCCTTGTTCTCTAAACCAACTTTAAGAAGGTAGTTACTGGGGTGGATAGGTTGCACAGTGGATAGAGCACCAGCCCTGGAGTCAGGAGTACCTGAGTTCAAATCTGGCCTCAGACACTTAATAATTACCTAGCTGTGTGGCCTTGGGAAAGCCACTTAACCCCATTTGCCTTGCAAAAAATCCCTAAAAAACAGAATAATAAAAAAAGAAGTTAGGTACTCATAATTCTACTTCTAGACCTATGCCCAAAAGAGCTCAAAGAGCTGAAGGACCTATAAGGTACAATAATGTAGAGTAGCTTTCTTATTATGGAAAAGAATTAGAAACTAAAAAGAGGGAATCCATCGATTGGAAAATAGCTAAATAAATTATATGATATGAATTTAATAGGATGTTGTTCTTTCATAAAAAATAATAAAAGGAATAGCTTCACAGAAACTTGAGAAGATATTTATTACCTGGTAAGGTGAGAAGGACCAAGAGAAGAATTTATACAATAACAACAAACTAAAAATAAACAACTTTGAAAAATCTTTGATCAGCACAATGATCAACCACAACTGCAGAGGATCAATAATAAACCATGTTGCCCTCCTAAAAGAGAGCTTGGACTCGAAATGAAGAAATAAAGCATATATTTTCAGACACCACCAAAGTGAATGTTTTGCTTAGCTGTACATATTTGTTACAAGAGAGGAACTAGGGAAAGGGCTGTCCTCCAAAAAAATAAATAAATAAATAAAGTGGGTCACTGAAGCCTTTTTCAAATGTACAGGGTAAGAGCAAAAACCTAAAAAGAATCATAGATAAATAGGAAACTTGAAAGTTACATGTTGAATTTGTTATATATTTAAAGAGAAGAGCAAACCATACATAATGAAAATTTGCAGTTTCATGTAAGATGTTCTTTTTCTGTCTTCTATATATAATAAAAATCCTGTTTTATTTGGTGTTCAACAAATATATATATATATATATGCATTCATAACTGTTTATATAAATACAAATACTCATAAAGATAATCTATGGACTATAATCAAAGTAAGACTTGGAAAAGTCTAGCTTCGTTTCCATCTTCATTTATTAATAGCAGTATTCTTTGGATTACACTCCACCAATTATTATCAATTCCTCCTGCCCTGGAGAAGCTCATCACCAGGAAATTTATTCACAATCTCATCAACACAGAGACTGCATCAGTTTTGGTATTCACAGCTCATTAAAACCCTCAATAGCCTCTGCCCATCTCCTTGGAGGTTGAAGGGTGGAGCCAAAAGCTCCTCCCAAAGTCTCCATTTAAAGAATACTGAGAAACCCAGACAGCTCTTCATTTCCCACTCATCTTCATTATCCTTATCATCTGCCTTGTGCTCCCACCCCCGTCCACAAACACAGGCACACACGTGCCCCCCCCACATACACACTTCCATACAAAATGGATATGGTTTTATTTTGGAAATGGTATTAAAGAAGATGCATTACCATCTACTTTGCAGATTACATTAAGGCCATGGAACTACCTGAATCATAGGCTGAAACCTCCTCTATTTGTTGCATTCCCCAATAGTTACTCCTGCTCCTTGAAAGCAGAAATGGTATTTCTTTTCAGATTGTATCCCCAGTGTTTAGCACATAATACATACTTAATAGATATTTTTTCATTCATTCACTCCTGATTTAATACAGAAACAGAATTCACACAACATCTAATCCAACTTCCTCTTTTTACAATGGGAAGAGGCTGAAGCTCAGAAAGACAATCATTTCAACCAATATTTATTTAAGTACCTAATACATTCAAAAACACTGTCATCTAGACTAGGGATATAAACATGAAGAACAATTCGTATACATGCTACTTTCCATCAAAGCCTCCGATGTTTGAATTCAGTTTACAGTTGATTGAGTGTAAAGTTTTTGTATCAAGTAGTTTTTTAGTAAGGCTGAAATCCCTTATCTAGGAAAATATGCTCTGGGTAAGATATACCATAACCCCAAGGAAGGGAATTGGAACTGACAAAATTAAGGATAGACCCTGAAGTTTCACTGGTGACAGTAGGGGGCAGCAGATGGTTTCCCCTACTCCTACCCCCCCCCATGCCATCTATTGGCTGATGAAGAATCTTAATTCAGTTTTGATACTAAAGATGTCAGCTGAAAGACAGCAGGCAAATCAGAGTCCTGAAGATGGAATCTGAGAGGGTGAAGTAAATTAAAGAAGATTAAGGGAACAGATAGAAAAGTTCATCAGAGCCACAGGGAAGGGGAAAGCAGGTAGCCGCTGATGTGACCAAACAATAAGCTTCAGAAAGGTCCACATCACAGGTAAAAGGTTTGAATAAAGGCGGCTACATATGACGAAAGATCACAAAGATCAGAGGAAAATATAGTAGTAACAAGCTGTTTTATTTATGGCAACCACTATGTCACTGGTCTTTGACCCACTTTGTGAGAAGCTCTTGCCTTAAAATTCAGCCTCCAATACTTAACTAATTGTGTAACTACAAGGAAGTCACTTAACATCTCTCATTTCATCATGAGTAAAATGTGAATAGTAATACTTGCTTTAGCTATCTCATAGGAATCATGGACCCAGAAACAGACAGAATCTCAGAGACATATAGTCCAGCCCCTTATTTTATAGTGTGGAAACTGAGTCCCAGGAAAGATTAAGTGACTTTCCTAAGTTCAAATAGGTAGTAAGGGTTAGAGGTAGAATTTGAACTCATGTCTTTTGACTTTAGAGTCAGTGATCTTTTTACCTGTGCCACATTGCCTCCAGGCTATTGAAAGGAAAAAGTCAAGTCTGAGGAGACTGGGCAAAATATATGATTAAAGTCAATTTTTTTAAAAAGGGTTAGCTTTAGGGGTGGCTAGGTGGCGTAGTGGATAAAGCACCAGCCCTGGAGTCAGGAGTACCTGGGTTCAAATACGGTCTCAGACACTTAATAATTAGCTAGCTGTGTGGCCTTGGGCAAGGCACTTAACCCCGTTTGCCTTGCAAAAACCTAAAAAAAAAAAAAGGGTTAGCTTTCTTCAAAAAGGTCTTCACTAAATTAATGTATAAAGTATAGGAACACTTGTCTTGCTTGGGCACTAAGAGAAGAAAGTCAGTTATGCCTACTCAAAGTACAAATACAAGGATGGATGGATGAGCTTAACCTGCTCCAGCTCCTAGGTCCTGTTAGTACCTCTCACCCATAATAGATGTTACCTGCCTATACGTAGGAACTGACTAGTCTGGATTCTTTTCAGTTCTTATGTCCCAAGTGCCTTAGAAATAATCTTTTCCGGGGTGGCTAGGTGGCATAGTGGATAAAGCACCAGCCTTGGAGTCAGAACTACCTGGGTTCAAATCCGGTCTCAGACACTTAATAATTACCTAGCTGTGTGGCCTTGAGCAAGCCACTTAACCCCATTTGCCTTGCAAAAAACCTAAAAAAAAAAAAAAAAAATAATCCTTTCCTCATTTGGTCAATGGTAAAAAATTTGAAGATTATCAATGGCAATGTTTATAAAAATAGCACAACCTTTTATAGTCTTTAAGATTTCTAGGGCAGCTAGATGGCTCAGTGGATAAAGTATTGGCCTTAGAATCAGGAGAACAAGAGTTCGAATTTAGCTTCTGACAATTACAATTACTAGCTGTGTAACTTTGGACAAGTTATTTAACCCTGATTGCCTTGTATCCAGGACAATCTCCGGTCATCCTGATTCATATCTGGCCACTGGACCCAAATGGCTCTGGAAGAGAAAGTGAGGCTTGTGACCCAGCATAGACCCACTCACTCAAATCCAGTTCATGTGCTTGTCATGGCATCACTTCCCTGATGTTAAGCTCTTCTTCAAAAATGAAAGACAGGGGCAGCTAGGTGGTGCAGTGGATAGAGCACCGGCCCTGGAGTCAGGAGTACCTGAGTTCAAATTTGACCTCAGACACTTAATGATTACTTAGCTGTGTGGCCTTGGGTAAGCCATTTAAACCCATTGTCTTGCAAAAAACCTAAAAAAAAAAAAAAAATGAAGGACAGACTTCCAGCCAAGATGGCGGAGAGAAGACAGACACTGAGCTAACTGCCTGAATCTTACTCTCATCAGATTAGGCCTAAAATTGAGATACACACACTTAGTTAAATTGAGAAATTTATCTTACCTTTCAAGTATAAAAAGGGAAAAGGGGGAGAAGGAGGAAAAGAGGCACTAACAAAAGGAAGAAGGGGCAAAAAGAAAGGGGAAAGAAATGGGAGGGGTTGGATACGTGGGGGCAAATATACTGAAGGTGGTGATATTCAGAAACAAAATACTGGGTAATATGGATAAAGAGAAAAATGGGGGAAAATATAAACAGAGGGAAGATAGCATAGAGGGCAATAAAGAGTTAGTAATTATAACTCTGAATATGAATGGGATGAACTCTCCCTTAAAATGTAAGCAAATAGCAGAGTGGATTAAAAACCAGAATCCTACAATATGCTGCTTACAGGAAACTCATTTGCAGAGAGATACATACAGAGTAAAGGTAAGGTTGGAGTAAAACACATTTTGCGCAGGGGGTAGCAATACATACCTCAGACAAAGCAGCTGCAAAAATAGATCTCATAGGGGTGGCTAGGTGGCGCAGTGGATAAAGTACTGGCCCTGGAGTCAGCAGTACCTGGGTTCAAATCCCGTCTCAGACACTTAATGATTACCTAGCTGTGTGGCCTAGGGCAAGCCACTTAACCCCATTTGCCTTGCAAAAAACTAAAAAAAAACAAAAAAAAAATAGATCTCATTAAAAGAGATAAGAAAGGAAAATATATCCTCCTAAAAGGTGCCATAGACAAGCAATTTCAATACTAAATATGAATGCACTAAGTGGTATAGTGTCCAAATTTTTAGAGGAGAAGTTGAAGGAGTTACAGGATGACACAGACAGCAAAATTCTCCTGGGGGAGGTCTCAACCTCCTGCTCTCATATTTAGATAAATCTAACCATAAAATAAACAAGAAGGAAGTTAAGGAGGTAAACAGAATGTTAGAAAACCTAGACATGATAGACCTTTGGAGAAAGTTGAATGGGGATAGAAAAGAATATACTTTTTTTCCTGCAGTACATGGCACTTACACAAAAATTGACCATGTACTAGGCTATAAAAAAATGTAATAATCAAATGCAGAAAGGCAGAAATAGTGAATATATCTTTCTCAGATCATAATGCAATAAAAATTACATGCCATGATGGGCCAGGGAGAGATAGGCCTAAAACTATTTGGAAACTAAATAATCTCATTTTAAAGAATGAGTGGATCAAATGACAAATTATAGAAAAAAAATTAATGATTTCATACTAGATAACAGTAATAATGTGACAACATACCAAAACTTATGAGATACAGCCAAGGCAGTTGTCAGATGATTTATTATATCTATAAATGCTTACATGAATAAATTGGAGAAAGAAGAAATCAATGAACTAAACAAGCAACTAAAAAATTAAAGAACAAATTAAAAACCCCCAATTAAATATCAAATTAGAAATTCTAAAAAATTAAAAGAGAAATTAATAAAATCAAAAGCAAGAAAACTATTGAATTAATAAATAAAACTAAGTTACTTTTATGAAAAAAAACAATAAAATTGATAAATCTCTAGTTAATTTGATTTAAGGAAAGAAAGTAGAAAACCAAATTACCAGTTTCATAAATGAAAAAAGGTGAACTCACCACCAGTGAGGAGGAAATTAAAGCAACAATGCAGAATTATTTTGCCCAACTATAAGCTAATAAATTTGATAATCTAAGTGAAAAGGATGAATATTTACAAAAAATATAAGTTGCCCGGGTTAAATGAAGAGAAAATTAAATATTTAAATAACCCCTATCTCAGAAAAAGAAATTCAACAAGCCATTATTGAACTCCCTAAGAAAAAATCTCCAGGGCCAGACAGATTCACAAGTGAATTCTATCAAACATTTAAGGAACAACTGGTTCCAGTTCTACATAAACTATTTGGAAAAACAGGTGAAGAGGGAACTCTGCCTAAGTCTTTCTATGACACCAATATGGTGCTGATACCTAAATCAAGAAGAGTTAAAACAGAGAAAGAAAACTATAGACCTATCTCCCAGATGAATATAGATGCAAAAATCTTAAATAAAATCTTAGCAAAATGATTACAAGTTATCACTAGGATAATACATTATAACCAAGTAGGATTTAAAATACAAATGACAATTAAACTATTTAGTCCCCTACCAATCAAATTTCCAAGAAATTACTTTAATGAGTTAGAAAAAATTTTAAGTAAATTCATATGGAGAAATAAAAAGTTGAGAATTTCCAGGGATTTAATGGGAAAAAAAATGCAAAAGAAGGTAGTTTAGCCCTACTAGATCTAAAATTATATTATAAAACATCAGTCGTCAAAATTGTCTGATATTGGCTAAGAAATAGAGTGGAAGATCAGTGGAATAGACTAGATGCAATAGCAGAAAATTATTATAATCTGCTGTTTAATAAACCCAAAGAGTCCAGCTTTTGGGATAAAAACTCTCTTCGATAAAAACTGTTGGGAAAATTGGAAGTTAGTATGGCAGAAACTTAGATTAGACCAACACCTCACACCCTATACCAAGATAAGATCAAAATGGATACAGAATTTAGACATGAAAACAATATTATAAGCAAACTCAGAGATCAAGGAGTAGTTTACCTGTCACATCTATGGAAAGGGAAGCAGTTTATGACCAAGGAAGAGATGGAGAATATCATTAAAAACAAACTAGATAATTTTGATTATATTAAATTAAAAAACTTTTGCACAGACAAAAACCACTGTAACCAAGATCAAAATAAATGGACTAAATTGGGAAACAATCTTTACAACTATTATTTCTGACAAAGGACTCATTTCTAAAATATACAGAGAACTAAGCCAAATTTTTAAAAGAACAAGTCATTCCCCAATTGACAAATGGTCAAAGGATATGTGGAGGCAATTTACAGATGAGGAAATCAAAGCGATCCATAGTCATATGAAAAATTGCTCTAAATCACTACTTATTAGAGAAATGAAAATTAAAGCATCTCTGAGGTATCACCTCACACCTCTCAGACTGGCCAATATGACCAGAAAGGACAAGATCTTTAATTTTAAAAAAAAGTTATCTTATTATGTAATCTTGCTATCTCTTATATTTTATCTTTTTTCTTAATGATATGACCTCTCTCAACACATTCAATTTTGATCAATGTATAGCATAGAAACAATGTAAAGACTAATAGACTGCCTTCTGTGGGGAGTGGGGGGAGGGAAGTGAGATTTTTGGGAAAATTGTATAATTCACTAATAAATAAATTTATTTTAAATATTAAAAAAATGAAGGGCAAACATTATTATAAAATTCCTATCTCCTACCTAATTTTGGATTTTTTCAAGGCAATAGGATTAAGTGGCTTGCCCAAGGCCACACGGCTAGATAATTATTAAGTATCTGAGGTCAGATTTGAACCCAGGTACTTCTGACTCCAAGGTCGGTGCTCTATTCACTGTGCCACCTAGCCACCCTCTCCTACCTAATTTTGAATGAACTGAAGGACTATACATGTAATGCCAGATTAAAATACATTTATTGAATTGAATAAAATTGAATTTATTAAATAAAATAGAAAATAAAAGATATGACATTCTTAAATTCTTAAGCAGTTGGCAGACTGTTTCTAGGAAAGACTGATATCTCAACCCTCCCCATAGTAGTTAAAGTCACCCCCATTAGGACCTGAGTTCTCAATTTCATCTTCTCTAAAAGAAGAGTTGTACCTAGAGGTCTTTTGCAAAGGTTAACTATCAAATATCCCTTCAATATTAGAAGCAAAAAGAGGTGAAAGGGAATAGTCTCACCACATAGCAGATAGTGATGCCCTAGACTTTTTACAATACTCCAGGTATAATCTAATGGGTCATAGTACAATTTCTTGAAGATACAGCAGATATTTCTTGGCCAATCACTGGGCAAAAACTGCAGTTTTTCAGGTCACTGAATGGTCTCTCTGACATTTCTAGAATCACCCTGAGCTTTCCCTGAGGCCCAGGTTCCCCATAAACTCCCACTGCAACTTCATTATACATATTGTTATCTAGGGTAAATTTTCTGTGTCTGTCCTTAGATTATTCTGGTCTGGTTTTCCTATATGAAGAAAACATAACTTCTCAGGCATTTGGACCCTGAGGTCACCCAGGAAGGAAAGAAACAGACAAAATATGGAAGTACCCTTTTTTAAAATTCCTACTTGAACTTTATGACAAATAAACATTTGGTACTAGACCCTTTTGTTAGATATCTCTTTTCATCCAACTTTTCTGTTTCTTTGGTGCCTAATGAAAATGAAAGAAAAAACACATGCAATGTGAAGTAACAGCGTGTTACAATTAAGTAATATAACCCCCAAAGATCTAGAATTGGTTGCACCTTTTTGAAGGTTGACTTTGAGAGAGAAGCAAAAATTTATTTCTTAAGGAAATGTATTGAAATCTTTGTCTGGGGCAATCTGTTCAACATTATTGGGAGAGGGGAATTTTAAAAATTTTCTCTACTCAGATGGACCTACTTATCAACAATTTTAGTGAATATTATTTCCAGCTTCAATCTTAGTTGATGCATCCTTAGTTGATGCATCTAGTTTTAGATTAAGAATCATCACTGTGAATGACTTTAACTTTTGAATAATTATCAAATTCTCATCTTTTTGTCCATAACAAGATAAATTATAATTGTCCTACAATCACACAATTGTTCTGGCATCCATGCCTTTCCAAAATTCACAGTTTTTCATATTCAAAGCTTAGCAGCCTCATCTCAAAATTTAGACTCAACCTCAACAACTATCTCTCAGAGTAATAATTTCTTTTATCAATGAGTAAGCTCAACTCATCAACAAATATTAAAAGGAAAGTTTATAGTATCATTATGATTAATGAAGCCGGTGGCACAACAAAAAGAGCATTGAACCTGAAGTCAATATTACCAGAGTTCAAATTCAGCCTTGGGCATTTACTAGCTGTGTAACCCTTGCAAATCTTTAAACCTTTATTTGCCTCAGTCTCCTCATTTGTAAAATGAGGATCCAAGTTATAGTAAAGATCAAATGAGATAATATTTGTAAACCATTTAGTATAGTGCCTGGTGCATTATAGATATTATTAAATTATTATTGTTATTGTTATTATTATTATTGTTTGTCCAGTATGAAAGACACTACCAGAATTAATAATTGACACGATCTTTGAAAATACAGATTCAGTGGCGGCCAGGTGGCGCAGTGGATAGAGTACTGGCCCCGGAGTCAGGAGTACCTGAGTTCAAATCCAGACTCAGACACTTAATAATTGCCTAGCTGTGTGGCCTTGGGCAAGCCACTTAACCCCATTGCCTTGCAAAAACCTAAAAAAAAAAAATACAGATTCACTTTACTCATGATAATGTGCTCCATCAGTATCTGGGTAGAACTGATTGGCAAGCTATTGAGAAAATTTGATAGATACACACCTGGGTTCCACTTTTGCCCAGGTGAACCCTGTTGAGTATCGTTTCCTGAGAAAAACCAATCCTAACCTCCATAGAAACTCCAAACAACTCTCTATCTCCAGGGACAATCAAAACAATTCACATCCTCCATGGAGATCCCAAACAACTCTGAATCCCTATAGAACCCAGACCACCCTGCCTCCTGTATCACATAAAAGTCAGGTTCTTTCCCACTACCCATTGCCAGAGTCTATTCTGACCCAGCCCACTGTTCCTTCCTTCAATAAACAGCTTTACATTTGGTTTGCCTCCATTGGTATCCTTAAACTGAGGGTTTTCTGACACCACCTTTTGACCTTTCAAAAATAAAGTTTGATTTTAAAGTAATGTGAGTGTCTGTAGGTGTGTGTGAGTGTATGTAATGTGAGTGTCCAGTTATGAAGCCAGTTTGAAAATATATTTCAGACAATAGTATCATTTTTGGAATAAGTACATGGCCCCTCAGGTTTACAACTTTTAACAGTAACACTTATTTTAATAAAACAGTTTTGTGGTTTGTTTAAAAAATCAGTCCCCTTACATTAGCATCACATCCTATGTACTATTCTCTTGTTGCTTATAAAGCCTGACTTTCTCCCCCTATTACTGTGGGAAACAAAGAAAAAGTGTTTATATTATAATATCTTTAGTGCAGTCTGTGACCCAGAAGAGTTATTAATTTAAGTATTTGCAACTATATACCATCAAAGTTTTGGCTAAGCCAAGATAGAGTCTATATATTCTTTTATTATTATTATTATTATTATTATTATTATTATTATTTAAGGAAATGGGGTTAAGTGGCTTGCCCAAGGCCACACGGCTAGGCAATTATTAAGCGTCTGAGGTCACATTTGAACTCAGGTACTCCTGACTCCAGGGCCAGTGTTCTATTCACTGTGCCACCAAGCTGCCCCTGAGGATTTTATTTTTAAATAAACTTTCAAAAATGTGAACCTAATCTGTATATGATTAACATATACAGTAACTATATAATTAAAATCTTTCATTTCTTTGATAAGAGGCAAAATAGTATAGCCAATTTTAGAACCAGAGAGAGAGATCCAAGTTAAATTTCTGTCACTGGCTATATTACTGTAGCAAAATAGTTAACTTCTCATTTGTTTCTCTCTCTTTGTGACCCTATATGAGTTTTTCTTGGAAAATTACTGGAGTGGTTTGCCATTTCCTTCTCCCACTCTTTTTAAAACTGAAGAAATTGAGGTAAAGGGAGTTAAGAAATTTACCCAAAGTCACACAGTTAATAAGTATCTGAGATGAAATTTGAACTCAGGTATTCCTGATTCTAGGCCTGGAACTCTATCCACTGTACCACCTAGCTACCCACTTTTTCTTTTTTTGATGGTTTTTGCATAGCAATGGGGTTAAGTGAGTTGCCCAAGGTCACACAGCTAGGTAACTATTACATGTCTGAGACTGGATTTGAATTCAGATCTCTGTGACTCCAGGACCAGTGCTCTATCCACTGTGCTACCTAGCTTCCTCCAGGTACACACTTCTTACTAGGACTAGAAAATTCCCTAGGACTATAATTACAGAGAATTTGCCAAATCATTGGTAGTAGGAATTTCTCCACCAGAAGTCTCTGATATCATGAAATCATGCCCCAACCAAAATATTTCCATATATAGTCATTTGTCTGACAGAATGAGGCAAAGGTAGGGCTGAGGGGAGGGGGCAAGAGATGTATATACAAATTTTCTCAATAAAATACAACAAATTTAATTAAATTGTCCTCTTCTAAATTCAGAATTGACAGGATGGGTTAGGCTTAAAGTTTTCCTAATTTAAGTTTTCTCCTCAAGTTGTGGAGTTTAACTGAAGACCAAAGCTTATTATCTTCAATTTTGTTTTATGTATTTTTGTTATCACTGTTTTCTTCCTTTTGGATCTGATTCTTCTCTCATAACATGTTCAATTTCAATCTATGTTTATCATGGTAGCAAAGGTAAAGCCTATAATATGTTGCCCTCTGTGGGGGAACAGGGGGAGAAGGAAGGCAGGGAGGGAAAGAAAGGAGGGAAAGAGAAAAATTGTAAAATTCAAAACCTTGCAAAAAAAAATGATTGGTAGGAAAAAAGTCTTCTCCTCAGACACTGACTAGTTGTGTGATCCTAGGCAAGTCAGTTAACCTGAATTGCCTCTGAAGGAAAAAAAAAGACTTTACTCAGTTAATAAAGAATAAAAATAAGATAAAAGTGTTTAAATATTAAGAACATCCATGTCTATATAAACTGAGTGTGCATTTATAATGGCTCTTTGTTTACTAAAGCAAGTGCCAAGAAACCTTTTTTTTTGCCAGTACTTTTTTAACTTGCTGGGAGTTAAGGCACATAAATGAATACATACACATATAACACAATACATATATATATTATATATATATATATATATGACTTGTAAATATATATCCATATTTAAAAGAGATAGAACTGCATATCTTTCCAAATGTACTCTAATTCAAACCAGGTTTTACCCATAGGCCACTTCTAATTATTTCTCCTCAGATGGAGAAGAAAGTTATAATGGAAAGAACAGTGAACTTAGAATTAAAGTTCTAGGCTAAATGTTCTGAATCCAATATTCACTAACTGTTTAACCTTGGACATGTCAGTTAACCTTATAAGCCTCAGTTTTCTGATATTTCTGATATTTGTATCAATAATAATATTTATAGTCCCTATATTACAGGAATGGCAGCTAGGTGAGTGAATAGAGTAGAACCTGGGAAATTGCTGGGTGCTGGGAAAGACTCCCCTTTCTGAGTTCAAATCTTACCTCAAACACCGTTTGACCCTGGGAAAGCCACTTAATTCAGTTTGCCTCAATTTCCTCACTTGTAAAATGAGCTGGAGAAGAAAATGTCAAACTACTCAAATAATTCACCAAGAAAACCCAAATGGGGTCACAAAAAAATTGGATACAACTGAAAAATGACTGCATAACAATTATGAAGGACCATTAGGAGATTAGTAACCTTAAGCACTATGGAAATGAGAATTATTATAAATATGTTAATTTTTATATTGAAATTAATATGGGCAAAATTAAAAGAGAATCAAAAAAAGCCAAGCTATTTCCTACAACAGGGACAGATGGTAATTTCAATTTAATCAGAATAAACAAAGGAAAAGAACCTAAATCTAACTGGAAGGCTATTTGTAGCAACATATTATAAAATATGATGAAACTTAAGATAAAAAGAAATGCTTCTAAGTTAACAAATGAAACTTCAAAAGACTGAGATTTGAAATCATATAAACCAACACTGTTTCTGTCAGAAAAAAATGTCCATATGCACGGTTCCAAAAAGTCTCTCTATATATTGCAGTTTGCAAAGATTGAAGTGACTAAAAATTTCATTCTAATGTATAAAGCTTAAAAGAAAAAAGATTAATATGAAATCCTAGTAGTGTGTGAGGCATTCAGAATGAAAATGGAGAAAAATTCCATAAGAAAAGCAAATAACAAGAGTTTAGATAAATGACTCTGGACCTCCTTCTTTCCCCACTTCAAACGGGTTTCTAATAGGGTTCCTGAAAAAAGACATTATCTATAAAAAGATCTAAACAATCTTGAAAAGGACTGGCATAATTTTATACAATTAAAACCATTTCCTAAGATGTATTTATAAGAACTTTACATTTTCTTTGAGAAAATATATGATGCAAAGACACAAATATACAATAAAACAAAAGGGGAATGGAAGATCTGTAATTCTATTATATTTTCAGTTTTTTGATATTTTACGTTGTTTTTTTTTTGCAAGGCAAATGGGGTTAAGTGGCTTGCCCAAAGCCACACAGCTAGGTAATTATTAAGTGTCTGAGGCTGTATTTGAACTCAGATACTTCTGACTCCAGGACCAGTGCTCTATCCACTGCACCACCTAGCCACCCCCAAGCCTCCCCGACTGTGCCACCTAGCTGCCCCAGTTTTTTGACATTTTAAACAAAAATTCATGTAATAGAATATATCATAATTATTAATTAGTTTAAAAATACTACCTAATTGAACTTAAAATACTTTCATTTTATGTCATTGATCTTATGATTTTTTTACTTATAAACACTTCTTTCACTACATTAATATTTCAATAAGAATGCTCTCTTCACTAGTGTAGTTCACAATTCAGCTTCATCTGATGTGCAACTGTTATCCATAATTCCACTTTATTATGATCCTTTAAATCATACTTGAAGTATTTTTTAATTCTAATAATCACATTTATGTAATGTTTTAAGGTTTACAAAGTGCTTTACATGTTTTCCCATTTAATCATTATATTTAGTAATCACAAATCCATATAATAGATTTAGTTTCAAACTAAACTCTTTATCTTTCCCCCTAATCTTTTTCATCTCACTAACTTTGCTATTACTTATACAGCATACCACTATCCTCCCAACCCCCACCACCCCCACCACCACCCCCACCACCCCGGCTCTCAATCAAGATGTAATTCTTGATTCCTCAATCTCTCAACCTCCAAATCCAGGCTATTAAAAGTTGTATTGTTTCTACCTTCACAACATCTCTAATATAGATTCCCTTCTCATCATTCTAGTACAGACTCTCATTACCTCATACCAGAGAAACGTATTAGCCTACTGGCTGATTGGTTTCACTGATTCAAATCTTTCCCTACTCCAATTCCTCCTCCAATCAGTTGTCAAAATTGACCTTCCTAAAGCACAAGTCTGGCCAGGTCACTTGCACCTTTTCAATAAACTCCAGGCTTTCCTTATTAACTCCTGGATCAAATTAAAAACCCTCTGCTGTTTTTAAATTCCTTAGTAGCCTGGACTCTTCCTTCCACAAATATTGTGATACAGTTCCTCCTTAGTATTTCTCAGGCAAGACACTGCATCTCCAGACCCCAAGCTTTTTCTGTGACTGTCCCCAGTGACAAGTATTTTCTCCTTCCACAAATCTATCTTCTGGCCTTCCTGACTCCCTTCAAATCATACCTTAGAATTCCATCTTCTACAAGAAGCCTCTCCTGAATCCCCCTTAATGCTAGTACCTTCTTTTTGATAATTATCTCCAGTTTATCCTGTAGTTAGCTTGATTATACATTGCTGTTTGGATACTGAGAGTTAGGTGGCACAGTTAATAAAGTTCTAGGTCCAGAGTCAGGAAGACCCAAGTTCAAATCTGATCTCAGATACTTACTGGCTATGTGACTCTGGGCAAGTCCTTGTTTGCCTCAGTTCCATCACTTGTAAAATTAGCTGAAGAAGAAATGGCAAACCATTCTAGTGTCTTTGCTAGGAAAATTCCAATGGGGTTATATGGAGTAGGATATTATTGAAACACTGAACAATAGCAACTCCTATTAAGCAACTTCTATAAGCTCCTAGAGATCAGTGACTATTTTTTCTTTACATCCCCAGTGCTTAGCACATAATAAATTCTTGTTGACTTTGAACAAAATCCAGCAGGAAGAGATTAAAAAATTAAAGTTCTATTCAAAATAACTACAGAATGTATAAAATGTGTAAGATTCCATCTACCAAGGCATAAAAACAGGAGTTATATCAAAATAACTTTAAAACATGTTTAATGAGAATAAATACCAAAATAATTGGTTGTTAAAATGTTTATGGTTTGATAAATGATATTCTAGAATATAATAAAATTACCTACTTTATATAAATTAATTTACTTATTTTCCCTTACAAATCAATCACATTATCACATTATCAAAGAATTATTTTAGAGAATTAGAAGAAGTAATATAATTCAATTGAAAGGGAAAAAGATCAGGAACCTCAAGGGGAATAATGGGGGCGGGGGTGGAAAAAGGATCTAGAACTACCAGATCTCAAACTACATTAAAAAGAGAGGCGATCATCAAAACTATTTGGTAGTGGTTAAAAAGTAGAAAAGTTGGAATGAATCAGGTACTCAAAATGATAGCAACATTGTTGTCTAGTGTTCATTGAAAACAAAAATGAACCCAAACTACTTGAGTAAGGACTCATTATTTGACAAAAGTTGCTAGAAAAACTTTGAAGCAATATTGCAGAAATTGTTTACATGTTTCATTCTGTATACTAAAGTAAATTCTAAATGGATATATAATTTAGATATAAAAGGTAACGTCATATAAAACACAGAGGATCAAGGAAGGAAAAATCTTTTATTATCAATCATAGATAGGGAAAGAATCCGTGACCAAAAAAATGATAGTATCACAGAAGATAAAATGGATCTTTTTGATTAAATAAATTTAAAACTTTTTACACAAATAAAACTAATACAATTAAAATTAGAAGAGAAACAGTTAACTGAGTTGGGAAAAAAATCTTGCAGCAAATTTCTCTAATAAAGGTCACAATTCCAAGGCACCTATGGAACTGATTTAGATCTATAAGAATAAGAGTCATTCCTCAAAAAAGAAATAGTCAAAGGATATAAGCAGTTCTCAAAATAAAAAATACAATAAAGCCACAAACTTAAGGGAAAATACTCTAAATAACCTGAATAATTAGAGAAATATAAACTAATGGGAGCAGCTAGGTGGCACAGTGGATAGAGCACCAGTCCTGGAGTCAAGAGTACCTGAGTTCAAATTTGACCTCAGACACATAACAATTACCTAGCTGTGTGGCCTTAGGCAAGCCACTTAACCTCAATTTGCCTTGTAAAAACCTAAAAAAACAAAAAAACAAAAAAAAACCCCTCTCATGTACTTTATAGAAATAAGAGAAGAAAAATAGAAATGTTATCAAAGAAGTAATTGCACGAAAGTTGTGATAGTATATGTGCTTAATCAGAGCAAGGAATTCTATTGGTATTCTCAGAAAGAAGAGAAAATGAGAAAAAGAAAATCAGAATGACAATATACTCTCCTGGCTGGAAAATTATAGGAGAATATAAAAGTAGTTCACATAAGATGTACAGGCATGGATGTTTAAATTTCTATCACCATAGACAATGTCCATGAAAATAAAATCATATATTGATTTGAGTATTTAAATTCTCTTTCATGTCATCTTACATAAGTAGAAATATATTGCAACCTACTTATATATTTTATGCATATATACATATATATGTATATAAAGGTTTATTCTTCCAAATAGAATAGTAACCAAAAGTAACAGATTCACCTTTTAATATTCAAAGTGCTTATTAGAGACTTAAAAATACACTTATAGAAAATTTCTTATTGTTGAGAGGAGACACTGCATCCAACTTAGAGCAATATGAGACAGTTAAGGTACAAGACAAGAAAAACTTTTTTGGGCTTGAGAAAATTAACTCTAGCTATCAGAATTCAAGCTATAAAAAAAGTATAGGCTCTGGCAGTCCATCTGAATACCCTGCTCAACAGAGTCACTATTCCCAGAGGTAACAGAATGAGGATAAAACAAAAAGAGAAGGAGCATGAGGACCCTGTAAGCACCCAAGGTATGAGTTGCCTTGGCCACATGTGCTCCCTAAGGGTAGGCTTCTATTTAGTCTTCTCTATGTGTGTGCACACTCAATCTTACCACTTGTACTAGATTAGATAGATATAGATTAAATATAGAGATATAACTGAGTTTAATATAGTATCTGGCACATAGTAGATATATATTGTTTATTGATTAATATGTATATAAATATACACACAGATACATACATATATTTGGAAGATATATTTGTACTATATATATGTATGTATGTATGTATTTGCCCCAGTTTTATTGGGGGAATATTTTGTAGGTACTGTTCTTACAATGCCATCTTGGTAAATTGACTTGTATTGATCTAATTGTGTCATCTAGCTAACTATTAAAGGTAAACATATCAATGGGGCTCATGAGTTATTCTTTAAGGAGTACAACCCAAAGTATACCCCTAACCTGTGAGGAAGTCCAGAAGGGAACCTACAGATATTTCTTGAAAATATCTTTTACTCATGGTTATTTAATACTCAGTTCTGAAGAATTTAGTTAATTATCATACCCTAATTCATACCAGAATCTCTATGTGGATATGAATATCATCCTTTCTATTGTTTTTTTCCTCTCCTTTTCAGTTTTGTTTTTATTTTCATTGTTACCTTGTCATCTGACTTCATTCCTTCCCATCCCATGTGTCCAATCAGATGTCATCTCTTTAACATTTCTCACTTCTCTCCACTGACATGACCATAATTCTATTTCAGAACCTCATCCTTTGCCTGGATTATTGAAATGGCCTACTGATTGATCTCCCTGCCTCAAACCTCTTCTTTCTCTAATTCATCCTTACAGAGCTGTTAAAGTGATCTTAAAGCACACTTCCCCCATTCAGCAAATTCCCATGGTTCCCTATTACCTCTATCTACCATTAAATACAAAACCTTCTATTTGACATTCACAACTCTTCACATCCTGATTCCAGGCTATCTTTTCAGGTTTATAACACATTATTTGCAATCCATTTACACATCATCATCATTTTGCCAACTGAACTTCTCACTGTATCTCAAATAAAATTTCCATCTCCCATAAATTCACTTCTTCCTCCCTTCTTCCTCTTAAAAATCACCTTTTTTTCCAGAGGTCTTTCTTGATCTCCCCTTCATCCTAATGTTTCTCCTTCTACCCCCCAAAAAAATCACATTGTATTTATTTTGCACATTTTTGCAAAGATTCTATATATGTTTTTAGATGTGTGTGCTATCTTTACCTAGAGAAAGTCAGTTCCTTGAGGGCAAGGGCTATTTCATAGATTTGTCTTTGTATCTTAGCATTGTGCCTGGCACTTAGTGAATGCCTAATTAGATTACAGCAATCAGTTAGATTGCTTGTAGATCAATTAATTATAGCAGAGTCATTTCTTCTTTAATACCTTCTCTGGTCTAAACAATGGAATACAACTCTGTTCTGTGCAGATTAAGGTGTGAAGCTACTTCAAGAGATAAAGGTTCCAGGGGCGGCTAGGTTGCTCAGTGGATAGAGCACCGGCCCTGGAGTCTAGAGTACCTGAGTTCAAATACGACCTCAGACACTTAATAATCACCTAGCTGTGTGGCCTTGGTTAAGCCACTTAACCCCATTGCCTTGTAAAAAAAAAAATAAGAGATTAAGGTTCCAACAATTAATGTGACTTCCTGGTCACCTGAGAAATAAAAAAGTCTTGAGAAGCTTATTTTACTACCACAAAGGAATCTGCAAAAATTCATACTATTTCCCCAAGTTTCCCTCAATTGTTCTTCTTTTCATTTTCATTCATTTACTAAAATCTCTATAACCATCCTCCAGTATAGGAACAGTTCTTAGTTGCTATAAATGTTTGTATTTATGAATCTGTCTTTATTTTAATGATGTCTTGAGAGGTAATATTTCTATAAGAATACTAGCCAATAAGTCTAGAAGAAAGGTCTCATGCTGTGGAAACTATTTACCACATATTTGATATATAAAACAAAAATACTTTCTAATAGATCTAATTACTGAATACAATATTGGATAACAATTTGTTTGAGCTTGAATAATTTAAAAACACAAGAAATTTAGAAATTTTGTAGAATCACAGACTTAGAGCAAGAAAGTACATAAAAGGTACTTATAGATGAAGAGGCTGAGGGCAGAGAGTCAGGAAAAAATCTTCATGAGTTCAAATCTGGCTTCAGATACTTCAGATACAGTCACTTAACCCCATTTGCCTCATTCTTCTCATATGTTTTTGTTGTTGCTCTTCATCCTTAATTTTGAAGATATCACAGGGTGATATCTTAACTTGCACATGAATTGGATATAAGTGAGGCAAGTTATATAACATCATCCCACCTTCATCCTCTCTTCCACAATCCTCAAAGTCCAGTGACAAGATAAAAGAAAAGACCACTGGTGATGACTTGGGATGCAGTCTTTAAATACCCCATAGCACCTTATTCAGCTGCCTTCATGGCCACTATTGAAAGAAATTGTTCTCTTCCACTCCATACTCCAAGGGAAGTCTTCATATGCTTGGAATAGATTACTCCCTTATCTCACCTATGAGTTTGAGGACCATTGGTTGCCTTCAACCTGGTTCAGTCCTTCTGGTAAGATAGTATACTGAGTTGTGACCACTGTGCATAATACACCTTCTTGGATTCACAAGTGAGAGTTGGGCGGCAAGTAGACACCAAAGATGAACAGTCCTGAAAGGGACTCAGCAAATTATCACACCAGAAGTCTCTTCCTCACCATACACTCCATATACGTCATCTGTAAATTAAGCTAGAGAAGGAAACAGCCATGTCAGTATCTTTGCTAATAACCCAAATGGGGTTATGAAAAGTCAGATTTGACCGAAAAATGACTGAACAATAGCAAAATCATCAGGGAATAAACAATATAGCTGGAATTCAAACCCAGTTCCTCTCTTCTTAAATCTAATTCCCTCTCCAAGAGGTTGTTTTAAGGAATCATCAAGAAATGTCAAGATTAGAGGTACAGATTTGAACTAAAAGAAAAGTGAGAGTATTATTCCCCTGTGCCTCCACCAAACCCTCTGGGGAAGGCTGTAGGAATGGGAGGATATATGAAGTGTCTGAGTTTCTTTGAAAAGGAGAGGAGAAGTACTAAAGAAATAGAAGGTATTACTATATTATTGCTGTAACTATAATTAACAAGTTGCTAAGAAATCAAATATAAATTATTTTCTTGATTTTACTTCATTACTATAATAGATTTGTCATTTTGAAAATTCCTTGGATGCAGAGATTGGTATACTGATGCTAACTCCCTACTAAGAAAATATTATGTGGGGACCAATGCTATAAAAATCTTTGATGATGAATCATGGGTGACTTGCCAAGAGTAAGGGAAAAAAACCGACATTAAGTAGACTGTACTTTACATCTGTGATCCTAAGAAAGCATCCTGCTGGGAGGAATGAGAGGGTTGTAGAGGCAGATATAATTTTTTACAAAATATACAACTCTTCTATTTTCACAGAATGCTCAGTAGGAGAAGGGTGGCTATTAGAAGGTTGCAGGTGCTAGTGCAAGCATATCCTAGTTTACTATTTCTATTTGCCACTGTTTTGTTTTGGATGATACATATTCTTTCCAGGAGAATTTTCTCTCCTTTGAATCAGGTTCAGTCAAATGATCAGTCAACACAATCCAATTTGATCATTTCATTTGCACCCAAACCTGAAAAAAAATCAATGCACACATCTTTGCTTTAATCCAATATTAGTTTTATTTTCTCCAAATCAATATTATTGTTAACTGACATAACATGGGCAACAATATTTACATGTATAATTTCATACACATTCTCTTATATTTTCACTTTAAAATCAAACATTTATTTAAACATCATACTATGTGATAGGCACTGTGGTACATGCTGGGGATATCAAGACAGAAATGAAGAAGTCCCTACCCTCAAGGAGCTTATCAGAAAAAACAATATGTCTATGAATAAGTATGTACAAAATAATTGTATCAAGGAAAGGACACTAGAAGAAGGGGCAGTTATAGAAGGTTTCTTGTAGACAGAAGGGGGCGGTACAGGAAAGTAGTGACAGAGAGAATTTGGATGGGCAAGATGGAAGGAAGAGGGAAGGAAAAAAGAGGGCAGTGGATGGGAAGAAATGAAAGGAGGAGATCCATTTCTTCCCAATGAGAAAGAAAAGAGAAGGGGGGGAGGGAAGGAAAGGAAAAGGCACAAAGTATTTATTAACTATCTAATATGTAGAGTTCTGGCTAAGATGGCGGAGAGAAGACAGGCACAGTTCTAAAGTCTCCTGATCTCTTCCCCATCTATCACATGAAAAAAAACCTCTTAAAAGAAATCTGAACCAGGAAACCCAGAAAGAAAAGTCAGGAGATGAACATTTACCTCAGGATTTGTCTCCCGCAGCAGCCTTGGCTGAGTACTGGCGGGTGAGTCTGGCCTCCGAGGGAGGAACAGCCCCAGATCAGCCAGATTAACAGCTGAATTGGAACTGGGAGTCTGAGGGCCCGAGAGCCAGACCTGCTGGATCAGCGGTGGGGCTGGATGAAGGGGTCTTGGGTCTGCGGGGAAGCAGAGGCTCTGGTGTTGGTGCTGTCCCCCTGGAGCTTGGGGAAGGGGCTGCGGGGAGAGGTCTGGTGCAGGAGAGCTGCGGACACCATCCCTGGGCTCCTCAGGTCTGAGAAACTCTGAGTCCACGCCTCCATTGCACTAAGGCCTCCTCCCAAACAAATGCAAACTACTTCTGCCTCAGGCCCAGGTGTGTGAGCAAAAGAACCAGCCCAGCTGAGGAATGACCTCAGGCCAGGGTAAAGCCCACCATTGAGTGAAGGCAAAAGATTTCAATAGCTCCAATTCCTTCCCTCAAGCAAAGGGAGAAGGCCTCCCAACCAAGGTCACAGACACTCCAGAGAGGGCAACCAGCACCTCCTACTGGCCAGCCAGAGAAACTGCACTCAGTAAAGCCTTTGGCAATCCCAAGCCCCCCCCCCCCAACTCAAGGTCTTAGCAAAATGACGAAGGGTCAGCGGAAAGGTGGATCCATAGGAAAATTCCTGGAAGGGAAAGACCCCCAACTCACAGAGGGCTGGAACCTCTGAGGAGAATACAATCTGGTCTCCAGCACAGAAAGACTTCCTTGAAGAAATAAGGAAAGAGCTTAAAAATTTGGGAGAGATAATACCTTACAACAAGAAAACAAAACCTTAGAAAGTACAATTGGATGAACACAAAAGGAAAATAAATCTCTCAGATCCTCAAATGAGTAAATGCAAAAAGAAATTAATTCTCTCAAAACCTCAGTTAGTCAAATGGCAAGCTCTTTCAAAAGTAAAATTGACCAATTGGAAAAGGAGTTGCAACAGGTTAATGAAGAAAACTCCTCCCCCCAAAAAAGAACGGAGTCTACAGAAACTAATGACTCCATGAGACAGCAAGTGTCAGTTAAACAAAATCAAAAAATAGAAAAAATAGAAGCAAATGTAAAATACCCCATCAACAAAACCACTGACCTCGAGAATAGATCGAGGAGGGACAACCTGAAAATTATAGGACTTCCTGAAAACATTGAAGAGAAAAAAAGCCTGGACTTAATATTACAGGATCTAGTGATGGAAAACTGCCCTGATATCATGGAATTGGAGGGCAAAGTAGTTATTGAAAGAGTACATCGATCCCCACCAGAAAAAGATCCTAAAATGAAAACACCGAGGAATGTGGTGGCCAAACTCCAGAACTATCAGATAAAAGAGAAAATCCTGAAAGCAGCCAGAAAGAAACAATTTAAATATCAAGGAGCCACAGTAAGGATCACGTACGACCTGGCTGCATCAACTTTAAGGGATCGAAGGGCCTGGAATGAGATATTTCGAAGAGCACAGGAGCTTGGAATGCAGCCAAGAATCTACTTTCCTGCAAAGCTGAGCCTTCTCTTCCAGGGAAAAAGATGGACATTTAACGAAATGGAAGAATTCCAAAAATTTCTGATGAAAAGACCAGAGCTAAAAAGAAAATTTGGACATCAAATAGGAGGTTCAAGAGACACATGAAAAGGTAAAAAAAAAAGGGGGGGGATGGTAAAAGAAAAAAAATGCAATCCAGTAAGTTGCAACTGGCTATATCACAGCATGGGGGTGGGGGGGAAGAGACTCTCATAAATCCTGAGAAATGTAACTCTAACAGAGAGAATATACCTAGCCAGAAATGATGGACATCCATGACCTATCCATGAGACTGCTATCTAATGGGATGTAACTGGCTTTAACCCCACTTGGGAGAAAGACTCTAATAACTCTCAGGAATTTTGACTCTATTTGATAGAATATACTGAACTAGAAGGGACAGACACTCAGAATTTTCTATGACTTAGATAGAATGATCTAAAAAAACCCACTACCTCCTTAAAAAGGGGAACAGGAAAGAGACAGGAGGAGGGAGGGGATTGAATGGGGTAAATCTCATTACACTAAGAGGTACAAAAAACCTATGGTAATAGAGGGGAAGAAGGGAGCAGAGGAGAAACACCTGAATCTTTTTCTCATCAGACTTGGCTTAAAATCAACCTACACATACTCAGTTAACTTATAAAACATATAACCTTTCAAGTATTAAAAGGGGAAAAGAGGAGGGGGGACAGATAAAGGGAAGGGGAGTGGGGGAAAAGGGGGGGAATAACAAAAGGAAGGGAAAAGGGAAAAAGGGAAAGGGGAAAGAAAGGGGAGGGGGTGATATAGGAGGGCAAACACACTGAAGGGGTTGGTATGCAGAAACAAAATACTGGGGAATATGGATAAAGGGGGGAAAGGGGGGAAAATACAAACAGAGGGAAGATAGCATGGAGGGTAATAAAGAATTAGTAATCATAACCTTGAATGTGAATGGGATCAACTCTCCCTTAAAATGTAAGCAAATAGCAGAGTGGATTAAAAACCAGAATCCTACAATATGTTGCTTACAAGAAACTCATTTGAAGCAGAGAGATACATATAGAGTAAAGGTAAAAGGTTGGAGCAAAATATACTTTGCTTCAGCTGAAGTAAAAAAAGCAGGGGTAGCAATCCTTATCTCAGACAAAGCAGCAGCAAAAATACATAGCGTTAAAAGAGATAAGGAAGGAAACTTTATCCTCCTAAAAGTTACCATAGACAATAAAGTCATTTCAATATTGAATATATATGCACCCAGTGGGACAGCACCCAAATTCTTAAAGGAGAAGCTGAAAGAACTACAGGAAGACATAGACAGCAAAACTCTACTAGTGGGAGACCTCAACCTCCAGCTATCAGATCTAGATAAATCAAATCATAAAACAAACAAGAAAGAAATTAGGGAGGTAAATAGATTGTTAGAAAAATTAGATATGGTAGACTTATGGAGGAAACTGAATGGGGATAGAAGGGAATATACCTTTTTCTCTGCAGTACATGGAACTTATACAAAAATTGACCATGTACTAGGACAGAAAAACCTAATGATCAACTGCAGAAAGGCAGAAATAGTGAATGCATTTTTCTCAGATCACAATGCAATAAAAGTCATATGCAATACTGGGCCAAAGAGATATAGACCCAGAGCAAATTGGAAACTGAATAACCTCATTTTAAAAAATGAGTGGACCAAAAAACAAATTATGGAAAGAATTAACCATTTTATCCTAGATAATGATAATAATGAAACAACATACCAAAACCTATGGGATTCATTCAAAGCAACTCTCAGGGGATATATTATACCTCTAAATGCTTATATGAATAAATTGGAGAAAGAGGAAATCAATGAAGTAAACATGCAACTAAAAAAATTAGAGAAAGAACAAATCAAAAATCCCCAATCAAATACCAAATTAGAAATTCTAAAAATTAAAGGAGAAATTAATAAAAGTGAAAGCAAAAAAAATCATTGAATTAATAAATAAAACCAAAAGTTGGTATTATGAAAAAACTAATAAAATTGATAAACCTCTGGTCAATTTGATTAAAAAAAAGAAAGAAGAAAACAAAATTGCTAGTATTATAAATGAAAAAGGTGAACTAGTTCACCACCAATGAGGAGGAAATTAAAGTAATAATTTGAAATTATTTTGCCTAACTCTATGCCAATAAATTTGATAATCTAAGTGAAATGGATGAATATTTACAAAAATATAAGTTTCCCAGGTTAAATGAAGAAGAGATTAAATACTTAAACAACCCTATCTCAGAAAAAGAAATTCAACAAGCCATTATTGAACTCCCTAAAAAAAAAATCCCCAGGGCCTGATGGATTCACAAGTGAATTCTACCAAACATTTAAGGAACAATTGGTTCCAATCCTATATAAACTCTTTGGAAAAATAGGGAAAGATGGAACTCTGCCTAACTCTTTCTATGAAACCAATATGGTACTGTTACCTAAACCAGGAAGAGTTAAAACAGAGAAAGAAAATTATAGACCTATTTCCCTGATGAATATAGATGCAAAAATCCTAAATAAAATCTTAGCAAAACGACTACAACAAGTCATCACTAGGATAATACATTATGATCAAGTAGGATTTATTCCAGGAATGCAGGGATGGTTCAATATTAGGAAAACTGTTAGTATACTCAATTATATCAACAGCAAACCTTTCAGAAATCATATGATCATATCAATAGATGCTGAAAAAACTTTTGACAAAATACAGCATCTATTCCTATTAAAAACACTAGAGAGTGTAGGAATAAATGGACTGTTCCTTAAAATAATTAGCAGTATCTATCTGAAACCATCAACAAGCATTGTATTCAATGGGGAGAAGCTAGAGGCATTCCCAGTAAGATCAGAGGTCAAACAGGGGTTCCCACTATCACCACTACTATTCAATATTGTATTAGAAATGTTAGCATCAGCAATTAGAGAAGAAATAGAAATTGAAGGAATTAGAATTGGGAAGGAAGAGACAAAACTCTCACTCTTTGCAAATGACATGATGTTCTACCTAGAGAATCCCAAGAAATCATCTAAAAAACTACTGGAAACAATTAGCATTTTAGCAAAGTTGCAGGTTATAAAATAAACCCTCATTAATCCTCAACTTTTCTATATATGTCTAGCAAGAAACAGTAGGAAGAGCTAGAAAGAGAAATCCTATTCAAAGTAACCTCAGATAGTATAAAATATTTGGGAGTCTATTTGGCAAGACAGACTCAGAATCTTTTTGAAAACAATTATAAAACACTTCTCACACAAATTAAATCAGATTTAAATAACTGGGCAAATATCAACTGCTCATGGATAGGGAGAGCTAATATAATAAAAATGACAATTCTACCAAAACTAAACTATCTGTTTAGTGCCCTACCAATCAAAATTCTAAAAAATTACTTTAATGAGTTAGAAAAAATTGTAAGTAAATTCATATGGAGAAATAAAAAGTCAAGAATTGCCAGGAGCTTAATGAAAAAAAAAATGCAAATGAAGGTGGCTTAGCACTACCCGATCTAAAATTATATTATAAAGCATCAGTCATCAAAACTGTTTGGTATTGGCTAAGAATTAGAGTGGTGGACCAGTGGAATAGACTAGGTGTAAAAGCAGGAGAGGATTATAGTAATCTGCTGTTTGATAAACCCAAAGAGTCAGGCCATTGGGATAAAAACTCCCTCTTTGATAAAAACTGTGGGATAATTGGAAGTCAGTATGGAAGAAACTTAGATTAGACCAACACCTCACACCCTTTACCAAGATAAGATCCAAATGGTTACAGGACATAGACATAAAAAATACTATAAGCAAATTAGAAGATCAAGGACTAGTCTACCTGTCAGATCTATGGAAAGGGGAACGGTTTATGACTAAGGAAGAGTTGGAGAACATCACTAAAAACCAATTAGATGATTTCGATTACATTAAATTAAAAAGCTTTTGCACAGATAAAACCAATGTAATCAAGATCAAAAGAAAAGTAGTAAATTGGGAAACAATCTTTACAACTAATGATTCTGACAAAGGACTCATTTCTAAAATATACAGAGAACTGAGTCATATTTTTAAAACAAACAGCCATTCCCCAATTGACAAATGGTCAAAGGATATGCAAAGGCAATTTACAGATGAGGAGATCAAAGCAATCCATAGCCATATGAAAAAATGCTCTAAATCATTAATTATTAGAGAAATGCAAATTAAAGCTTCTCTTCGGTACCACCTCACATTACTCAGATTGGCCAGTATGACCAGGAAGGATAATGATCATTGTTGGAAGGGATGTGGGAAATCTGGGATACTATTACACTGTTGGTGGAGCTGTGAACTCATCCAACCCTTCTGGAGAGCTATTTGGAACTATGTCCAAAGGGCAACAAAAATGTGCATACCCTTTGACGTAGCAACACCACTACTGGGTCTATACCCTGAAGAGATGAGGAAAAAGGGTAAAAACATTACTTGTACAAAAATATTTATAGCAGCTCTCTTTGTGGTGGCAAAGAATTGGAAATCCACTAAATGTCCTTCAATTGGGGAATGGCTTAGCAAACTGTGGTATATGTATGTCATGAAACACTATTGTTCTATTAGAAACCGGGAGGGACGGGATTTCAGGGAAACCTGGAGGGATCTGCATGAACTGATGCTGAGTGAGATGAGCAGAACCAGAAAAACACTGTACACCCTAACAGCAACATGGGAGTGATGTTCAACCTGGAAGGACTTGCTCATTCCATCAGTGCAACAATTGGGAACAATTTTGGGCTGTCTGCAAAGGAGAGTACCATCTGTATCCAGATAAGGAGCTGTGGAGTTTGAACAAAGTACAAGGACTATTCCCTTTAATTTGGGGGGGAAAAAACCAGATATCTTATTGTCTGATCTTGTTACCTCTGAGAATTCTGTTCTCTTTAAGGATATGATTTCTCTCTCATCACAGCCAATTTGGATCAAGGTACAACATGGAAACAAAGTAAAGACTGACTGAGTGCTATCTGTGGGGTGGGGGTGGGGGGAGGGAAGCAAGATTGGGGGGAAATTGTAAAACTCAATTAATATCTTTAATAAAAATAAAAAAATTTAAAAACTATCTAATATGTAACAGACTGTGTTAAGTGCTTTACAAATATCTCATCCATTTCTTTTTGATGGGAAAATTAATTCTACCTTGATTAATATCCACAAGAATAGTTTCACAGGCAATATATGGAAAGAGCACTGAATTTGATGTGAAAGGATGGAACTCCAAGCCAAGACAACTAACTTCTTTAGTTAGCTGGGGGTGGGGGGCTTATTTAACTTCTTTGAAGGTCATTTTATAAAATGAGACAAGATCAGATGATCTCTAAGGTCGTTCCCAGCTCTAAATCTATTGTAGGTTCTTACCTTAATTGACTAGGACTAAAGATTGCCAGATATTTCACAAAAAGTGACAGTTGTTGACACATTTCAACCAAATCTCCAGTAAGATAATGAAGCCCTGCTCTTAGATGACTTATCTTCCTAATACTATTTCACCTAACAAACTGGTTTCCTGAAACTAAATAAAATTGGTAGGGTATACCTACATAGCAATGAGGCAATGATTAACTGGAATCTAAAACTCCAAACTTGTGTGTGTGTGTGTGTGTGTGTGTGTGTGTGTGTGTATGTATTAAGGTTTACAAATTACAAACATTTTGTTTACTCCTCACAACAACCCTGTGAGATGGGTGCTACTATTTTTCCATTTTACAAATAAGGAAACTGAGTCTAATAGATGTGCCCAATTCAGGATCATAAAAGCTAGTAAAACTAAGGCAGAATTCAAACTCAGTTCTTCCCAACTTCAGGTCAACACACTTTAGCCACCACGCCAACAAGCTGCTGCTTCTTTGCCTTTTCTTTTTAACCATTCCTCAGTTTTTAATGCTAAAAACAGTGTTAGTTAAACATAATTTGCAGGTGACTGAAAGATAAGATTTATATTTAGAATTTCCTTTCCTTCTGGGTTTTGAGCTTGGTATTTAAGCTTCTTGGTTCAAGGGAAAGTAGGACCAAAAAATTATAAATAAGAGAAGGAAGATCCAGGTCACTGCTGTCATCTTTCCACATCATTCATCCCCCAATTTCCCACTCATTGCCTTTGAAAATACTAGAGGGATTAATAGTTAAATTGCTCATCTCAGACAGAAAAAGGAAGACTAAGATAAAGAGGGAGGGAAGTAATGTGTGGTTAAAAGTATATAAAAAAGAAAATGTTAACTCTATCCTCTTTGCACTACCCCCCACACGCATTAGTGGCAAGTAACAGGTTGCTCCTTTATTTTAACCCTGTGTCTGTTTGGCAAGAACAAACTAAGTTCAGTTTATAGAAGTCTTTATGGGCAGCCATTATTGCTGTTTCAAAAAGAATAAAAAAAAGATAGAAATTACGTAGGGAAGTTTAATTTTGATTTTTTTAAAGGATGGGGTGAAAGAAATAAAAGTATTTTCCCATGCCTCTTCAGCATTATCTTTCCAATAAAACTTGATTTCATATACAAGTGGAAATATTCCCTGTTATAATATTATGTGGACTTTTTTTTCCCAGATATTTTTTTTGTTGATCTGCTTTTGCTTTTGGCAGTTTGGGGAATAGCAGCAGAGCAAGGGGGTAAACTGTTTCTCAAGAAACTCTTCAGGATGCCTTTTTTTATTGTAAGAAAATGACCTTTTATACTCTGTCCCCATGTATATCTTGTACTCTATCCTGAATTATCATAATTATGTAGTTATTTGCATATATATGCATACACTCCCCCATACCTTGCCCATTAATTGTTAGTATTGTGACAGTCATGCTTTAATTCTTTTTATCTCCCCTTACTTCCTAGACTGGGCAACTAGATTGTACAATGAGTGGATAGAGGGCTGGACCTAAAATCAGGAAGACTCATCTTCCTGAGTTCAAATTTGGCCTCAGACACTTACTAACTGTGAGACCCTGGACAATCATTTAACCATGTTGGCCTCATCTTCATCCTGGAGAAGGAAATGGTAAATCACTCCAGTAGCTTTGCTAAGAAAATCCCAGTGAGGTTACAAAGAGTCTGGTGTAACCGGGGGAAAAAAAACAAACAACTGAACAACAAAAACAAACTAGTAGTAGACTAGTACTTTGTACATAGCTTATATTTAATAAATGGTTTTTGAATGAATGAACAATATAGATTTGCTCATTCTTCTTTGCCAAGTTTTCTTTGGGTGGATGGACCAAAGTAGTGAATTCCATGGTACTAAAGAGAGGAAGAATGATGATGGATACATATGCATATTTGTATGCCTGTTTTATTGCAACAAAATAACCTTGTTTTGTATCGTTTTATTTTGTACTATTTTACTTTTTTTTGACCTGTTCCTGTGATTTTATCAGCTTGAAAAACCTCCTCCACCAATGCAGATTGGTAAATTATCTATAACTTGAGGTATCAAAGCATTGTCTGGGGGGCCTGAAAGCTTAAGCAAGTCACCAGTGGCCACACAACTCATATATGGCTTGAACATGGTTCCTCTTGACTCCCAAAGGAGACCTTCAATCCACTTTGCCACACTGCCTTTTATCATGAACTACAGTTATTGATTATTCATCAGTACAACTCTCCTTAACTCTGACCTCTTACCACTATATGGAGAGCTTCAAGGTAACAATGTCCATTTAAAATTGTCTTTCTATCTCTTCTCCATTTCCCGTCTTTGTTTCTGTGTTTCTCTGTCTTTATCTATCTCTGGCTATCTATATATGTATGTGTATATGTGTCCATCTGTCTCTCTCTCTTTCTCTCTTTCTCTCTTTCTCTCTGACTTCAATAGCTAGAGTAGTAAATAATTATAAATGAAAGAGGAGTGGTGACTTTTCCCTCCAATTTCCAAAAGTGTAATCTATCCTGTAAAACTCACAGGGATGTTGCAGATTGAAAAAAATTAGGAAACATTTCTCGAGCAACTGTTGTGGCTGCTCTTGCAGCTGCCCACTATTCCATAACAGTCACTAGCAATCTAAGTTACAAAATAAAGTGGAGAAATGGTAACTTGTAGAAATGACTCTATGTCTTTTAAATAAGATAGGTTCTGGTTCCCGAGATAAATAAGAGTTAGCTTAATGATAGTGCTCGAAAGACAACAGTGAGAAATGAATACTTGTTTTGCTTCTTTGACAAATAAAGCAAAGACCATCACCTGTCTCCCTAGACAAACTCACCTCTACTGTGGAAATCACCTGGGAAATAAAATCTACTAAACTGGTTTAACCTGTCTGTTTTTACATTTGAATAGTTACTAATGAAACAAGTGAGATTCCTCAACCCAGGAACTACCACGGGGTCCTGAAATATACCAAGTTACTGAAATGTTTCAGAGCCCATTCGGGGGCCTGGGAATAATTATATGATTGAAATGAAAGCACACTTCCTCAATTAGCTAGAAAGTGAATGGGACTATTTGTCCTACAAAGCATGATATTTGGAAAAGTCATCTCCACAGACTGATCCAAATGTCATATGCCTTTTAACCTAACAGGCTATTTCTTTTGTAGATATTCTTTGCTTTTAACTCAGTTTACTGTCAATTTAAGAGTGCTTTTCAAATAAAATTCTAAGCCTCCAACATTCTATCTAGGCAGAATACCTCCAGATCTGAGTTTAGCATTACTTACTCTGCTTTCAAATTCCCCTAACATATTATCTAGCTCTCTGATCTGTGAATACTGGCATATTACCTCCTGTGAATAATCAGGTATTATACAACCAAACACAGGGCTTTTGAGAAGGAAATCAGGAACAATACTTTCCCTGAATCATTGCTCCCTCTCCTCTCTCCACCCTTCACTTATTTGTATTTAAATACAGCAACTCTTCTGTGAAGAGATTTTTTTTAAATAAGGATTTTTTGCTGGAAAAGAAAGGGTTAAATTAAAGGTAAAACTATCTTTTTAATTCACTTTCTAGAAGAATAGGGAGGAAAGAAATGCATGTATATTCACTTTTCTCTCCCAGTCCAGATACCTTTCACCATCCTACTTTCCCCAACTTAAGTGAATAAAGGTCAAATGCTTAGAGGATTTAAATGTTTCCCTTACACAAAGTGCTACCTATGATGAGTAGCTGTCCTCAAAAGACAGGAAGAGGAAGGCTAGATCCAAGCTCTAGCTCTCAAAAGAATATTAGTTCAGGGGGGCTAGGTGGCGCAGTGGATAGAGTACCAGCCCTGGAGTCAGGAGTACCTGAGTTCAACTCTGACCTCAAACACTTAATAATTACCTAGCTGTGTGGCCTTGGGCAAGCCATTTAATCCTACTTGCCTTGCAAAATCCTAAATATATATAAATTAGTTCATTTAATATACTGAGTCAATTTTAGAAAGAACCCTTTGTATGGGCTCAAACCCATATAAATATACAATTCTATTTAATCGTTGTGAATACTATACTTTTGGTTCTATTTATTTTGGTTGTATTTATTTCTCTTTTCTTACAGATCTTCCTAAGATTCTCAATGTATCCCACTGAGTTCATTCTTTTGACCCATGATACCAAACTTTTTGTTTCCTGTTTCCTTCATCACCATTGACTTAATACTTTGCAAAAATCACACCTTTGACACTGCTGATTTTTAGTACTTCATAACCAGAACAATTACTATTGCAAATGGTTTAGCTTAGAATTGTAGCTTAATAATCTCCTCTCTGCTTGTCTCTCTCCATACCATCCTGTATCAGCATCAGAGTCCACTTAAGATTTCATGGATGGAGTCCCTTGTTTCTACCCTCATGGTCAGTATTATCAGTCTATTGGTGTCCACAATGGCCCTTCAGAACCCTAGAAAAAGGTTACTTATAAGATTTGGTACAAAAGTATTTTATCCTTCTTCCTTTGAAAAGAAGGATACTTAAGTCTAAAACCTGAAACTTGAAAGAAAAAGCAATCCTAAATGGGAATAACATTTTTCAAACATGTATGCCCAACCATAAAGTCATTTGTTCTTCAGTGACTCTTTTCAGCAACAATGAATTTCTTTAAAGAATAAATTTTAGAATGCCTACATTGTAATTAGCTTTGCTGTCTTTTATTTACTAAACAAAGGTTAAAATATCAAAAATCTATGAATATTACCAGGAGTATTGGTGGGATAGAAGCCTCTTGCTTCTTATTTTAAAGTGAAAATTATTATTGGAAAATGTGAGGTAAGTTTCAAATTTCAAACTTCCATTATTGGAAAATGTGAGGTAAATTTCAAATATAATATTCTAGTTAATTTTTTTCACATGATTCTGTATTCTTCAAGTCAAACATAAGCAAGCATAATATGCTCAGAGATTATGTATCTATTTAAAATCTATAGTGAGGGGATTTATATCATCAAGACAATACTAAAGTTTTACTGTTTTATATGCATTATTACCAAAACTTCCCCTATTGAGAAGATAGTTGGAAAACAGGAAATATTTCGGCATGTCTGTAGTTTCTACATGCAGAATTTCATAACAGTTGCAATTACATTGTATCAAGTAACATTTCACACAAATTATAATTAACAAGATATAGAACTATTAATTATAGCTCCCAAATTTTGATTTCTAAGACTTCAGAAATGGACTCAAGCATTTGACTGCTTTTAGGCTAAAACATGGTGTTTGCCAAGAATCTACCAATGTATGAGACCCAGACCAAATCATATTATACTCTCCCTCCCTAATCTACCTCCTCAACTAACATTTTTAGAGAACTGAAATTAGATTAAAATAAACATCAAAGGATTCTAAAAAAGGAAAAGGGTTCACCAAATAGACAATCTAGTCTATAGGGTATAAATATGAACAGAAGAGCCTACCCTGTTAGCTTTGGTGAACGGATGGTGGTATGATTGGCTACATCATGTGTATGCTTGTATCTATCTATCTATATACATATGTATGAATATATGTATATATTCAAAAAATTCAATATATATATATATTCAATATATATATATATATATATATATATATATATATATATATATGTATGTATTTGTAAGGAATTTTTGTAGTGCCACCTCCTTGTCCTTTCCTGTATACATTCCTGAATGATTTATTACCTAACTGGTAATAAATAAAAGCGATTGTAACAGGTTGGCAACAAAGATTCACAATGGCTTAGAACTAGAAGAACCATTCTAATTTGTAGTATCCTGTGGCTAACTGTATTATTAAATTAGATGTGTGGTAAATGTTAATTCAATTCAGCATTCATTTATTAAGTATCTCTTATGGATAAGACAGTGCCAGGTGTGGAGAAAGAAAGACCAAAAAAATGATAATATTCTCTGATAATCTATCTTGACACAGGAGAAAGATACTTGGAATCAGGAGATCTAGCTTTGAATTCTGACTTTTTCTATTTACTGTTATCAAAATCACTTCATCTTTGAATTTATACCCTTGAGGTCATATATAAATCCCAGTTATTTCTCATGCTTTTTTCATATTCTTCCTGAAATAAAAACCAGCAATCAACCTAATAACCTAAGACTGACCATGTAGCAATTTATTCACCACTGCCTAACTTCTAACTATTTAGCATCCACTGTAATAAGAAACGTTTCAAGCATACTTGCATTTGATTAAAAATAAAAATGGCCTCCAAGGGCACAAATGAAAGAACTTTGTGAAAGAGTTAATGCAAAATTATAGAACAGTGAGCTTGACTTCACTGCCAGAGAAAATTCTAGAATGTAGCATTAAAAATGATTAATAAACAACTCCTACAAAAAGGAATTAGTGATCACAGAAAGTCAGTATGGCTTCTTCAAGGACAGTTCATGACAGACTTGAAGTTTGGAAAATATCCTTAGGGAAAGGGGATTAAAGATTGGGTTTGTTTGGGGTGAAAAACTCACTATTCTGATTCAGGAAGGTAAGAACAGCTTAAATTTTAATTCAAAGGCTGCGCAAACAATTTACAATTTTATCTCCAAAAAGTTCACAGGTTAGGTTGTTTGGAGAAGCAACAAGATAGTGAGTTTCAATAGTCTTCTAGAGAAGGCAAAGAAGCAGCTCAAATAGAGGAGTGAACTGAACTTTTAAAGAGACATAGGTGCAGGTGGGTAGTTCAGAAAGCAGAAATGAGGTATAGAGATGGGCAGGTAGCTCAGAGAACAAAGATGAAGTAATTAAAGGGGCAAGTAATTCAGAGATTAGAGATGAGGTAATGAGAAGTATATAGATGGGGGTGGTAGGCTAAAGCAGGGATCTACTGTTGATAGAGACTTGTCTTTTTCATGAGAAGATATCCAGCTCCATGTGGCTGGTTATCTAAGATTTTCTTTTCTTTTCCCCTCCTGGGCTCCATTTCCTTCTCCCTTCTTTCCTGAGTTTCTTCCCTGGACCTATTTTGATCTTATCTGTTTCTCTCTCTTTCAAACAGACTATTTATTTCCATAACTAACAGTATGGGGCCAGCTCCAGGCTGGACTTGTGCTATCTAAATCCAGTCATTTCTTATAGCTGTTTTTCTTTTCTCTTTCCCTCAGACATTCTTGTCTCAATATTTGTTCAGCCTGTCCTCAAGTAACCTACTCTCTCCATTTGTGAATTTCTAGTAGTCTACAATATATGTGAACCTTGCCGGCCTGTGAATTAAAATCTGAGCTTTTATACCTCTGGGGTCAGTTAAAGGTTTTCACTTAAAGAACCCTGATCTTTGTGAGAGCAGTCCCAGTTTTCCCATCATCAGGACCATCACTATTTCAGTTACTCAATTCATCTACTTTTCAATGATCTTTTTATTTGCATTGTTCTAGGTAATGTGGAAACTGTCCTTTTTGTTCTGCTATTTCCTACAAATCTTACTATATTTCTCTAAATTCATAATACATTTCTCTTATGCTTAAATGAAAATGTGATCTAATTGATTTGGAATTTCCCTTCAAAGCAACCCATTCCACAGTTTCCCACAATTTCACAAGAACATCCACCCAATACACTGCTCACTGATTCTCCATGAAACCCATCATTTCTTAAATACAGAAATATTCCATCACTTTAATTTATGTGTGTGTGTATATATCGAAAAGGGTTACTTGGATTTGGGTATTAGCAAAGACAGGGTAACAATCATGTGTTCATCTAGATCTTTAGTGAATTATGCATTAAAAGAAGCTCATTAGAACTGAGCTCAGATTTTTTTTTTTGGGGGGAACATATTTTATACACTGATGGTGTGAGAGAAATTGGTGTTTCCAGTAAAGATAAAGAGTTCTTAAAAGTCATGACTAGCCCTGGAGTTGAAATAGCTCAGTATTTTTATTTCACAAGCCTGCAAAATTCATAGATTAAAACTTTTTTTCCCCCTGGAAAGACAGTTAGATATTTGTAAGATGTTTGAGGACAAGGTGAATAATAAAGGTTCAGGTGAGGTGTCTGAGGGAAAAAGTGAAAGGAAAGCAGTCAGGAGAGCTGACTGGGCTGAGACAGGCTGAACAACAAAGTTTTAGATAGAGACTGCCTGAGGGTAATGGAGAAAGGAAATTCAGAGGTAAGAGCTGGTTGGCTTAGATTCAAGTGAGTATGGCTATATGGAGCAGAGGTTATAGTTCTCCAGCAACCTAGGCCGGGAGTATATTCTAGCTTAGAGAGAAAAGTGGCCATCCTGGAAAGAAGGAAAAAGAGTTCTTTTTTTTTTTTTTTTTGCAAGGTAAATGGGGTTAAGTAGCTTGCCCAAGGCCACACAGCTAGGTAATTATTAAGTGTCTGAGGTCACATTTGAACTCAGGTACTAATGACTCCAGGGCCTGTGCTCTATCCATTGTGCCACCTAGCCACCCCAAGAGTTCTTCTCTTAGAGGAACCCGCAATTAAATATATTTTCATAAAGGGCTGGACAAGGATGGTGCTTGGGAAGCAAGTTAGCAGCTGGCTCCGGGTATTCTCCAATACCCACACCACAGGGGAAACCCTCCAAGAAGTGGGCAAGACAACACTCATTGCCCTTGAGTAGCATTGTATGCATTATCTTTCCTGTCCCAATGGGCATGACCTTTGATCCAACATAAGTCTTTTTCTGTGTCCTGCAGCATTGGAAGTCAGAAGATGGGGCCTTCAGAAGGTGGGATATTCAAACCATTAAGGGTCAAAGGATCATATCAGTAATTTCAAAAAGTTTCTGGAAAGAACCCTACTTACTCCAGACCTTGGGGGGTTTATTAGTTATGCTAAAAGACCTTTACAAAGCATAGGGTTAGGTCTTATCCTGATGGGATTTAAAGACAAGAAGCCTAGATTTCTTAAAAGAAGAGCAAAGGACTGGGGGATCACTGTCCCCCAGACAGGGCTGCCCTCCAAAGTAAGGCAAGCAGCTCGAGTGAGTTAAGCCTTTAAGGCTTAACATTAAGGAGGGCGCAGGTGGGGTTGGTTAGCTCAAAGTGCAAGGATGAGGTAAAGAAAGGTATATAGATGAAGAGTGGTAAGTCAAAAATTTAATTTTTTTCAGGCTAAGGCTGGGATCAATTGTTTTGCTGATAGTGATTTTTGTGCCTGGGTGCAGATTTATTGAGTCCTTACCAGGGCAAGGAAGTTTACAAAAGTTCATTGACCTTGTTTCCTATTGGTCAGTACAGAGGGTGCAGATTAATAACTAAAACATATTTCTCTGTCCAATTTCCCCTACATTAGTCAGTAGGTTGGTTCTTGTCCTTTGTTATCGAAGAAGACCAAAGTGATATCACTAGAGAAAAGTTACAGTGTGTCCAACTGTGTGATCAGACCATTGCGATCTTGGAATGTTCTACCACAGGTTGGGCACAATCCATGTGAATACCTGGGGTGGGTTCTCTAAGCTGCACATCTCACATTTCCTTTGAGTTTCTTCCATTCTGTCTTGCTCATAGAGCACAGCATCCTTTCTGATGAGGTCACACCATGTTTGGAAGTCCTGTGGCAGTGTCTCCCATACTGGATAAACAGTTCCAAAGTTCTTGAGAGAGACCTTGAGAGTGTCCTTGTATTATTTTTTCTGACCCCCCTGTATTTTCCCTATGTGAATTATCCATAAAATGGTCTTTTTGGCAAGCTTACATTTGGCATTTGAACAACATAGCCAACCCATCAGAGTTGCATTCTCTCTAGTAATGTTTGAATGCTTGGCAGTTTAGATCAATAAAGAACCTCAGTGCCTGGTATCTTCTCCTGCCAGGTGATCTTCAGAATCTTCCTTCCTAAGACAATTTAAATTAAAGCGATTCAGTTTCTTGGCTTGGTGTTGGTAGACTATCCTGAATTCATAATCACACAACAAGGTCAACACGTTGGCGACTTTCAATTTGATGTTTAGTCTAATACCTCTTCTCTCTTACACTTTCCTTCTGAGCTTCCCAAACACTGGGCTACCTCAAACAAGATGTGAGTCAATCTCATTATCAATATGAACTTCCCTGGAAAGTATATTGCCAAGATAAATGAATTTATTCACAGTTTTCAAAGCCTCCATTTACTGTAAGCAATAGTTCCCACATATTGATGGTATAGTGCTGGCTGAAGAAACATGAACATATAAGTCTCATTTCTTTCATTATTCTAAAATTTCTGAGGGGGAAATGGCCTACCAGGTCAGAAAATTCCAAGCTCTATGAATCTCCTCTGTAAACAAGACAAAATAGAGCCTCAGAGTGAATGTAGAATGTCAAAAATAAACAAGAGTTGGGTCGGAGTAGTTGGTCCTCTTGGGACTACAGGAGATCCAAGAAAGATCCCAGGGCCAGAGATCTGACCTGCGTGAAGTGCAAACACCTCTAGGCTACTTCTGTGGAAAAAACAACTTCAGTTTCAGTCACAGGATTTTTCCTCACAGAAAGTGTAAAGAGGTCAGACTTCTGAGTAGAGGAAGACTGAAGAACCCTCTGCTGCTAAGGGATGACAGTGAAAAGCAGAAATATTAAACACTTCCTTTACAGACTACAATGCAGTAACAATTATATTTAATAAGAGATCATGGAAACATAGAAGAAAAAATTAACTGGCAACTAAACCTAATCTTTTTTTTCAATTGATATTTTATTTTCCCAATTACATGTTATGAAAGTTTTTCAATATTTATCCACATGTATATGCATATTTAAAGTCTTAATTTTCTTCCACCCTCTCTTCCCACCACCCTTCTCTTAGCATCGAACAATTTGATGAACATTGTGCATATATATTTGAGTTTAATATGCTTACAGATTAGTCATTTTAGTCAGTAGTCATGAGGAATTAGGAGTAAGGGAAAAGAAAGAAAACCACGTGATAGGAAGAAAAACCATAAAAGAAATTTTTAAAAAGTGAACATAGTGTTCATTCAGATTCTGAAGATTTTTTTTTTGTTTTGTTTTTATTTTTCTTTGTCTGGATATGGATAGCATTGTCCATAACAGATTTCCCAAGGTTGCACTAGCTCTCTGAATTGCTGAGAGGAGCTGCAACCATCAAAGTTGATCAATTAACAATGTTGTTGCTAATGTGTACAATATTCTCTTTGCTTAGCTTCAGTTCCTATAATTCATTCCATGCTTCTCTGGAGTCTGTATAATGTAGAGAATTGTGAATGTAGCAGAAACAAAATGTGTTAAATGGGTGGAGGTTCCTGCTCTTAAGATTTTGCCTCCCTTGGACACTGTTGATTGTATCCTGGTTCCCCTTGACCCTGTTGTTTGTATCTTATTCTCCATTTTCCCCTTCACCTAACCTTGGTCCTGGTGGGCAGGAAATCATGTGTTGAAAGGACGGGAAGGAACAGTACACAGTTGACCATTGGGGGGTTACCTGGTTCCAAAGTGAAAGACCACTCCCCAAGCACCACCCTCTGTCCAGCCTACAATGGAGGGGCATTTAACAGGAAGTGCTGCCCCTTCAAGTCTCTCTTCTTTTGGCTTCCCATTCAGAAGGATGGGCCTTCCTCTGGTTCTTCCTTAATCCATATAGAGCTCCATGGGCTTTACCATTTGGCCTGGTTAACCCAAGCCTCATGGCTGCCTTCTCTCTCTCTCTCTCTCTCTCTCTCTCTCTCTCTCTCTCTCATCTACATGGCTTTTCCTTCAACTCTTAACTTTGCTAATAATTTCTTTGTGTTGTAATTGCTTTAATAAATCTCTATTTTCTTTTATACCTGCATTCCCAGGCCTTGGAGTGATTCTTCACAACTGATAATCAAGCAATCAGCATAATAGTACTGCATAACATTCATATACCTCTCAATTACCAATTCTTTGCCACTGTAAAAAAGAGCTAAACAATCTAATGTTAAAGAATATATAAGAGTGGATGCTAGGTGAAGCAATGGATAGAGCACCAGCCTAGAGTCAGGAGGACCTGAGTTCAAATGTGATCTCAGATACTTAATAATTGCCTAGCAGTGTGGCCTTGGGCAAGCCACTTAACCCCAGTGCCTTGCAAAAAGTCTAAAAAAATATTATTCAATATTATATTGCAAATCCTAGCAATAATAGTATGAGAAGAAAAAGAAATAGAATTATAATAGGGAATGAAATAATAAAATGTTGTTTTTCAGATGATATGATTATATACTTGGAATATCCTAAAGAAAAACTAAAAAGTCAATTGAAATAACAATTTTAGCAAAATAGCAGAATATAAAATAAATAACATAAATCATCAGTATTTCTGTTTTATTTTTAGTTTTTTTTGCTAGGCAATGGGGGTTAATTGACTTGCCCAAAGTCACACGGCTAGGCAATTATTAAATGTCTGAGATCACATTTGAACTCAGGTCCTCCTGACTCTAGGCTGGTGCTCTATCCACTATACAATCTAGCTTCCCCAATCATCAGCATTTCTATAAGTCACCAACAGGATCCTGCAGGAAGAGCTAGCTAGAGATACTCCATTTAAAATAAGTCTAGACAGTATTAAATATATGGAAATACACCTACCAAAACAAACTAGGGGTCTATGTAAACAAAATCATAAAAAACTTTGTACCCAAATAAAATCAGATTTAAATAAATACTAATTGTTCGTGGGGAAACAGGATCAGTATAATGACAAATGACAATTTTGCCAAAATTAATCTAAATATTCAATGTCATCCCAATTAAATTAACAAAAATATTTTTACTGGACTTGAAAAATTAATAATAAAATCCATGTAAAAAAAGGTAAAAAATATCAAAGAAACTAATGGGGGGGAATGTAAAAGAAGCAGGTTTAATAGTACCAGATCTTAAACTACATTATAAGGCAGTCATTACCAAAACTATCTGATATTGACTAAAAGAAATAGAATGGTAAATCAGTGGAACAGAGCAAACGTACAATCTATAGTGGCAGATGAATATAGTAACCAAGTTTTGGGGATAATAATTCATTATTTGGTATAAAAAAAGTGCTGGGAAAGCTAGAAAACAATCAAGTAGAAATTGGGCATAGAGCAATATCTTACATATTTACCAAGATAAAGTAAAAAATGGATACATGATCTAGATATAAAGGGAGATATTACAAAAAAATGTGAAGAACATGGAACATATTATGTAGCAGATTTATAGATAGGTGAACAATTTATGAACAAACAACTGATAGTGCTTTGTGATGTGAAATGGATGATTTTAATTACATAAAATTAAAAGGATTTTATGTAAATAAAAGAAATATAGCCAAGATCTAAGTTTTCCAGTGAAGAAATCAAAATGATTTACAGGCATATGAAAAAATGCTCTAAACCATTATTGCTTAAAGAAATGAAAATTAAAACAACCTTGAGATTACAGATGATCCAAGTGGAAAGTGATAAATGTTGAAGAAAATATTGAAAATTTGGACCTAAATTCATTGCTGGTGGATTTGTGAGCTGATCCTACCATTTTTTTTGTGAGATATTTGATATTATGCCCAAAGAGTTAGTAAATTGCCTGTATCCTCTGACCCAACAATACCACTACTATTAGGTATGTTTCCCAACATAACTAGGGAAAAATGAAAAAGAATCTATGTGTTCTAAAAATATTTATAACATCACTTTGTGGTAGCAAAGAACTGGAAATTTTGAGAATACTCAACAATTGGGGGATGGCTAAACAAATCACAGTATATGTTCAAGAAATTTTGCTACAAGAAATTATGAACTCAATGATCTCAGAAAAGCATAAAATATATATATGAAAATAATGAAGAGCAAAATAAACAGAACCAAGAAAATATTGTATATAGAAACAATATTACTTTAAGAACAACTTTGAGTGACCAAGTCCTTCTATTATAATTATGTGTGTGATGATGATGATGCTTGTACTTCATTTTTTTGTTTTTTTGAATTTCACAATTTTTCCCCAATCTCACTTCTCTCCCCCCCACCCCCCACATAAGAGAGTCTGATAGTCTTTCATTGTTTCTATGCTATACATCAATCAAAATTGAATGCGCTGCGAGAGAAATCATATCCTCAAGGAAAAAAATATATGAGATAGAAAAATTACATTACAAGATACCTTTTTTATTTAATTTAAATTAAAGGTAATAGTCTTTGGTCTTTGTTTAAACTCCACAATTCTTTCTTTGGATATAGATGGTATTCTCCATTGCAGATACCCTAAAATTGTTCCTGATTGTTGCACTGATGAAGTGAGCAAGTCCATTAAGGTTGATCATCACCCCTATGTAGCCGTTAGGGTTTGTACTTCATTCTTTTTTTTTTTTTTAGATTTTTTTGCAAGGCAAATGGGGTTAAAGTGGCTTGCCCAAGGCCATACAGCTAGGTAATTATTAAGTGTCTGAGACCAGATTTGAACCCAGGTACTCCTGACTCCAGGGCCGGTGCTTTATCCACTGTGCCACCTAGCTGCCTCTGTACTTCATTCTTGAAGGAGACTGACATCAGGGAAGTGATTTCATGACAAGCAAGTAAATCTGATTTGAGTGAGGGGATGTTGCCACCAGCCTTATTTTCTTCTCCAGAGTCATCTGGGTCCAGTAACCAGATATAAATCAGGATGACTGGAGATGGCCATGGAAACAAGGCAATCAGTATTAAAAGACTCGCCCAAAGTCACATAACTAGTAAGTGTCAAGTGTCTGAGGCAAGGTCAAGTCCTCCAGACTTCCAGGCTTTACCAAATAGTTGACATGTTCATGTATATGGGCATATATATGTTTATGTATAAGTATGTATATATATATGTGTGTTATATATACACGTGCACATGTGTGTGTTTCTGTGTATGTGTGTGTGTGTGTGTGTGTATGTGTATACACATACAAATTTTTGTCTAATGGCAGCCATCTCAAAGTTTGGGGGTGAGGGAAAGAGAAAAAAAAAAGTCACATGATAAACTTTTTTGATTGAAATTTTATTTTATTTTTCCAATTACATGCAATAGTTTTTTTTACATTTATCCATTTGCAAATTTATGAATTTCACATTTTTCTAATATCCTCCCTTCTCTCCCCACCTCCATATGGCAGCAAACCCACTTTGTGATTTAAATCTATATTTTATTTCTACTTATTAGAATTATTAACTATAAGCTTGTACGAGTCCTCTGCCTCTCCCTATAATATTCCTCACATTCTCCAGTGGAGAAGAAATAAAATGAAAGCATAATTAATGGGAATTTGTTGAATCATTATGACAACTATATGTGTAGCAAGTTTATCATGAAGTTTCAATAAATATTACACAAAAATTATATGAAGCAATGAAAATACAATTATATTCTCTTCAGTGAAAATGAAGATCATATAGAAGTTTTTATTCCATGGATTACTCTACATTTATGAGCTAATCATACAGAATATTTTATCAGTTGTCAGGCCGTTCATGAAAATTTACAAAAGATTTCTGGCAAAAATAAAATCAAAAAGAAAACAGTATTGCCTAAAAACAGTGCAATTTCAAAACTTGAGATTAGAGATTTAGAACGGTATTTATCCAATGCTCTCATAGACATTGTAGTATAGTATAAAAAAGTACTAAATTTAAGATCATAGGATCTAAAATTGAATCCTGACTCTGTTGCTTACAATCTGTATATGACCTGACAAGTCATATCACTTCTAAGTCTCAATTTCCTCATAGGCAAAATGAGGGGATGAGGCAGATAACCACTGTGGTGCCTTACTCTATCAAGAAACTCCAAATAAGTCCAAAAGAAAGGGAATGAATAATGAAATGAATTGGAGTCAAAAGATCTCACTTTAGAGCTCAGTTTTGCTATTGTGCGGCTACTCTCTATAAGGCTCAGTTTCCTCAACCATAAAATGAAAATAATATGAAAGATTACCACCTAGATTATGGAATATCTGTGAAAATCAAATGAAGTTATATACATACAAAACACTTGAAAATTCTAACTTACTATATGAAAGTTAGCTATAATTAGTAATAATTAGAGGTTTTTTCCCTCCCCTTTTGGAACTACTTTTTTTTTTTAAGGTTTTTGCAAGGCAAATGGGGTTAAGTGGCTTGCCCAAGGCCACACAGCTAGGCAATTATTAAGTGTCTGAGACTGGATTTGAACCCAGGTACTCCTGACTCCAGAGCCAGTGCTTTATCCACTGCGCCATCTAGCCTCCACTACTTTTTTTTTAAAGAGTTTGAGTTTCACAATTTTTCCCCTAATCTTACTTCTCCCCCCCCCCACAGAAGGCATTTTGTCAGTCTTTACATTGTTTCCATGTTATATTTGAATGTGATGAGAGAGAAATCATATCCTTAAGGAAGAAACATAAAGTATAAGAGATAGCAAGATCAGACAATAAGATATCGGGTTTTTTTTCCTAAATTAAAAGTAATAGTCCTTGGTCTTTGTTCAAACTTCACGATTCTTTCTCTGGCTACAGATGGTATTCTCCATTGCAGAGAGCCCCAAATTGTCCCTGATTGTTGCACTGATGGAATGAGCAAGTCCATCAAGGTTGATCATCACCCCCATGTTGCTGTTAGGGTGTATAGTGTTTTTCTGGTTCTGCTCATCTCACTCAGCATCAGTTTATGCAAATCCCTCCAGGCTTCCCTGAATTCCCATCCCTCCTGGTTTCTAATAGAAACACAATAGTGTTTCAAGACACACATATACCACAGTTTGCTAAGCCATTCCCCAATTGAAGGATATTTACTTGATTTCCAATTCTTTGCCACCACAAACAGGGATGCTATGAATATTTTTGTACAAGTGACGTTTTTACCCTTTTTTTCAGGGTATAGACCCAGTGGTGGCATTGCTGGATCAAAGGGTATGCACATTTTTGTTGCCTTTTGGGCATAGCTTTTGGAACTACTTTACACATCCCTGGCTAGAAGAGAAAGTACTATCTTTTTTTTTTGCCCCATGAAAAGAACTTCTCATAGATGAAAGATTAGTATTTTGACCTTTTATAGATGTCAACATTTTAAACTGGCAGTCAGTTTGGCCTACCAAGGAAGGACAAGGTAAAAATCTGTTATGAACTAAGACTTGAAAAAAAAGCGAGTGAAACAAAAAGAGCTTTTTAAAAACAATTTATAGAGCAAGAAAGTTAGTGAAAAGAATAAGAATCTTGCTTAAAATAGATGAGACAAAGATAAAAGACAATGCAGGGGAAAGAATTAGGAACTCATATTTTACTTTTTTCTTTAATAATAAAGATCTTTATTCAGATTTAATAAACATATATTAAGTGTCCATTATGTTCAAGGTATTGTGTACATATATAGGTATTCAAAGATATACATGCTCTCAAGAAGTTTAAAAATCTAATATGAGTAGGACACAAATAAACATTATAAAAGAGAGGATAAGTATAAAGAAAAGGTCCAAGCCAAGATCTAGGAGAAATTTGAAGAGATTTGGGCCTGGACAGGTTTCGGGAGGGGTAACTCCTGCTCTTTTAAAGAAGGGAAGGACTTCAACAAGGAGTTTGGAGGGAGTTGATGCCAGGTATAAGAGGTAATCAGATGGAATCTAATCTAAAAAGTGTAGGTGGACTGAGATAGAGATTATGTGAAGGGAAGTACTATCAAATAAGCTTGTAAAAGATGTAGTCAAGGGGCAGCTAGGTGGCACAGTGGATAGAGTACTGGCCCTGGAGTCAGGTGTACCTGAGTTCAAATCTGGCCTCAGACACTTAATAATTACCTGTGTGGCCCTGGGCAATCCACTTAACTCCCATTACCTTGCAAAAACCTTAAAAAAAAAAAAGACATAGTCAAGCTAGATTGTGGAGGGTTTTGATGTCAAGTTCAAGAATTTATGACTAATTTGATATATTAACAGAGTCACTGAAAATTTGAATGCAGGGTTTTATGATAAGAGGGTAGAGAAATTTGATTAATAATGAATTGAATTCCAAATAAGTGACAAAAATATAAAACTAGCACTTAATGATTTTAAGTAAATTTATGTCACTCAGCCAGTGCAAACTACATCCATGAATACTATTAAAAAAAAAACTGTATGTCTTAAGGAATCATGGAGAAAAGGAGAGTTGCTATATAATTAGAGAGATCAATATCTCTCTTGACTTTTCAGGAAGGGAAAAAAGGTAGATACTTTAAACTATATACAGGTAAACATATACACACACACACACACACACACACATATATATTTGTGGTAAAATTCTAGAACAGACTAATTAAAAATTGTTTGAGGGGACTTCAAAAAGGAAGAATTACTCCTGTCAAGACAACATTGACTCATAACAGTTAATTTCTTTTTTGATAAAGCTAATAATAGAATGAAACCTCAGGGACTTGGCTGCAGATTTTGTAAATCAAGATTTTAGCAAAGCCTTTGACAAAAAGTCTTATGATAACCCTGCGTAGAAGTTAGAAAGATACAGATTTCATGGTAGTAGAGTTGGTATGAAACCGATTAGCTAAGGTTGATTGTACTGACCATTGTCAGCTAGAGGGTAGGGTTGGAGAGGGACAGTCTTTCAGACTGATTCACTGACTTGGTTTGATTGAACTCAATATTTTTTTAATGACTTCTATGGAGATACTGCTGGGATATTCCAATGGTCCAATGGAACCCCATCTCAATGATATGGAATTATCCTTAATATATCAGTTTCAAAAAGATAAGCCTTCATTTCAGGGAAGAACTTGTGAATATAAAAAAAAATTCTTTGGAATTTTCCAAAGGTCAATTTCTTGTGGTTCTTTTCTGCTAAATTACAGGCCCAATTCACTGTTTATTTGCAGTGTTTGTTCAAGATACACAAATATATACTTGCATACACAATGAAGACATATCTATGAGCAAGTGTGATTATTGAGCTAAAACTGTCTAGCATTCCAACATTACTACAGAAATTGCAACTCTTATGGGCTGGACATGTTAGAATGCCAGACGTACACTTGTCAAAATAATTATTTTGTGGAGAACTCACACAGGGCAAGTACTCACAAGGGGGTCAGAAGAAGCCATACTGAGACATCCTAAAGGTCTCATTTAAGAACTTTAGAATTGATTGTACAGCTTGGGAGACACTGGCACAGGACCATCCAGCACGGCTTGCCCTCATCAGAGAGGGTGCTGCATTCTATGAGGAAAGCAGAATTAAAGCAGCTCAAAGGGGGGAATGTGATACACATAAGTTTTGAGTACTCGGGTATTCACATGGACTATTTGTGCCCAACTTATGGTAGAGAATTTCAAGCTTGTATTTGTCTGATCAGCCACAGTCAGACACACTGTAATTTTTCTCAAACAGTGATGTCATTTTGGTCTTCTTTGATAACGAAGGACAAGAACCATGTGATTATATGTACACATACATGTACATATATATATATGTGTATATATACATACATATGTGTGTGTATATATAGTTAGATGAACTTGACAGGTTGTCCACCAAATGCATATGAAAAGCAATAGGCATTCTTTTCCCAGGAAATTTTATAATTTCCTGTGGCCAAAATAATTATCATTTCGATGCCAACCTTTTTAAAAGTATCTCTGAATTTAGTTATGCTAGTACTGAGATAACAGACATGCATATAGATCTGTACTGCTAGATCTGTATTTGAGATCTTTGCTGTAGGTGAGGACCAGCCAGGACCCCGTGTTCTTTTGGCACAGTTTTTAAGAACTACGTGCCACCATGGCACATTTCTTATACACTTAGAATAAGTCGTAAGTTCTTAGTTTTATATCACTTTGAATATTTATTTCATTATGGGGAGGGAGCAAGCATTTATCAGGTTTCTAATTATCTGTCAGGTACTTGCTGAATGATTTGTCTCATTCTATCCTCAAAACAATCCTGATAGGTACTATTATTCAATAATTTTGCAGTTGAAAAAGTTAAGACAAAAGAGATTAAATGACTTGTCCAGAGTTATGCAGCTGGTATTAGAGACTAGATTTGAACTCAGATCCATTCTGACTCTGAGACAAGTATTTTATTCATTATGCTTACTTAGCTACTTCAGTCAGCAATCTAGATATACTTAAAATTTGAATGTTAAATTTTAAAAATTATTTTTGGTAGATATACACCTGAAAAAGAAGCAAAGGATGAAGGAAAAGCAGGAGGGAAGAAATAAAAATAGCATTTTATTTTTTCCTAATTCCACGTAAAGACAGTTTTTAACATTTTTTTTAAAGGTTTTTGCAAGGCAATGGTGTTAAGTGGCTTGCCCAAGGCCACACAGCTAGGTAATTATTAAGTGTCTGAGGCTGGATTTGAACTCGGGTACTCCTGACTCCAGGGCTGGTGCTCTATCCATGTGCAATCTAGCCACCCCTTAACATTCTTTTTAAATAAAATTTCAAACTCCAAATTTTCTCCCCCCCCCAAGATGGTACAATTTGAAATAAGTTAAATATGTGCAATCTTGTAAAACATTTTTATATTAGTCATATTGTGAAAGAAGAAATAACAGAAAACATACACAAAAAATAAAGTGAAAATAGTATGCTTTGATCTACATTCAGACCCTTAACAGTTCTTTTTTGAGATCCAAATATATTTTCTTTTGAAATTTTCTTGGATTACTGTATTGCTAAGAGCTAAGTAGACCATAGTTGATCATCATACTTATGTTGGTGCTGTTGTGTACAATGTTCTCTTGTACTGCTCACTTTGCATCAGTTCGTGTAAATCTTTGGGAGTTTTTTTGTTTAAATCTGCATGCTTGTCAATTCTTATAGCACAACATTTCATTACATTCATATACCACAACTTGTTCAGTCATTCCCCTATTGATATTCATCCCCTCAATTTCCAATTCTTTGTTACCACAAGAAAGAGCTACTATAAATATTTTTGTAGATGTAGATTTCCCTTTTTTATGTTGTCTTTGGGATACAGACCTGGTAGGGGTCTTCCTGGGTCAAAAGGGTATGCACAGTTTTACTACAGCCTTTTTGCTCATAATTGTTCTCCAGAATGACTGGATCAGTTCATAACTCCACCAACAGTGTATTAATATCCCAATTTTCCCATATCACCTCCAATGTGGTTTTCCTTTTCAGTCATATCAGTCAATCTCATAGGTGTGAGGTGGTACCTCAGAGTTGTTTTAATTTGTATTTCTTTAATTATTAGTAATTAAGAGCATATTTTCATAAATTTAGTTAGTTTTGATTTCTTCCTGCTCATATCTTTGACCATTTAACAAGTGGAGAATGAATAGAAAGAAAAATTGAGGAAGAAATAAACTGAAGAAGAAAGAAGAAAGGGAGAGAGGAAGGAAGAAAGCGTAAAGGAAAGAAGGAAAAGGAGGAAGGGGAGAATAAATGAAAAGAGAAGAAAGAGAAAGAAAAAGTGAGGAAGAAAAATGAGAAATAAAAGGAAGGAAAAAAGGAACAGAGGGAGGGAGGTATGAAAGAAGGAAACAAATGCAAGCAATAAGGAGACAGAATCCATATTTGATTGGCTAAAGAAGTTAAATAGAGTATAATCAAGAACCAGTTAAAGGTTTTGAATTCAAATAACCAGAACAGAATGAAGTCTTTTTTGTTTGTTTTTTTAGGTTTTTGCTAGGCAAACCGGGCTAAGTGGCTTGCCCAAGGCCACACAGCTAGGTAATTATTAAATGTCTGAGACCGGATTTGAACCCAGGTACTCCTGACTCCAGGGCCGGTGCTTTATCCACTGCGCCACCTAGCCGCCCTGTCTTTTTTTTTTTAAAAGATTTTTTTTTTGCAAGGCAAATGGGGTTAACTGGCTTGCCCAAGGCCACACAGCTAGGTAATTAAGTGTCTAAGGTTGGATTTGAACTCAGGTACTCCTGACTCCAAGGCCGGTGCTCTAGCCACTGTGCCACCTAGCTGCCCCAGAATGAAGTCTTAATGGTGCTCTTTTTTAAAAAATATTTATTCTCTTTTTGTACAAATAACGTTTTTTTTATACATTAATAAAATATTCTTGGGGGCGGCTAGGTGGCACAGTGGATAAAGCACCGGCCCTGGAGTCAGGAGTACCTGGGTTCAAATCCAGTCTCAGACACTTAATAATTACCTAGCTGTGTGGTCTTGGGCAAGCCACTTAACCCCATTTGCCTTGGGGGGAAAAAAAAAACCTAAAAAAAATAAAATATTCTTAAGAGTAAACACAATACCCCCTCCCCCCACAAAATATAGACTCGCTTCAGCGATAAAGGGGAGAGAAAAAATTAAAATTAAAAAATAATAGTAATAATTGTAGGTATGGCCAGATGGTGCAATGGACAGAGCCCCAGCCCTGGAGCCAGGAGCACCAGAGCACATATCCAGCCCCATACATCCAACAATCACCCAACTGTGTGACATGCAAACCACCCCAACCCCACTGCCCTGCAAAAACCAAAAAAAGAAAAAAAAAGACCCAAAATAAAATAAAATAGTAATAATAGTAGGGGTGGCTGGGTGGCGGAGAGAGCATTGACCCTTGAGCCAGGAGCACCCGGGTCCAAATCCAGCCTCAGACACCCAACAATCACCCTGCTATGCGGCTCCAGGCAGCCCCATTTGCCCTGCGCCCCCCCAAAATAAAATAATAATGATAAAAAATGTGCTTCAGTCTTTGTTCCAACACCAACAACTAACTCTGTGGTGGGTGGATCACATTCTTTATGATAAGTCCATCGCAAAAGTTACTTCCATATTTTTCCACCGCTGCCATTGCTGATCGTAACTCCCTCCTTTCATATTTCTCCACTACCATGTACTATATTTTCTCTCTCCTTTCACTCTGACTCTGCTGTAGGGTAGCTGAGTGGTGCAGCAGACAGATCCCTGGTCCTGGGGCCAAGAAGCCCTGAGCCCCCATACCACCCCTTAGGCCCAGCATCCACCTGGCCCTATGGTCCTGGACAGGCCTTCCAATCCCAGCCCCTTGCAAGAAGTAAAAAGGAAAATGTTATATCTGACCACTCTCCCCCCATGGTCCATCCTCTCCTCCATCATTCACATCCCCACCCCTTCCCCCTGTCCCCCTTCTCTCCTCCTTCTTACTCCAGATGTCTATGCCCCATTGAGTATATATGCTGTGTTTCCTCTCCTAGCCACCTCTGATGAGAGCAAAGATTCCTTCATTCCCCCTTGCCTTCCCCACTTCCATATCATTGCAATAGCTCATTGTAATTAAGAAAAATCTTATTATATGAAATATCTTGGCCTATTCCCCCCCTCTCCTTTTTCTATCTTCCATCATATTTCCCTTTTTTTCTATTGACTCCATTTTTACACCATATTTTATCTTCAAATTCAACTTTCTCCTGTGCTTCAACTATTAAAGCTTCCTCTACCTGCTCTGTTAACTGAGAAGGTTCATATGAGTATTATCAGTGTCATTTTTCTATGCAGGAATACATGCAGTTCATCATCATTAAGTCCCTCATATTTTCCCCTTCTCCCTCAATCTCCATGCTTCACCCAAGTCCTGTATCTGAAGATCAAATCTTCTGTTCAGCTCTGGCCATTCCAAAAGGAACATTTGAAATTCCCCTGGTTCATTGAAAGTCCATCTTTTTCCCTGGAAGAGTACATTCAGCCTTGTTGGGTAGTTGATTCTTGGTTGCATTCTAAGCTCTTTTGCCTTCCAGTATATTCCAAGCCCTACGAGCTTCCAATGTAGTTGCTGCTAAGTCCTGTGTGATCCTGACTGCAGCTCCACGATATTTGAACTGTGTCCTTCTGGTTGCTTGTAATATTTTCTCTTTGACTTGGGAGTTCTGGAACTTGGCTATGATATTCCTAGGGGTTGATTTTTTGGGATCTCTTTCTCTGGGGGATCGGTGGATTCTCTCCATTTCTATTTTGCCCTCTGCTTCTAGAATATCAGGGCAATTTTCCTGTAGTAATTCTTTGAAAATGATGTCAAGGCTCTTTTCCTGATCATGACTTTCAGGTATTCCAATAAGTTTTAAATTATCTTTCCTAAGTCTGTTTTCCATATCAGTTGTTTTTTCAATGAGATGCTTCACATTTTCTTCTAATTTTTCATTTTTTTGGTTTTGAAGTAATGAATGCTGTTTAGTCATAAATTCATCAATCTCCCTGAGTTCTATTCTTTGTCTGAAGGATTTGTTTTCCTCAGAGAGTTTTCTTATCTCTTTTTCCATCTGGCCAATTTTTCTTTTTAAAGCATTCTTCTCAATAACTTTTTGAACTGTTTTATCCATTTGACTTAAGCTGGTTTTTAGCATGCTATTTTCTTCAGCAATTGTTTGGATTTCCTTGACTAGGCTGTTGACTTCATTTTCATGTTTTTCCTGCATCTCTCTCATTTCTTTTCCCAGTTTTTCTTCTAACTCCCTCATTTGATTTTCAAAGTCTTTTTTGAGCTCTGTCATAACCTGAGCCCAATTTCTTTTTTTCTTGGAGTCTTTAGATGCAGGAGCTTGTGCTTCCTCATCTTCAGACTGAGTATTTTGATCCTTCTTGGGCTCATATGCAAAATATTTCTCAATAGTGTTCCTCTTATTTCTCTGCTTGCTCTGCCTGAGCCTAGTTTTGGGGTGCTTCCTGAGCTTTTGGGACACTCCCACAAGGGTCTCATTGTGTGAGGCTCTGTCCTCCCTCCTGGTCTGTGAATGACCATATGCACCCCCCTCTGCCATGGGGCTGAGGTGGAGGGGGCCCTGCTGTTCTATTGGGGGGCCGAGACTGCGATTGGGATCTGAATGTGGTCAGAACCCCAGAGTCCTGTTCCAGGGACAGAGGACAGAGCTCTGCAGTCTCTCTCTCTCTCTCTCTCTTCACTCCCTAGCTTCAATGGGCTCATGCCCTGGGGGCTCCTGCTTACTGGCTCTGCCTGCTTCCGTTCCTGGATCTGGGCTGCCTCACTGGGTCCCTCTGTGTGCCCTGAGGGCTGGGCTCCACATGCTCGCTCTGGCAGAGGTCCCCTGCTGTTCCCCCACTTTGTGCCTGGTGCTCCCTGGGGGCGTAGCTCAGGAGACTCCCCTGCTGTTGTGAGCCGCCTCTGGGAGGCTGAAGTTCATTTGCTCTGGCGGGCCACCCCTCTGGCAAGCCGCCCCTCAAACCCCGGGGAGCAGAGCCTTTCTGCTCTTTTCCAGGTTACCTTGAGTGGAGAAGTGCCTCCCTGGGTTTCTCTGTGGGTTCTGTCTCTCGAAAGTTTAGTTAAAGTCCTTAGTTTCAAAGTTTTATGAGAGAGCTTCTAAGAGATGTTCCTCTCTTGTTGCCATCTTGGCTCCATCACCCTTAATGATGCTCATAATAGAAATAAAGAAGTTACAATTATATCAACAACATACCTATCAGAAATTATATGATCATATCAATAGATGCTGAAAAAACTTTTGACAAAATACAGCACCCATTCCTATTAAAAACACTAGAGTTACCTCTTAGACTTCTTGTCTCTTGAAGGATATGATTTCTCTCTCATCACACCCAATTTGGAGCATGGAAACAAAGTAAAGACTGACAGAGTGCTATCTGTGGGGCAGTGGGGGGGAGGGAAGTAAGACGGGGGGGGGGGCGGAAATTGTAAAACTCAAATAACTTCTTTAATAAAAATAAATTTAAAAAAACACTACAGAGTGTAGGAATAATTGGACCGTTCCTTAGAATAATTAGCAGTGTCTATCTGAAACTATCAACAAGTATTATATATTTTTTTTAGGTTTTTGGAAGGCAAATGGGATTAAGTGGCTTGCCCAAGGCCACACAGCTAGGTAATTATTAAGTGTCTGCGACTGGATTTGAACCCAGGTACTCCTGACTCTAAGGCCAGTGCTCTATTCACTGCACCACCTAGCCGCCCCTACAAGTATTATATTCAATGGAGAGAGGCTAGAGGCATTCCCAATAAGATCAGGGGTGAAACAAGGATGCCCATTATCACCACCACTATTCAATATCGTATTAGAAATGTTAGCTTCAGCAATTAGAGAAGAAAAAGAAATAGAAAGAATTAGAATTGGGAAGGAAGAGACCAAAACTCTCACTCTTTGCAGTGGACATGATGGTCTACCTAGAGAATCCCAAGAAATCATCCAAAAAACTACTGGAAACAATTAGCAATTTTAGCAAAGTTGCAGGTTATAAAATAAAACCTCATAAATCGTCAACTTTTCTATATATGACTAGCAAGATACAGCAGGAAGAGCTAGAAAGAGAAATCCCATTCAAAGTAACCTCAGACAACATAAAATACCTGGGAGTCTATTTGGCAAGGCAGACTCAGAAACTTTTTGAAAACAATTATAAAACACTTCTCACACAAATTAAATCAGATTTAAATAAGTAGGGAAATATCAATTGGATAGGTAGGAGCCAATAAAAATGAAAATTCTACCAAAACTAAACTCCCTGTTTAGTGCCCTACCAATCAAAATTCCAAAAAATTACTTTAATGAGTTAGAAAAAAGTTGTAAGTAAATTCATATGGAGAAATAAAAAGTCAAGAATTTCCAGGAATTTAACGAAAAGAAGTGCAAAAGAAGGGGGCTTAGCCCTACCTGGTCTAAAATTATATTATAAAGCATCAGTCATCAAAACTGTTTGGTATTGGCTAAGAAATAGAGTGGTGTATCAATGGAATAGACTAGGTGCATTAGCAGGAAATGATTATGGTAATCTGCTGTTTGATAAACCCAAAGAGTCCAGCTATTGGGATAAAAACTCTCTCTTTGATAAAAACTGCTGGGAAAATTGGAAGTTAGTCTAAGATTAGACCAACACCTCATACCCTTTACCAAGATAAGATCCAAATGGTTACAGGATTTAGACATAAAAAACAATACTATAAGCAAATTAGAAGATCAAGGACTAGTTTCCCCTGTCAGATCTATGGAAAGGGGAGCAGTTTATGACTAAGGAAGAGTTGGAGAACATTACCAAAAACCAATAAAATGATTTAGATTACATTAAATTAAAAAGCTTTTGCACAGATAAAACCACTGTAACCAAGATCAAAAGAAATGTAGTAAATTGGGAAACAATCTTTACAACTAATGATTCTGACAAAGGACTCATTTCTAAAATATGCACTGAGTCATATTTTTAAAGCAAAAAGCCATTCCCCAATTGACAAATGGTCAAAGGATATGCAAAGGCAATTTACAGATGAGATCAAAGCAATCCACAGCCATATGAAAAAAAAGCTCTAAATCATTAATTATTAGAGAAATGCAAATCAAAGCTTCTCTAAGGTACCACTTCACTCCTCTCAGACTGGCCAATATGACCAGAAAGGATAATGATCATTGTTGGAAGGGTTGTGGGAAATCTGGGACACTATTACATTGTTGGTGGAGCTGTGAACTCATCCAACCTTTCTGGAGAGAAATTTGGAACTATGCCCAAAGGGCAATAAAAATGAGGATGCCCTTTGACCCAGCAATACCACTACTGGGTCTATACCCTGAAGAGATGAGGAAAAAGGGTAAAAATATCACTTGTACAAAAATATTCATAGCAGCCTTGTTTGTGGTGGCAAAGAATTGGAAATCAAGTAAATGTCCTTCAATTGGGGAATGGCTTAGCAAACTGTGGCATATGTATGTCATGGAACACTATTGTTCTATTAGAAACCAGGAGGGATGGGAATTCAGGGAAACCTGGAGGGATTTGCATGAACTGATGCTGAGTGAGATGAGCAGAACCAGAAAAACACTGTACACCCTAACAGCAACATCGGGGGTTCCATAATTGCAACAATTGGCGACAATTTTGGGCTGTCTGCAGTGGAGAGTGCCATCTGTAACCAGATAAAAAGCTGTGGTCTTTGAATAAAGTTCAAGGGCTATTCTCTTTAACTTAGGAAAAAAGCCAGATATCTTGTCTGATCTTGTTATCTCTTAGACTTTTGGTCTCTTCCTTAAGGATATGGAGGTGGCTAGGTGGTGCAGTGGATAAAGTACTGGCCCTGGAGTCAGGAGTACCTGGGTTCAAATCAGGTCTCAGACACTTAATAACTATCTAGCTGTGTGGCCTTGGGCAAGCTACTTAACCTCATTTGCCTTGTGCTCAATTTGGATCAATGTACAACATATAAACAAAGTAAAGACTGACAGATTGCTTTCCATGGGGGGAAAAATTGCAAAACTCATATAATATCTTTAATAAAAAGAAAAAACAAAAAATAGAAATAAAGAAGTTAGAAAGATAGGGAATTTGGAGGGAAAGAATTCTTATATTTAGCTTAAAGTCCCTCAGAAACAGAGACTGGTAATTGTTCCAGCCTTTGCTTGAAAGTCTGCAATGATGGGACAACCTACTGTATAACAACTCATTCCACTGTGCATTAGCTGTAATTATAGTGTTTTTTTCCCCTTATATGCTTTGAGCAGTAGGGATCAAAAAAAAAAAAGGGAAAATATTAGAAAAGAAAACCTGGGGTGGCATGTGTAGATAATGAAGATATAATTTCGTAATAGAAGAGGGAAAATGCTGAAAGGCAAAATAGAATCAGTAACTAAAAGGCCAATCAAAATAGGAAAAGCAAGAAAAACAATTTAAAAAATGGTGATTTCATATTTGTAGCTTTTTAAAAATATTTTGAGTTTTGAGTTTTACAATTTTTCTCCCAGTCTTATTTCCCTCTCTCCACCCCAGATTTTTAATATATAAGTAGATACCAGGATCATGTTTCTTATTTACATATATGGGATAGGATAAAAAAAAATCTGAAAGGGAATACCCTAATTATTGTATCTCAAAACAAGCTGTAAATTTAATTTGGTGTTTAATTTGGTATCTGAGTTAAATACTGTAAAATTCAACCCTGAAAGCAGGTGTTTTGGTGGCTTTAAAGAACCCAGAGGGGTGGGAAGGTGGTGCAGTGGATAAGAGCACCGGCCCTGGAGTCAGGAGTACCTGGGTTCAAATGCAGACACTTAATAATTACCTAGCTGTGTGTCCTTGGGCAAGCCACTTAACCGCATTGCCTTGCCAAAACCTAAAAAAACAAAAAGAAACAAAAAACAAAGAACTCAAAGAGACAGGTTCTTATTCATAAACTTGCACAAGTTGTAGGGCTTATAAGAGAATAATCTAAATTTTCATCTTGGAAATCTTTCTCATTTATTTTAGTTTTTTAGGAGCATATCTTGTCATCTTTGAGAATCATTCACACCAAATATATGTACAGCATGACTCCCCGAAATTACTTAAACATTGGTTCACTCGGATCTATCCAAAACAGTCATTCTCAAGAGTTGTTGCTTGTGCCTTGTGTGTGCCAGGCGAACATTGTCGCTATTCTTCGCTTCTGCACTTGGTTCTATGCCTACCTCTTTTTCTTGGTATGACATTGGGAGAACTTTTCCTAGAACAGTACTGTGTCTAATTGAAGGTCAGCTTCGGCTCTTTGTCGCTGTCGGGACTGTACGGACCGTGTCGCCTCCAGGGCTGCCCGCGGGTCCTCGGCCGTTTGCAGGACGGCCAGGCCGCGGCCGGGACGCATCCGCACGGGCTCTCGGGCGCCGCCGGGGTCCGCCCCGTGCACGAGGCTTCCCGGAGTTCCCGGCCCAGCGGGCCCCGCTGCGCGGCTCGGGTCCCGGGCTGGTGGCCGCCGCCGCCGGGCAGCGCAGGCCGCGCCGTGGCCCGCCGCCGGAGCCGCACAGCCGCCCCGGCATGGCCGGCCGCGGGCCCGAGGGTGTGAGCCGCGAGGGGCGGGGGCCCCCGCGCAGCCCCCGGCGGGCCGCCCTGGGGCCCGGCCCCGGAAGGCGCGCTGGGCGGGGCGGGCGGTCCCCGCTGGGCCACCGTCGCGCCGCGGCTCGGCCCGCCCCCGCTCCGCCCGGCCCTGGCTCCCGCCGCCGCCGCCGCCGCCGCCGCCGCCGCCGCTCTGGGGCTGGGCCGCGCCGCCGCCGCCGCCGCCGCCGCTTCCTCCTCTGCAGCCGTTCCGCTCAGCCGCTGCGTGACGCGTCGTTTCCTCCCAACATGGCGGCCAGGAAGGGTCGGTGGTGATGGAGGCGGATCCGCGGCGGCGGCAGCAGCGGGCGCGGAGCTCCGGCGCGGCACAGCCCGGCCTCTGAGTGGCCGGCGCCCCGCACCCCCGGGCCGGGCCCCCAGGCCCCGCGCCGGCCTCGGCTGGGCTGCCGGGCCCCTCCGCGCCAGGCGGCGGCGGCGGCTGGAGCTGGGCGGCCCGCAGCCGGCTCTCCCCCGCCGCCCCCGGCCGGCCGGCTCTGCCCCGTGTCCCTCCGCCCCTTCCTGCCCCTGCCCCTGCCCCCCTCGCCTTCCCCGCCCCCACGCCTCCTCCCCCGGCCCGGGCCCCGGGGCCGCCGCTGCCCCTGCCGCTTCCTTTTTCCGCGTCCATGTATGAAGGGAAGAAGACGAAGAACATGTTCCTGACCCGGGCCCTGGAGAAGATCCTGGCCGACAAGGAGGTGAAGAAGGCGCATCACTCCCAGCTGCGCAAAGCCTGCGAGGTGGCCCTAGGTGAGAGGCCGGGCCGGGCCGCTTCCTCCCGGAGTGGACGCCTCCGCCGGATGGGGCCGGGCGGGGGAGGGGGCGCCGCGGCCGGGCCGGGGCCGCCCGGAGGAGCGGCGCGTTCCGGGCTCGCCCGGTGCCGGCTCGGCCCCCGGGGGCCGCAGGGAGAGGCCGGCGCGGCCCGGCCGGGGGCGCGGCTCCGCCGTCCCAGCCCCCAAGTTCACGGTTGCGGGCAGCTCGCGCCGCGGAGGGCATTCCCCAGTGCGGGCCCCCCTCGTGGAGGCGGACTTGAGCTGCCCCGTCCGCGGGGCTCCTGGGGAGAGGCCGCAGCCTGGGCGCCGCGGGGCTGACCTGGAAGTAGGCAGAAGGGGGCTGGCGGCCGGCTTGTCTCTAGCCGTTTGTGTTTTGTGCGTGTGCGTGGAAGGACGGAGAAAGCCCGGGGGGACGGAGCCCCAAGAGACGGGGGCCGAAGACAGTGACACCCCCGGGCACACGTGCGCCCCGCGGCCGCCGCTCCCACCCCGGGGCGAGAAAGCCCATAGCTGGCGCAAAGCTAAACAATGACCACCCGGAGAGTGCCAGGGCCGGCACTGCCCCGAGCGCGGGCAGCCCGAGCCCGGCGCTGGGGGGCTGTGCCCGGGACGGACCCAAGCCAGGGAGGGTGTGACACAGGCGCGGGGAGGCGAGGGAGGTGCACAGCGTGCACGCGTGTGCACACACATGTCTGTACACACATGTCTGTACACACACATACACGGAAGGGCAGACTGCCGAAGACCACAAGTGCCGCAGAAAGTCAGTCCCCAGAGGCGCTGACACGACTCAAATAAGCCAGTGCTGTCAGTTGCCAGGACCTTGTAAAATTAACGTTGCAAATTAGCAGCATCCACACAACACTGATTTATTGTTGACCGGTCAGGGTTGTTGTTTTTTTTTCTTTTTTGATCCTTAAGTAGATGGCATTTGAAAAATTTGAAATATTTTGGATCTGAGGATACAAACTTTTTTTCCTTTCAGTTGATGGAAGTTAACCATTTACTTATTTATTTTTATTTTTATTTTTTTTGCAAGGCAGTGGGGTTAATTAAGTGACTTGCCCATTGCCACCCAGCTAGGTAATCATTAAGTGTCTGAGGCCGGATTTGAACTCAAGGCCTCCGGACTCCAGGGCCGCTGTACCACCTAACCACCCAAGAGGTTTTTGTTTTTAACAAACCTTTTTTATGTATAGCTTGCTTTTCTGTGCCACCTAGCCACCCCCAAAGTTAACCATTTATTGTTACATATTTTTTTTTAACGTCTGGTGTGGGGGCAACCGGGTGGCGCCGTGGATAGAGCACCGGTCCTGGAGTCCGGAGTACCTGAGTTCAAATCTAGCCTCAGACACTACCTAGCTGCGTGGCCTTGGGCAGGCCACTTAACCCCATTGCCTTGCAAAAATTAAAAAAAAAACAACTAAAAAAAAGTCTGGTGTGTATGTATATGAATGATTTTGGTTGAATAAAAAATTGAATTAATGTCTGACCTTTGATAGGAATAGCCATGAAGTCAGAAAGAGGGAAAAATGAAATTTTTGATATTTGTAAGAAGCTTTGTTTTATGAAGTTCTCAAAGGTTTTGTTGGCTTGGCAGAATTAAATATTTTAATCTGATTTAATCTTTTGGGTCTTAAATTTTCAGTATTAGAAAATATTTTAGTTAATTAAATCATATGTGACAGCAGTTTGAAGAATTAGAATGTGTAGATGCTGCTTGCTAAGTTTTATTTGTCTGGAGGTGAGGATTTCATGAAAAGTAACGGTTGTTTTCAAAATTCATTTGGCAAACAATCTACAGAAATTCAACTATTATAAAATATCAATAACTCTTACTAAAATAAAATACATCTACTCTATTTGTGATAAAGCTACACATTTCCTAAAGTAAAAAACTTTTAGGAAAATTAGACAACTCTAGATTTGAAAACCTGTTTTGGAATGTCAAGGTTTAGAAACTTAATTTAATTCTGTGTAATAAAAGAAAAGAAATGCTAAAGAAACTAAGTTCCTACAATATTATTAAAAGTCATTATTGGTTTGTTTCTTTAGTATCAGGAAAACTAAACTTTAAAATATAAGATACTAGAAATCTACTTTTTAACATTCAGTATAAACTTCTATTTGAAGGCCCAAACTACTTTTGAGTGCATGCATGTTGCCCTCTGGTGGTGCCCTACTCCTCTACAACTTTCCTCTTTCATCTTCAAACCAGTGGATGAACCTTGGCCATTGAACTCAACTTAATCCAGTCCTGCTCACTAAAAGCCTGAATTAAAAATAGTCTGGCCATCTGCTGGCAGATGAGACAGTTAGCAGAGCTATTTTTGGTTTCAGAGAATTTAGGAGTATTGCCGATTTGGGCTTGAAGGTGGCATTGTTTCCCTTCTTGAGAAGGTGGAAGAGTTGGGGGGGAGGCATTGTCTCCCTTAGACCTTAAAGTATCATGAGATTTTTTCTTTTAGAAAGATTTTATTTATTTTGAATTTTACAATTTTTCTCCTAATCTTGCTTCCTTCCTCCCACCTCCCCAGCAAGCAGTCTGTTAGACTTTACATTGTTTCCATGGTATATATATTGATCTAAGTTGAATGTGATGAGAGAGAAATCATGAAACTTTTTTTAAGAAAAAAATTATTAAATGTTCATATGCAAGGAACTATGTTAGATGCTGGGGATACAAACAGGAAAAGAACAGTCTCTTCTCAAGAAGCTCACATTCATTGCAAATAGGGAGTGCTTAGTATAGGATGTCTCAGCTTCCTTAGGGTGAGAGTCAAAGCAAATGTATCCTCTTTAATATCATTTCCAATGAAAAAGTCATATCCATTTCTCATGTTGAAGTATTTGACAGAACTTTCCCAAGCTTGGAACCTCAGGGGCAAAACTTATGAAATTTTTTTTTTAAGTTTGTAGGTTTGTCATTAGCTCAACAACTTTGTTTAAATGAGTAGGTTCAATATGAAGATGAACTGAAGATACTGTAGCAAATTTTGGAGCATGGTGATAATTGGAAAGAACTAACATTGAAAAAGAATAAAAGCATTAGTTTTTAGGGAAGAGAATAGCCAGGAAAAAAAAGTACTTAGAGATGTGTGATATATAAGAACAATGATTGAAGGGGAGAAGGAAAGACCTGGATTCAAATCCTTACTCTAAACATTTATCAGTTTTGTGACCACAGGCAAGCCATTTTGCCTCTGGTTTTCTTAATGGTAGGGGAATTATTATACTGTTTATATTTCTTTCATAGGTCTGTTGTGAGAAAAGTGAAATACAAATTTGAAATATTTATTACATTATTTTCTAAAATACTTTCCCAAAATGATTATACTGACCTAATTTCCTTATGTATAGAATGTCGGGTTACCTGAAGTTATAATATGCCTAAAAGCAGAACTACTGTATTTATTGACATGATTCCCTGTCTTCCCTTTAAGTTTTCTTCTCCATAAAACATGGTGGGGGAGGGGGAGGGGGAGATGTTGCATGAGCATCTGAACCTTGATCTTATTATCACTGGCAACCTCCATTCATCAAAAGAACAGTGACTCACCCAGAAGTACACAGACATGAGAAGCAAAGTTAATTGTAATCCAGATCTGTTCTAGAACATTTTTCTTTTTAGAAGTTCCTTAGATTAAAAGGCATTTTAATCAAGACTTCAGTGTGTCTTTGACAAGGTTAGGGAAGGAAAAAACAGGTCATAAAATTTAGAGCTACAGTTAACAGGAACCTTAGAGATCATCTAACCACTGGCTCAATGAACATTTGTGAAGTGTCTATTATGGGCCAAGCATTGTGTAAAGCACTGGAAAGACAAAAACAAATATGTCTTTGTCCTTCCCTCAATGAATAAACATTCTATAGGGGGAGATGACATGTATATTTATAAGTATATGCACAATAAATATAAAGTAATTTTGATGGCATAGGCATTAGTAACTGTGATGGAAGTAGGAAAGACCTTGTGTAGGTGGTAATGTTTGAGCTTTGAAAGAAATTAAGAATTCTAAGGAGAAAACAAGCAAGAATTCTAGGCACAGGCAGCTGCTACCTACTCAAAGGCATGGAGACAGGAGAAAATATGTCATGTGTGAAGAACCAGCCAGTTTGACTGTGCCATGGAATATTTGAAAGGGAGTGATCTAAGTGGATGGAAAGATAGATAGGTTATTTAATAAGTTTACAAGCACGATGCCAGCCAGGTCAGAAAATACTTTAAATACCAGATAGGTTTTGTTTGTTTTATTTGTTTGGTTTTTATTTTTAGCTTTTTGCAAGGCAATGGGGTTTAGGTGGCTTGCCCAAGGCCACACAGGAGAGGTTTGTTTTTGATCCTATAGGTAATAGGCAGACATTGGAGATCGTTGACCATCTATTCTACAAATGAGCAGTCCAGATAAGTGAAGTCAAAGGAATAACCATGAATTAAGCACTTAACTATGTTACCATCCAAGCACAAAGATAGTATCTGCTTTCAAGAAGCTTATATTTTAATGGGGCAAGACAACCTATAAAAGGAAGCAGGGCAAGTGGAAAAAAATTACTGGCATGGGGGCATGGTGGAGAAAGAAGTCTGGAAATCAGGAGCTGAACCTTAGTGGAGTTATTAGCAGTGAATTTGACTGACTTGGGTACTTTGAAGGTTCCAGGAGGAACTTAGTAATAATCAGAGAAAAGGGTTGCAAGGGCTGAATAGAGAAAGAAGACCAGAGAACCAAGTTGAACCCATAGTAACTAAGACAGCCTGAGATTCAATCTCAGGTTTTATGATTTCAAATACTGGCTCTTGCCACTTTAATCATCTATATAGTGCTGGATTTAGAGTTAAGAAGACCTGAAATCAAATAAAACCTCCGATATTTAACAGCTATGCCAACTTGGGCAAGGCAATCAGTTTCCTCATCTGTAAAATAATAGCAAACTCTCAGGATTGTTTTAAGGATAATATGAAATATTTTGTAAGATTTCTTGTAAACCTTGAAACTTAATATAGAAGCCAGCTATTATCGTCAATCAGCCAATCAAAAAGCATTATTTATGTACCAGGTCATAGGAATACAAGTGAAATAAATGAAAAAAATTTTCAAATTTTTTGCAAAGAACTTGCATTCTAATTGAGAGACATAAGGATATATAAAAAGTATAGACTCTCTTCGTGTATGTGTGTGTGTGTGTATCTATGCATATAAATACAGGCTAAGTAAAAGGTACTTTGGGCGGAGAAATTAAAGGGATTTGGAAAGGCTTCATGTAAGATAAGATGGTGCATGAGCCCTGTCTTAAAGGAAGAGGGAGTCTATGAATGATTTAATCATTAAAAGATAGCAATTATGTTAAGGTTTGCTTTTGCTTTCAGATTTTTGGATTTGAGCTTATTTACTTATAATTTATTATAATTATAAATAAAAACAATAATAATAATACAATCCTGCAGTGGTTTTTTTTTTTTTACAAGATTGGTTGTGCAGTACTGGGAAACCAGAATCTTTCAACATCAGCTTATGAAAGACAACCGATAGAAATATGGAGGTGGATAAATGGGACAGCAGGCTAATTGGTGATTTCTTTCATTTAACCCTTTATTTTTCTTGTCAGGACCAAGTATGTTCTATTTAGAGTGTCTTTGGGGAGAGAAACTGTCTTTTCAAAGCAGGGAAATATATTGGGTTATTATTTTGAGAGGGGGACAAGAGGGGACATATCCCTCAAAAAGTAGAAAGAATCAATGTTAGGAAGAATACGTTACTATAAACCTTAAACATAAGCTATTACATATTTACATTTTTTTCAGTTCAGCTTTTTTCTATGTACTGTAAAATTTTCCTAGGGTAGGATATTGTCAACAACATAATTATAGAAAATGTTTTATATAGAATGAGCTATAGTTAAATTAATTGCAAACTTGGGCTCAGTAAGGGTTTTTTAAAAGTAATTTTTGTTGTTAGGGAACCAATCCTTACTGTTACTTTGATTATTATTAACAATATAATGGCCAAAACAGTTTTGGCAGCATTGAACTTAAGTTATCGTAATTTAATGGTTTTATTTTCTATTTATTATAAAATTTATATATTTCTATAAAGATATGTGAATCTATACAATTATAATATTCAGAATCTAGTTTCAGTGAAAGATATACTGAATGCACATCAAGTAACTGCTTGACGTTATTTTCTAATTATTTCTTTAGTTTCAAAGTATTCTTTTCTTCCTCTTATACAAGAGGAAACTGAAGCTTAGAGGTTAAGTGTCATGACTAGAACCATACATCTAATAAATGTCTGAGGCAGGATTTGACTCAGGTCTTTCTGACTCCTTCTGACCAGTGTTCTAATAATGACTGACACCCAGCTGCTGGGATTCATAATCATTTAAGAATTCAATCTTAACTATCAACAAGAGTAAAAATCAAGAGGAGGAAGCTCACTTAATATCCAGACTTTTATAGACAGTTAGATGGGAAATATATAAAGCAGATTTATTAGTAAATATATCCTGGACAGTGTGCTGGACCTAGAATTGGAGGAGGAAAATAGTCTCTCCTGCCTTTGGAAAATTGTCCTGCTTTTAATGATCCTTAAGCTTCTCCTTGAGAAAAAAGGACTTAAAAATATTCTCCTGATCATGTTGTATGGCTGGCTACAAACCATACCATACTATTGTCTTCAAAGAATTAAAGTAGGGAGATGCACAGTACCATGAGAAGGATGTAGCACATTTCCAATCGAGAATTGCTTAATCAAAGGTATAAAAGATGTCATCAAAGACATAGATAATAAGAAGAGGAAAGTCAATCATGTTATGAAATAATGAAGAAAGAGCCTGTGTACCACATTGTTATCCTCAGAATTTCAAGAGATCAGGGCCCCCAACATGACCATTTATGAAGGATTTATGGGGACACAAAGATGAGAGGCTTAAGATGAAGGGTAGGTGAGTTGTGATCTGCATCACTGGAAGAACTTACATTGATAAGATAACAAATCCAGCCAAATAATTATATGCATGAATTAGATTCAACTTAATGCTAGCAGCATAATTTTCTTTGCTCCACTCATATATTTATATTAGTGTAATAGCTATAGAACAAATGCAGAGATGGTATTTACTATAAAGCTTTTCCTCAGTTCAAGTACACAAATCTCAAAAACATTTTAAACACAAACATTTTTTAAAACTTTGGGTTGCCTTAAGCACCAAGTCTAAATGCTAGGTTAAGAACGATTAACATTTATTAAGCCTGTATTATATTCAACTCAGAGTTCTTACAAAATTTGAAAAAGTATTAAAATGTTAAGATTAAAAAGTCATTCAGGGTATGTTTATATTGTTTACTTATTAGTACAGCAAAAACTGGGATATAATCAGTCTTTGGGAACATTTATTTAGCTAGCTGGACTTAGGGCAGCTAGGTGGCATAGTAAATAGAGCTCTGGTCTTGGAGTCAGGAGGACAGGTGTTTGAATCCGGTCTCAGACACTTGCCACTTAATAGCATTGCATTCAGGACTGTTTTCCAGTCATCCTGATTCATATCTGGCCACTGGTCCCAGCCAGCTCTGGAGGAGAAAGTGAGACTGATGACTTAGCACAGCCCCAGTCCAATTCATGTGCTTATCATAACATCAGCCCCCTGATGTCATGGTCTTCTTCGAAAATGAAGGGCAGAACATAATTATCTAGCTAAGAGTTTTTCTGGAGTGTGAAAAGTCATCCCAAACTTTTTATTTTAATCATTTTTGATAGAAATTACTCAAATAAATTGCCTACTTTCATGTCTTTTTAAAAAATAGTGATTAAACATATACTTCTAAAGAATTTTGTTGCTTCACAGTAGTAAGGAGATGACTTTAAATTCTCCAGAATTTATGCCAACAGAGCACAGTCCCTAGTAGGCTTGAAAGATTCCAGTATAGACTGGTAAGCAACCTTGGTTTTCAAGTACTAGCTTGGCAAGGCCAGAGAAGTTGATCACCAAGTTACTTGCAGTGCCACAACACTTTTTTTACAGACCCCGTGTGAAGTTGGATAATCCAGGTTGGTGGGTAGGCTTTGTATACACACGCAGGCATGTATGCATGCCCCCATCCCCAAAGAAATCATAGCTCCTCAACATTAAGGTAACTAAACATAATTTACTTTTCTTGATAACTATTAGCATATAATATATTGTGTTGTAGTCCTATAATATTATGCTGTAATCCAACAAAATCCTTTAGACTTCTAGAGCCATTATAGAACTATTTGGTCTACGTGAAATAAAAAAAAAGACTACTACACTTTTCAGGTTCTCATATCTATTTTTCATAATTTTTCTGTCTTCCCCAGCTTTGACTTCTTATTGATGTTAGTCTCTTTCTTCCCTTCTGATTTGTTGTGGGGGCTTAAAAACCGGCATGGTTTGATGAATAGAGAATTTACCTCATAAGTCAAAAAGACATGTTCGAGTCCTAACACTGGCAAATACAATGACTTTGAGCCTGGGGTTTTGGGAAAGTCACTTCACTTTCCATTGTCTTTGGCAAAACTCTAAGCCTATTAATGTCTGAGAATGTGCTAGTCTGCATTAATAGAGGGAATTTCAACACACTGGAGTTCCTTATACCACTGAAATCCCAAGTCTAATCTCTATCCCCAGGAACAAATAAAAAATATATGAATTCTATATAAAATAAGTTCTGGGTGAGAAGTTATGGTACTCTTATGAGTAAAGGGACAAACTTTATTGCATATGGGACCTCTATTTTGACTGTAGAAAGATGTGTTTGTGTGTGTGCATGTGTGCTTCACATTATTGACTGGTTTCCCTATATAAAGAATTATTACTGGATATATTTCAACTGGGCCCTTATTGCTGTTAAGCATTCCTTTTACATCTCCCAAATTAACCTCCTTATCACAATAACGCTTTCAAACCTTTCCACCTCTCCTGGAACCTCCCATTGGAATTGAGTCCATTTTCATCTAATATCGCCAAGTGCCACTTTCGTTAACTTCATCTAGGTCTCATATGAAGAGGTGATTTTCTCCTTGCCAAGGCCAAAGCTTCTTTATGCATGGATGATCTCGTTTTATTATAATAATTGTATAGATTAATGTATCTTTGTAGAAATATTTATTACCTATAGAAATATCTATTATTCACAACTTATTTTCAGTATCTTTCTTTTGTATGTTTTCCTTTTGCCCACAAATATGCCAATGTCTCTATGTGTCACCCAACTTTAAAACACCCTTCACATGATCTACCCATCCCCACTACCTGCTTTTTGTGACTAAGCTTCTTTGAGGAGTCCATCAATAATAGGTACTTCCTCTTTCTTACCATTATTTTAACTATCTTCAGTCTGTTTATATCTCACGTCACAACTGCTCTTTCATTTATTTATTCATTCATTCATTTGTTTGTTTATTTATTTATTTGAGGCCATGGGACTAAGTGACTTGCCCAAAGCAACACAGCTAAGCAATTATTAAGTGTCTCAGGTCAGATTTGAACTCAGGTCCTCCTGACTCCAGGGTGGGTGCGCTATCCACTGTGCAACCTAGCTGCCCCTGCTCTTTTTTTTTTTTTAAATCAATTTCTTTTCTCTTTTTTAAAAATATTTTCTTTTCCAATTATATACAATAGTAGTTTCTACCTATCATTTTTTGGTAAGATTTTGAATTTTATACTCCCCCCCCCCCCCCAAAGGCCATCTGATAATCTTTACATTGTTTCCATGCTATGCATTGATCAAAATTGAATGTGATGAGAGAAAAAAACTTATCCTTGAGGAAAAAACCAAAATATTAAAGATAGCAAAATTATGTAGTACATAAGACAACTTTTTTTATTTTAAAATTAAAGGTAATAATCTTTGGTCTTTGGTTAAACTCCACAGTTCTTTCACTAGATACAGATGGTATTTCTGTTTTTTTTAAATTTATTTTTATTAAAGATATTATTTGAGTTTTACAATTTTCCCCCCAGTCTTACTTCCCTCCCCTCCCCCCCGAAAGCAATCTGTCAGTCTTTACTTTGCTTCCATGTTATATATTGATCCAAATTAAGTGTGATGAGAGAGAAATCATATCCTTAAGCAAGAGACAAAAAGTCTAAGAAATAACAAGATCTGGCAATAAGATATGTTTTTTTTCCTAAATTAAAGGGAATAGTCCTTGAACTTTGTTCAAACTCCATGGCTCTTTCAGATGGTATTTCTGTTGCAGATACCCTAAAATTGTCCCTGATTATTGCATGGATGGAATGAGCAAGTCCATTATGGTTGATCATCACCCCCATCTTGCTGTCCTGGTCCTCTTCCTATGATTTCTCAGTCTTTTTTTTTTTTTTTTTTTTTTGCAAGGCAATGGGGTTAAGTGGCTTGCCCAAGGCCACACGGCTAGGTAATTATTAAGTGTCTGAGGTCAGATTTGAACTCAGGTACCCCTGACTCGAAGGCCGGTGCTCTATCCACTGCGCCACCTAGCCGCCCCATTTCTCAATCTTTTTTGCTTGATCTTTATAATAGTCACACCTGCTATCTATGGGTGTCACACAAAACTCTGACCTGGATCCTTTTCTCTTCTTTATTTCACTTGTCATCACATAAGTTTCCATGAATTCAATTATCAACTCTATCTCAAATGTACTTATCTAATCCTAATGTCTTTTGAAGAGTCTTTCCTGTCTTTCATTCCCCAATGGCCTTTCTGAGATTTTGAACTAGATGTTCTATAGATATCTTAAACTTAACATTATAAAACAAATCATCTTTTCTTCCCAAATCCACCTCTTTTCCTAACTTCCTTATTATTGTTTAGAGTATCACCATCCTCCTGTTCACCCAAACTCATAAACTCCTCTTTCTTATTCCCCATATCCAATCCATTGGCAAGTCCTGTTAATTTTACCTTTGTGAAAGTCGAAGGACTCATTTCCTTCATCAAGGGACCCTAAATTCTCTCAGTCTAGGGGCCCTAGAAATCCCATCAACAGTGACCCAAAGAGCAACAACTGTGCAGGTCTCAGACACAATAATTTATTCTTCCCAGAGTAAACACCCTTCAGAAAACAGCTTTAGGGAAAAGATAAAACACTTCCTTCACTGGCTGCCTCCTCCAAGAAAACAAACTTAATAGGCAGAACTCATCTCAGACTTTCCCATGGGCTGGAGTGACACCAACCAAGCCAATCCTGCCCTTCAACTAAAGGCTCCATAAACAAGAAACACAGAAAGCCAAGAAAACATAGAATTCAAGGAGCACTACCAACTCTTCACAAGAAAGAATCTTATGGCCAGTAATGAGGGCCCTCCAGTGTCAGGTTCACCATCCTAATTGCCACAAGAACTATCAGCACTTCTGGAACTTGGAATTGTACCAGTGTTCCATTTACTATTGAGATATGTCCATTTTGTAGCAAAATGACCCTGGTTTCCTCTTGCCTTCTGAGGAAAACTTTTGCTTTCTCAGAAAAAAGTCCACTTCCAAAAGAGGAAGCAAGTTCATTCTCATAAGTGCATAGCCTCTGATAAGGAAAATATTCATTTCCATTAAAGAAGTACCACCTTCCTTCGCCCACCCCCCCAAAATTTTTTTTTTTTACCTTTGTCACATCTCATATGCTCCCTTCACACCTGCTTTCCTCCCTGGTTCTGACTCTTATTACCTCATACCATACTATTGCTATAGCCTACACAGTTCATATTCCTCTCAGCTGTTAAAAGGATATTCAAAAGTTGTAGGTGTGACCATGTTAACTTTTTTTTTCCCCTTTGATAAATTCCAGTGGTTCTCTTGTCTCCAGCTTTAAATTATATTATCAGAGTTCTGTTTGATATTCAAAACTCTTCTTTTTCCAAACCTTTTCAGTCTTCTACCCTGGGATCCTATGATACTGACTTCCTTGCTGATCTTTGGAAAGACACTCCATTTTGAAACTGGGCATTTTTACTATCTGTCTTCCATTCTTAAATGTTTTCTTCCTCATTTCTGCCTTTTGACTTGCCTGTTTTCCTTTAAGTCCCAGTCTCAAATCCCACTTTATATAGAAAGCCTTTCTTGATCTTGCTTAATTCTAGGGTCTTCCCTTGGTTGATTATATCTGATTTATCATTTATATCCTTTATACACCATGATTGTGCATAACTTTTTGCATTAGACTGTGAGTTCTTTGAGAGAAGAGATTGGCTTTTACCAATCTTTGTTTCGTTCAGTGGTTGGGACATAGTAGATGACTGATTAAATGATTTTATTCAGATGGTCAGGTTTATTTCTTTGCTAAGCCTTTTGGTGAATCTTACGCTTTAGACTTTGTCACAAGAGCAAGTTGCTGAAGGTGAGAAGGTAGCCATCTAGATCAATTATTGTTAATAATACTTGGTTGCACTTTCTTAGCCAACAATAAAGTCCAAGCTTTTTTTCCCAGACCTTTAGCATCCTGACTTTTTTCAGGTACCTTAAGTAGTCATTCCTCAAAGCTCTCAAAAATGTATTGCCTGTAATATATGCTACTTGTCTTTGTATACTTTTTCTTTTTTTCTCTAGTACCATTTCTACTTCTTTATGTAGTACATCAGTGATTAAGATGTTAGAGCCTGTTAGTGTCCAACATCACAATTCAGAATAAAAATATGTACCTGTGTATAATAGAAATATTCTGTTTTATTCCTTTTTAGTTTCTTTGAAAAAGATTTTATATCTGTATATTTTTCTAGTGAAATATGTACCTAGGCCTGAGAAGTCAAAAATGTGTGACTCACAGTCTGCCCACAGGCCAGCCACAATGCTACCAAGTGTGACCCAGAGAAGATTAAAATGAATTTAGAAAATATTTAACAAAATAAAGCATAGGTAATAATACATTTAAAAATTTGGTCCTTAAGTGACCCACAGGGATCTTTATATAAGGTTTAGTGGCTTCTGTTTGTATTTGAGGTTGACACCACTGGTATAGACAAAAAGACTACTTATTATTTTCCTGGAAAGCCAGTATGTATACCAAAAAATTGATTTCAGATGTGTTTCTTGAGTTATCTTCCGTTGTAAAATTTGTAAAGTAATTTAATTTGTTTACTAATTTTTCCTATATGTCTCCAAAGTCATGCTTAATATAGTAAATTTTAAAATTATGATTCATTTGTGGATATCTAAACTTTCTCTTATGCATAAATAATATAATAAAATGTCAAAGGTTTTATTATAAGTGCTGTATAAAAACATTAAATTTTGGAATAACTGGCTAGTCTATTTTTATACATTTTAGAGACCTTTAAACAAAATTTGTTGCTCTGTCCTTAAGGATTATACTTAAATATAATTTGTTTCACTAAAAATGTATTATGTATTTTTTCCATTCTCCTTTAAGAGGCTTGTAGTTTCCATCTTTTACAATTGTGAGAGAATCTTCCAGTAATAACAAATAAGAAGCTTTGTTTGATTTTGCTGTTTATGCATAGCTAATGGAATATTCTGTGAATAAGGCATCTCTCACACTCCAGCCTTGATGATTCAAGCTCCATAACATAAAGACTCTGTTGATTCAGCAAATTAAATTCTCATTTTAAGTATTTTACCATGAGTTATCCCTTCCAATAAGTCAGTCTTTCTCAAGTAAAAAAGGGATACATAAGATAATTAAAATATTCTTAATTTAAATAGTGAATAAAGTCAAAGTTTGTTTCTGTCCAAATAGAGTATGATCTATTTTATTCTTCCCTTTTTCCTTATTTTTACTATTTTTAACACCTACCGAAAACATCTTTCCAATCTTTTTGCCTTTTTTTTCCTTGTTTCTCTTTTATTTTTCAAAAATGTTTTACTAATTCTTAGCATTAATTCAGAAGAACACTTCAAAATACAAAATATGAATACTAACCCTTGTTAGAACTTGTAAAGATTTTTTTTCTCTTTTTTAAAAACAATTTCTGGCCTGTTAATAAAACGGGTTGGGGGTGGGTGGGTGTGTGTTGGGGGGGTGAAGATTCATTGTGCTTTAGCACATATTAAAACTTTTTGCTTTCATTTGAAGGAATCTGAAGTACATAAATCATAGATTAATATATCGAATGGCATATAATCATTTATAGATAACAATTTCATCAACAATTTCATGCTTTTTAAAGTGATTCTTTAAATAGTGCTAAATATGTCTATAAAAGCCTAAAAAGTAACAGGAGTAACACTGGCTTTTACAATTAATTAGAAAGTAAAACTAAGATATACAATGTTGTGGGGACCAGAGATGAAGACGCCATTCACCAAATACTCAGCCCAGGAATGTGTATAAAGGGCAGATTTGAATGAAGAGTTATACAATATTACTAAAATTAAATTAATTATTAATTCCAGTCAATTAGAAATGGGTTTGATCCTGGGTTCAAGTTCAAGCTCTGGGAGTTCCATATGCTAATGGAATGAGTGGTTCAATCTCATTTCTTTTGTAGAGTTAGCAAATTATTTAATGGAACCTAAATAGTAAATAATTACCTGATTATGTTGCCAAATATATTTTCTGTGGTGATGACAAGTTGGTTGGATGGTTGTTTCTTGTCCTTTGTTATTGAAGAAGACCCAAATCACATCACTGTATTAGACAAGTGTGTCTGACTGACTAATCGGAATGATATGAGCTCAAAATGCTCTTTTAGAGGTTGAACACAAATAGTCCATGTGAACTCCTGGGATGGTTACTCAGAACTTAGGTATCTCAAATTTCCTTTGAGCTGCTTCCATTCTGCCTTGTTCATAGAGCACGGCACCTTCTCTGATGAGGGTACACTACACTGGGCAGTCCTATGCCAGCATTTCCCATGCTGTATAAGAAGTTCCAAAGTTCTTTAGTGAAATCTTGAAGGTATCCCTGTATTCTTCTGACTCCCCTGTGCATTCTTGCCCTGTGTTAATTCTCCATAAAATAATATTTTTGGCAAATATACATTTGGCATCTGAACAAAGTGACCAGCCCCTTGTAGTTGGGCTTTCTGTAGTAATATTTGAATGCTTCACAGTTTAGCTTGTGAAAGGACCTTAGTATCTGATATGTTCTCCTGCCAGGTGATCTCAGAAGCTTCCTAAAACAATTCAAATGGAAGCAATTTAGTTTCTGGGCATGGTACTGGTAGATTGTCCAGGTTTCACAGGCATATAACAATGAGATCAACTTTTTTTAGTGCTAATTGTTAGACTAAAATGAACACAAGCAGCAGAGAATCAATCCATACTTTGCTGCATATCAATTTCAGAGGCTGCATTGAGGACACAATCATCTGCAAATAGAAAGTCATGCACCACCATGCGTTGTTGATCTTTGGCTTTGGTCTTACCTTGGTCTTGGCTTGTAACCTTCTCAAGTTATAGAATTTACCATCAGTACTGTAACTGACCTTGAGGCCAGGTTCATCCTCAGTGAAGACATTTGATAACATGGCTGACAACATCATGCTCAAAAGCATGGGAGCAAAGGACCCAGTCTTGTTTCACTCCATTGGTGATCAGGAAATCTCAAGTCCATTATTTAGAACCCAGGCAAATATGTCATCATGAAACTAATATACAATACTGATGAACTTCTCCGGGCAACCAGATTTTGACATAATTTTATCTTTGGACCATAAATAGATTTCAGTGCTTCATAAAAGTTCTTTGGATTGTCACTATCCATATAAAATTGAATTTCATCTGCATTCTTATTGAGTCAAGAGTTCTGCATCTCTCTAAGGTTCACTTGTACTTTACTTTTGATGGAATTAAATGCTACCTTCTTAGAAATGGATAAATTATCTTGGTGGTAAACCCTGTGGAGTTATTCTTCATTTAGCAGTTTCTGTATTTCTCCATCCTTTTTATCAAGCCAATCTTGATGTTTGAGTGTTCTGACCCAGATGAGCAAATGTAGTGTTGCACATCAGATCACTGAAAACTATCTATTCCTTTTTTTTTTTAGTTTTTGCAAGGCAATGGGGTTAAGTGACTTGCCCAAGGCCACACAGCTAGGTAATTATTAAGCGTTTGAGGTCAGATTTGAACTCAGGTACTCTTGACTCCAGGGCCGATGCTCTATCCACTGTGCCACCTAGCTGCCACCTATTCCTTTTCTACTCCACTGTTGTCAACTATGTTTGGTTCAACTTTTCCTCCAGATTAGCAACAAATTGTTTCCGCTCAGAGATGCACTCTAATCTCTTGACATTAATTCTGGTAGTCACTTTGCTTTAGTTGAATGTGAATATTTAGTTTGAAGAGAATGAGTCTGTGACCAGTCCAACATTCTGTACCACACATTACCTTCCATCGCTTCTCACATCCTGTCTGTTTCTTCTCCTTTGAATCACCTAGTCTATTAGATACCAATTAAATGCTTCAAGGATGCATCTGGGCAATTTTATTGGCATTTAGGTAAACAGAAAGTGCTGTCTGGGATAAGAAGGTCATGGGGTGCACAAGTCTTCATTAATAGGTGACCATTGCATTGCTGTTTCCAACATTATTCCTCCTAAAGACTCTGCCATGTCTGGCAATCTGAGCATATTCTAGCATTAAAGTCACCCAGAATTATAAACCTGCCCTCCTTTGGTACATTGATGATGAGAATCAGCTCCAGGTCTTTATAAAATTTTTCTTTGACATTATCAGGGTTCTTCATGGTGGGGAACATAAGCCCTGATGATGTGGTGGCTTGACATTTTCTTGCATTTGTCATGAGCCCATCATTCACTCCTTTTGGTATGCATTAAAGCTTGTTGCCTAAATTAGTTTTGATTACAAACCTACTCAACTTCATGGAGCTTCTCTTCAGTGCAGCCACATGCAGACAAATATGTAGCCTTCATTTACCAGCCTTATTTCATTCAGGGCTGTGATTTAGATGTGATACCTGCTGAGTTCTCTTGCAGTAAGAGCTGTTCGTTTTTCAGGTGTATTGGATCTTGTGTTATCTATGACTGTGCATACACGCCATGCATTTTTTTGGTACTTTTTTTTGGTGTTTCAACCACAGGGTGGGATCTGCTGCTGCAGTAATAATCAGGCTAGGGTTAGGTAAGCAGTTTTAGGGCCATCTGTTTTGAGCCCCTTCCTCACACCAGGAAATGAGCAGTACAGTCCTTAAAGGACTGATTAGATAACACCCAGTGGGCTGCCAAATTCTACTGCTACTTGTAGTGAGGAGATGACCCTATGAGCTGGGCCACCTGTGTGCAGGATTGTGACTATAGCTCCCAGGGTATCCACACTTGCTTTGTCACTTGTCTATCACCACAGAACTTTGAGATAGGAGAGGTAAATGGTATGGGTAATGTCTTTTGATTCATGCATGAATTGGATTTAAGTAGAGTTGTACAAGGTCATCCACCTCTTTCTCTCTTCTAAAGTCATCGTGATCTAGTGGCAAGATAGAGTCAAGACAATTGGTGATTGTTCTAGATGCCTTGGGGTCTTCAATGCCTAATCAAGCTGTAAGTGCTTCAGTTGCCATTTCATGGCTGTTGGAATGAATTGTTCTCATCAGCCCATTCCACCAGTGGAAGACTTCACATGCTTGGAGCAGACACTCAACTGATGGGATTGAGTGAGACCCCTTTGTTTACCCTCAATATGGTTTGTAGCCTATCTGCCAAAATGGCTTATCAGGGTGTGACTGCTGCGCATGCTACAACTTTTTTTTTTCCTAGATTTTTGCAAGGCAATTGGGGTTAAGTGGCTTGCCCGTGGACACACAGCTAGGTAATTATTAAGTATCTGAGACCAGATTTGAACCCAGGTACTCCTGACTCCAAGGCCAGTGCTTTATCCACTACGCCACCTAGCCGCCCTGATGCTACAACTTCTTGAAACCACAAATGAGACGTGATTCAGGTGGCCACCAAAGGTGGAAACTAGCCCCAAAAAGGGCTCAGCAGCCCTCACATACTCAATAACAGCAAGTCCATGCACATTTGAAGCATGGATTTTTTTCTGCTATGTTTCAAAACAGCAGTCGCCATATATATATATATATATATATATATATATATATATATATATATGCATTGATTTTGATTTTCATGCAGTGACCACATCAGACTCTGACCAGCCTGACCAAACAAAGCAGTTTCTCAGGGTCATCAGGTTATTTCCTCCCTGCCGTAAGATTTCTACATTTGATTTCCTTCTAAAATTTGTTAAATGTTATGTTTTGTACATTGTATCAAAATAACTTTTTCATTCCTGTCACCTTGCAATAATACCTGATGTTATGGGTTGTGCAACCATGTGATCAAAATTTACAAATATTTGTATTCTTACAGTGCAAATGTTGGGTTGTTTGAAAACCATGATTATCACTGGGCATCCACATTATAAACCATCCTGAAAGTATCACAACATTTTTCAGGAACAAACTTTATATTTTCCTCTTCTTTTGAAGCTATTTTCTGATGTGAACTTATCATCTGCCTATAGTGCTAATTTTCAGATGAACTGGTGACAATCACAGTCTGTCATTTAGTAGAGTTTTTGTGAAAGAGTAATGTCCCTGTGGTGAAAGAGAAGAATATCTGAAGATATCTCTCCTTATAAAGGCTACTGTGCATATAGGGCAGCTAGGAGATAGTACATAGAGTACTGACCTTGGAATCAGGAGGATGGAAGTTTGAATCTGGCCTCAGGCACTTGACAATTACTAGCTCTGTGATCTTGGGCACTGCACTTAACCCTAATTGCCTCAAATTCAGGGCCATCTCCAGTCATACTGATTCATATCTGATCACTGGACCTAGATGACTCTGGAGGAGAAAGTGATCCCTCTCACTCAACCATTTCATGTGCTTGTCATGGCATCACATCCCTGATGTCATGGTCTTCTTTGAAAATGAAAAACAAAAAATTACTTTGCATATAATTTTTTTTTTTATTTTTGCAAGACAAATGGGTTAAGTGACTTGCTCAAGATTACACAGGTAATGCTAGTATCAAGTGTTTGAGGTCAGATTTGAACTCAGGTCCTCCTAACTTTATCCACTGTGCTACCTAGCTGCCCCCTTTGCATATAAAATTGTTTAAAAACAAAACAGTGTGTGCTATTGAACTTCAAGTGCATTTGTCACTTAAAATACTTGTCCTTAGTAATAGAAAAGTAAATATTTTGTATCATAACTAACTGTTCGTTTTCACGGATGGATTAGATAGCTAAAAATAAAAATTGAATTTTTATCTTCAATAAAACAGCTTTTAAAAACTTCCTTATTTTCTACCACATGCTTGTGAGAGTCAATTTTTTTTCATTTTATTCTTTTAAATCAAAAGATAGAATTAAACTTGATGAGGACCATATTGAACCAAATGTCATGTGTTCAAATTAAAATTTCAATATCAAAATTAAGTTTATATATGATGGTTAAGTTAGACATCTTCCAAATTGTAAGTAATGTCCTTAAAATATTACATATATACACATTAAAAATTATAGACATTTAGTATGAATTCTTAACATAATAAAGCATATGTCTTATTAGATTATTTTTACTTTTACAACCCACACTATTTGTAATTATTTTATGATTAGTTTTTAATTTTATACTGTTTTAATGATTATAGATGGAATAACATTTTACATTATAATTATGGTTATGTGATAAAAATTTTAATTTGGAACTTTTGGGGACAAAAGTTATTGTAGTTATTGTAAACATTTAATGAATAAATCTGAAAGAATATTATAAATAGCACAATACACCATCCTGGGTGTTTATAATACTTTTTGTATGTTTGCATGTTTGAAGGGAATTACAGAAGAAAATATTGATTTCACAGTTAAATAAAATCTGAGGCTGAATTCAAACTTAGAATTCCTGGATCTTATGTTCTTTCCACTATGTTATATTGCCTTTCTTGGTTGTAAGTTACTTGATCCTCGGTCTCAGTTGAATCCTTTGCATGTAATAGGCACTTAATTGTTAAGTGAACAGAATGAATGTGTTTCATGTACTGTAGGAGGTAAACAGGCCTCATGTTACAGAATAAATATATCAGTGACCTCCATTGATACCTATATTTCATCATCTGCTAGCCCATCACCATCCAGTTTGTCCTTACCGGGTTATTTTCCAGCTAGTTTCTAAATACTTAGTAAAAGTGGAGCACTTGACTGAATACAGTACTATATATTTATGGAAGTCAGGGATCCTTGTTGAGGCCCATAAATATCAGCATTTGGAAAAGGGGGTGAGAGCCTGTCTGTTGGAAAAGGGATGAAAGGCAAATAAATTGGTAACTTAAGAAGAAATAAGGTGAGTTTGGAGCAGCTAGGTGGTACCCTGGATGGAGCATCAAACCTGGAGTTTAAATCTGATCTCAGACACTTAATAATTACCTAGCTGTATGACCTTGGGCAAGTCATTTAACCCCACTGCTTTGCAAAAACAATCCCCAAAATAAAAGAAGGGGAATTCAGTCAGCTACCTGAGTAGTCATTTTGTGCACCAAAGTGGTTGATACAGGGGCACTTAAAAAAAAATGAACTGAAAATGTTTTGACTAATCAGGAAAGAGGATATTGGAAGGCCTTACTTGAGAAAAAACTAGTCAGCTTTCCTTAAGGTTGTTGGTATTAGGAACAGCAGCAGGAATGCTACAGAACCTCAGTAGATAGTAGCCAATAAACTGCACATCTGCACAAGAAAACTGTCCCTACTAAAAGTATTAATGTGAAAATTAAGTTGTTACTTTTTAAAATATTCCTTTAAAAGAAAACAGTGTAAGTAGTTATAAATGTAATATGCAAGCTGGTTATATGGTAATATATTCAATCTTGGAGGCAGCTAGGTGACCCAGCGGATTAGAGTGCTAGGCCTAGAAGATTTGAGTTCATATCCAGTTTCAGTCACTTATTAACTATGTGATCCTGGACAAGTCACTCAATTTCTGTTTGCCTTAATTCACAGGAGAAGGAAATAACAGACCATTCCATTATCTTTTTTTTTTTTAAGGCTTTTGCAAGGCACTGGGGTTAAGTGGCTTGCCCAAGGAGTGTCTGAGGCTGGATTTGAACTCAGGTCCTTCTGACTCCAGGGCCAGTGCTCTATCCACTGAACCACCTAGCCACCCCCCCCCATTCTATTCTTTGCCAAGAAAACTCTAGGTTCTGTTCAGTTTTTTCAGTTGTGAGTGACTCTTTGTGACCCCATTTGGGGTTTTCTTGGCAGAGATAATAGAGTGGTTTGCCATTTCCTTTTCTAGTTCATTTTACAGATGAGGAAACTGAGACAACAGGATTAGTGACTTGCCCAAGGGTCACATAGCTTGTAAGTGTCTGAGTTTGAATTTGAACTCAGATTTTCTCAGATTCCAAACCCCACACTCTATTTCCATTGTGCTACTTCATTGTTCCTATTAAAGACCAACTATGTTCTTGACACTGTACTTAGCTCTGGGAATACAAATAAAAAAAAAGAGGACCAGTGCCTTTTCACAAGATCACTAAGTGGGGAGACAACATGCAAGCAACTATGTATAAGCAAGATATCTATGGAATAGTCTGAAAGTAAAAAAGTCATTAAGGTTAAGGAGGAACAGAAAAGTTTCTTTCAGAAGATGGGACCTTAGTTTCCATGACCCTATACTTATGTGATGCTATTATCTTGAACCTTTGCTTTCTTCTATATTATTTTCCTTAAGGAACTGCTTATCTCTTCCTCTTCTCTATATTTTCTCCCATGGCAATTTCATGGTGGTTGGTTGTTTCTTTTTTCTATTGGTTCTTTAATCATTTTTATGCAGATAATTTCCAGGGCCTTTGGGAAACAGCATAGTATATTGGAAAGAGAGTATCTCATAAAAAAAAAAAGTGAGGGGAGAGTTATACTTAATCTCTCTACAGATTGTTCTTGATGACCCTATTTTTGGGTAGAGATAAAATGAGGCAACACTGATTAAAGTACTGTTTAAATTGGGTTTTGTCTGTTTTTTATCTTAATTTTGATGTTTGCTTTTCTTAGACTCTAAATTAATGACAAATTATTAATATTATTTAAAATCTTAAAAATGCACTTAGGTTGAAAATAAACTTAATTTTAACTCTATTTTCGATCTTTACCTCTCAACTAGCTCCCTTTTATCTGCTCTTCAAAAAAAAATACATATTTTCTTCTAAGTTCTCTGTTTGACTAGTAGACTTAGGTTTAAATCTGAGTTTTGTCACTTCTTAATTTTATGTCCGTGGAAAAGTCACTAGATCTTTATGACCATCATTTTTCCCCTTTGTAAAATTGAGCACTTGTCCTACCTAACTTTTAAGGATTGCTGTGACCAAAATCCTTTATAAATGTGAGTTAGCAATGACGAGCCATGGTTCTAGAGGACTGTGATGAAGAATGCTAAACCCCCTCCTGGCAGAAAATTGATGGACTAAGGATGTATTTGATTGGACATGACCAATTAGGAAATTTGTTGTACTTGACTGTAGATATTTTTTACAAGAGTTTTTTTTTTCTTTTTTTCTTTTTTTTCCTATTTTTGGGGGGGATCAGAATGAGAGGATGTTAAATGAAAAAATGTTGTTTAAATAATTTGAATTTCTATTTTTACAGTTTTAGACACACCATAGGCACTTAACAAATAGCCATTATTTATTGACAAATTATTGTTTGATAGCAAGTTAAAACAAAATCATTATTATAAAAATATTTTATTTTCCTCTGCTAATACATCTATTGGGTGTTTTTTTTTTTGGTTTGTTTGTTTTGTCAAGGCAAAGGATTAAATGACTTCCAAGGTCACACAACTAAGTAAGTATTATTTGAGATTTGATTTGAACTCAGGTCCTCCTGATTCCAGGACTGGTGCTCTATCTGCTGCTCCACCTAGCTGCCCATTATATACTTCTTTCCTTCCTTCCTTCCTTCCTTCCTTCCTTCCTTCCTTCCTTCCTTCCTTCCTTCCTTCCTTCTTTCTTTCCTTTCTTTCTTTCTTTCTTTCTTTCTTTCTTTCTTTCTTTCTTTCTTTCTTTCTTTCTTTCTTCTTATTTTGCATTACTAAAATATTCTTGTTTAAGAGTAAACATAAAAGCCCCTACCCCCCCCAAAAAATATAGACCCGCATGGGCAATAAAGTAAAAGGAAGAGAGAGAAATAATAATAATAATTGTAGTTATGGCCAGGTGGTGCAGTGGATGGAGCACCGGCCCTGGAGCCAGGAGCAGCCAAACCCAAATCCGGCCCCAGACACCCAACAATCACCTAGCTGTGTGACCCCTTGCAAGCCACCCCAACCCCATTGTCCTGCAAAAACCAAAAAAAAAAAAGACCCAAAATAAAATAGTAATAATAACAATAATAATAGTAGGGGCAGCTGGGTGGCGGACAGAGCTCTGGTCCTTGGCCAGGAGCACCCAGGTCCAAATCCAGCCTCAGACACTGAACAATCACTCAGCTGTGCGGCCCCAGGCAGGCCACTCAGACCTATTTGCCCTGCAACCTCCCCCCCCCAAAATAATAGTAATAAAATTGTGCTTCATTCTGTGTTCCAACACCAACAACTCTGTCACGGGTGGATCACATTCTTTATGATAAGTCTATCTCAAAAGTTACTTCCATATTTTTCCACTGTTGCCATTGCTGACTGTTGCCATTGCTGATCGCAACTCCGTCCTTTCGTATTTCTCCACTACCATGTACTATATCATCTCTCTCCTTTCACGCTGACTCTTCTGTAGGGTAGCTGAGTGGTGCAGCAGAGAGATCCCTAGCCCTGGGGCCAAGAGGCCCCCAGCCCCCCTATCACCCCTTAGGCCCAGCATCCACCTGGCCCTATGGTCCTGGACAGGCCATCCAATACCAGCCCCTTGCAAGAAGTAAAAAAGAACATGTGTTATAGTTGACCACTCTCTCCCGCCATGGTCCATCCTCTCCTCCATCATTCACATCCTCCCTTTCCCCCTGTCCCCCTTCTCTCCTTCTTACTCCAGATATCTATACCCCATTGAGTATATATGCTGTTTCCTCTCCTAGCCACCTCTGATGAGAATGAAGATTCCCTCATTCTCCCTTGCCTTCCCCACTTCCATATCATTGCAATAGCTCATTGTAATAAAGAAAAATCTTATATGAAATATCTTAGCCTATTCCTCCTTTTTCTTTCTCCCATTACATTTCCCTTTTATCTATTGACTCCATTTTTACACCACAATATATCTTCAAATTCAACTTCCTCCTGTGTTTCATCTATAAAAGCTCCTTCTACCTGTTCTATTAAATGAGAAGGTTCATATGAGTATTATCAGTATCATTTTTCTATACAGGAGCACATGTAGTTCATCATCATTGAGTCTCTCATATTTTCCCTTTCTCCTCCATTCTCTATGCTTCACCTGAGTCCTGTATTTGAAGATCAAACCTTCTGTTTAGCTCTGGCCATTCCAACAGGAACATTTGAAATTCCCCTGGTTCATTGAAAGTCCATCTTTTTCCCTGGAAGAGGACATTCAGTTTTTCTGGGTAGTTGAGTCTTGGTTGCATTCTAAGCTCTTTTGTTTTTCAGAATATTATATTCCAAGCCCTATGAGCTTTTAATGTAGTTGCTGCTAAGTCCTGTGAGATCCTGATTGCAGCTCCACGGTGTTTGAATTGTTTCCTTCTGGCTGTTTGCAATATTTTCTCTTTGACTTGGGAGTTCTGGAACTTGGCTATAATATTCCTGGGGGTTGTTTTTATTGAATCTCTTTCTCAGGGAGATCAGTGGATTCTCTCCATTTCTATTTTACCCTCTGCTTCCAGGATATCAGGGCAATTTTCCTGTAGTAATTCTTTTTTGTTTGTTTGTTTGTTTTTTAGGTTTTTGCAAGGCAAATGGGGTTAAGTGGCTTGCCCAAGGCCACACAGCTAGGTAATTATTAAGTGTCTGAGACCAGATTTGAACCCAGGTACTGCTGACTCCAGGGCCGGTGCTTTATCCACTGCGCCACCTAGCCACCCCTAGTAATTCTTTAAAAATGATGTCATGGCTCTTTTCCTGGTCATGACTTTCAGGTATTCCAATAATTTTTAAATTATCTTTCCTAAATTTGTTTTCCATATCTGTTGTTTTTTCAACGAGATGTTTTGCATTTTCTTCTAATTTTTCATTCTTTTGGTTTTGAAGAATTGTGTCCTGATTTCCCATAAAATCAGCAGTCTCCCTCAGTTCCATTCTTTGTCTGAAGGATTTGTTTTCCTCAGAGATCTTTCTTATCTCTTTTTCCATCTGGCCAATTCTGCTTTTTAAAGCATTCTTTTCCTCAATAGCTTTTTTGAATTGTTTTATCCATTTGACCTAAGCTGGTTTTTAGCATGTTATTTTCTTCAGCATTTTTTTGGATCTCCTTGACTAAGCTGCTGACTTCTTTTTCATGTTTTTCCTGCATCTCTCTCATTTCTTTTCCCAATTTTTCTTCTGTCTCCCTCACTTGATTATCAAAGTCTTTTTTTGAGCTCTGTCATAACCTGAGCCCAGTTTCTGTTTTTCTTGGGGTCTTTAGAAGCAGGATCTTGGACTTCCTCATCTTCTTATTGAGTGTTTTGATACTTCTTGGAATCACAGGCAAAGTATTTCTCTATGGTGTTCCTCTTTTTTCTCTGCTTACTCATTTCTCCAGCCTGTGCCTGGTTTTGGGGTGCTTCCTGAGCTTTTGAGTGTGTGAGATTCTGTCTTCCCTCCTGGTCTGTGAATGACCATAAGCACACCCCTCTGCCACAGGACTGAGGTGGGGGCCCCCTGCTATTCTATGGGGGGGCCTAGAATGCGATCAGGATCTGAATGTGGTCAGAACCCCAGAGTAACTGTTCCAGGGTCAGAGGACAGAGCTCGGCAGTCTCTTTCCACCCCTCTGGTGGGCCGCCCCTCTGACCCCGTGGAGCTCAGCCTTTCTGCTCTTTTCCAGGTTAACTTGGGTTGGGGAACTGCCTCACTGGGTCCCTCTGTGGGTTCTGTCTCTTGAAAATTTAGTTAGAGTCCTTAGTTTATAAATTTTGAGCAAGAGCACCGAAGAGACAAACCTCTCCTGTTGCTATCTTGGCTCCGCCAGACCCATTATATATATTTCTTAAAGAATATGTTCTACAAAATTTAAACTTACAAAACAATGATTTTAATTGCAGTCTGATTCATGATATATCCTTTAAAATGGGGAAGAAGTCTTTAAAATTCTTTATGAAAATCTAGCTCACATACCCTTTATTTTTTCTTTTTGGAGTTAAATTGTATAAGTTTTTTGATTTTTTGTTTTTTTATTTAATTTATTTATTTTGAATTTTACAATTTTTCCCCTAATCTTGCTTCCTTACCCCACCTTCCACAAAAAAGCAGTCTGTTAGTCTTTACATTGCTTCCATGCTATATATGAATCTAAGTTGAAAGTGATGAGAGAGAAATAATATACTTAAGGAAAAAAAATAAAGTATAAGAGATAGCATGATTACATAATAAGATAACTTTTTTAAAAAATTAAAGGTATGGGGCGGCTAGGTGGCTCAGTGGATAAAGCACCCACCCTGGAGTCAGGAGTACCTGGGTTCAAATCTGGTCTCAGATACTTAGTAATTACCTAGCTGTGTGGCCTTGGGCAAGCCACTTAACCGCATTGCCTTGCAAAAACTTAAAAAAAAAATTAAAGGTAATAGTCTTTGGTCTTTATTCAGACTCCACAATTCTTTCTCTGGATACAGATGGTATTCTCCATTGCAGATATCCCAAAATTGTCCCTGATTGTTGCACTGATGGAATGAGCAAGTCCATTAAGGTTGATCATCACCCCCATGTTGCTATTAGGGTGTATAATAGCTGATTCTGCTTATCTCACTCAGCATCAGTTCATGCAAATCCTTTCAGGTTTCCCTGAATTCCCATCCTTCCTGGTTTTTAATAGAATAACAGTGTTCCATAACGTACATATATCACAATTTGTCAAGCCGTTCACCAATTGATGGATGTCCACTTGATTTCCAGTTCTTTGCCACTACAAACAGGGCTGCTATGAATATTTTTGTACAAGTGATGTTTTTTCATGATCTTTTCAGGGTATAGAGCCAGTAGTGGTATTGCTGGTTCAAAGGTGTGCTCATTTTTAAAATTCCAAATTGCTCTCCTGAAAGGTTGGATGAGTTCGCAGCTCCACCAACAATGTATTAGTGTCCCAGATTTCCTATATCCCTTCCAACAATGATCATTTTCTTTTCTGGTAATAGTCTGAGAGGTGTGAAGTGGTACCTCAGAGATGGTTTAATTTGCATTGCTCTAATAACTAGTGATTTAGAGCAATTTTTCATAAGACTTTGGATCACTTTGATTTCCTCATCTGTAAGTTGCCTTTGCATATCCTTCTACCATTTGTCAATTGAGGAATGGCTTGTTTTTTTTAGAAATAAGTCCTTTGTCAGAAAGACTAGTTGTAAAATTGTTTCCCAATTTACTGTATTTCTTTTGATCTTGGTTACAGTGGTTTTATCTCTCATGTATACATTAAGAAGCAGATCTGTAACATTTAAAATATTTCTAGTATCTTGTAACACTTGGAACAGTTAAATATTTTTTTCAGGCTTATAATTTTTTTCTCTTTCAAATTTTCCTATCATTTGTCGGTCTCTAAATTACATCAGTTTCTACTTATTACTCACTCTGGGTATGTGGGTAGCTGATATTACAGAAAAAAAAAACATTTACAGTTTGTTTCTATCCTGCTTAAAGAGTATTTACTTTCTTCTTGTTTGTGGGATATATGTGGATTATCTTCTTTTTCACTTTTATTTTTTTCCTTAAGTCATTTAGACCTTTTTTTCCCCTAAAGGTAAATAGTTATATCAGCGCATAAAAATCTCAGGATGGCTTGGATATGTAGAGGATCCAAATTATTTTAGAACAAAGTGTTCCAGTGTTGTTACTGGGAAAAAAATTTATATGACTCTATATTATTGAAATTTCCATTCTCTATTTTTCCATCTATAAAATAAAAACAATAATTTTAATATATGTAAATTTTAAAAATAAATTAAAATAGCCAACATTTACAAAGGTTCTTTATAGTTTGCAAAGTATTTTACATGTATAATTTCATTTGAGTTTTACAATAGCTCTAGGAGGTAGAAGCTATTATTTCCCCAAATTTATGAATGAAGAAACTGAAGCTGAGAGGTTAAGTGCTTGCCAAGCTCACAAAACTAGTAAATACTTGTAGTCAAGAGCCTGAGACAATTTTGCTCAAATCTCTTGACTCCAAGTACAGTACTTTATCCACTATTTCATACAGCTGCTTCGAAAAAATATGTTTATGGCATTATATTGTAAGGTTTGAAAGTTACTTTTCTCATAATAGCTCTTTGAGGTACATAGTGCAAAATAATATTCTCATTTTATTGATGAGAAAAATGGTTGTCAAAAGTTTTTGCAAAGGATGTTTTATCTCATTTAATGCTCATAATGCTTTGAGATGAGTTGCTATTCTCCCCATTTTACAGATGAAGAAAATGAGACAGAAGTATCTGAGATAGGATTTGGGATCAGTTTTTTTTCACTGCCTGTCTTTTTACTAAGTCAGAGTATTAGTGCTTTTGGAAAATGATGATCAATATAATGTATAAGTAGTTAAGTACCTGAATCTGGTTAACCCAATAGTAATGAAATCATAGACTTCCAAGGAAAATCACAATAACAGTAAATGAGATGTTATTTTTTACTATTGGATTACCCAAACATAGTACAAAATTTCTATATCCTATTTTACTTTAAATACGCTGATTTAAAATAAATTGCTGTAGCCAGAATACATATTTGCAAAAAACAAAAGTTTTCTGAAAAGAGGCACTTAAAAATTTCTAATAATTTTTGCTTTGTTACATTTACATCTTTATACTTGTTTTGAATGGAAGAAAATTACTTGTTTAGGCTACCTACCATTTTGCATTTATCCATTAAGCAACTGTGAAATCTTTGAGTCAAATGGGTCCTAAATAGTTTGACAAATCTCAATATGGTGTAGTATAGTTTGAAATGGAATCACTGCATTATCAGAATTCTGGGTTAGGTGATGGGCAAGTGAACTCACTTTCCTTGGTTACAAGATAAGGAAATTTAACTTTCTTTGATATTCTGAAATGCTGTAAAATATGGATCCCAAATTTTGGAGTTGACTCAGAATCGAAGCATATTTGTCCAACCTTGATTTAGTCCATTTTGTTAAGAATTTCCTCTTTACCTTTGGTTGGAGCATTATCTAAAAAAAAATCTCAGTTCAGTTTTATGTTGTATTATGTTAGAATCTTAAGAATTTTGAAATTTGGCATAACTTAGAGACTGGGCTTTGATCTTATTTACATTGGCAGCTGAATTTTTGCTTAATTGCCTTTTTTCAATTCCTTTGCATAATATTGTTGTGTTGTTTGGGTTTTTTTTAGGTTTTTGCAAGGCAAACGGGGTTAAGTGGCTTGCCCAAGGCCACACAGCTAGGTAATTATTAAGTATCTGAGACCGGATTTGAACCCAGGTACTCCTGACTCCAGGGCCAGTGCTCTATCTACTATGCCACCTAGCCGCCCCCCTTTGCATAATATTGTTTAAAAAAACTTACAACTCAGTGCATGTCTTCAGGTTTCCTATTGAGCATATTGCCATATTAATTCCTAAAGATTCTGCTTTCCATGTGCTTTCTTATCCTTGTTTCATCATAGTACTAAGTTTCCCAAGGAGTTAAAAGATTGCATAATGGCCTTTTATACAGTCATATTCTATTACAGCTTTATAGCAATCAACAATCACAATCTTTCCTCTAAGTAAATGGCTCAAGTTAGTTCATTTTTGACACTGAAATCTTTATTGTGTATATTTATTAAATTAAGTTGAACATAAATTCCCTTAATTTTCACGATTTTAATAAATTAATGACAATTATTAATGTTTTATATAACATGAAAAATGAGTGAAATCTCTTGCACAACTTTTAAAAATTTTAGAGTATAAAAAATAACTGCCATTTTTACTTCAAAGAAGACAGGTATTAGCAATTATAGGAAAGTCAGCTGATAACTCTTTAGTTAGATAAACAAAGGTATTATAATTGACTTCATGAAGTGTAATTTATAGTCCATCACATTATTTGGCATTTATTAATTTTCTCTTTATCTTAAGCATTGCTCTGTTTAATGTTTTTTTTTTTAAATGACAGTACTTTTAATTGGGAGGCAGCTAAGTGGCACAATAAATAGAATGTCAGACCTAGACCAGAATTGGAAATACTTCAAATTTGGTAACAGACACATACTAGATGTATGACCCGGGCCACGTCATTTGACCCTGTTTGCTTCAGTTTACTCATCTATAAAATGAGCTGGAGAAGGAAATGATAAAGTATTCTAGTATCTTTGCCATGAAAATCCCAAAACAGGTAATGAAGAGTTGGATTTGACAAAAATGACTAAACAACACACTTGATTTGTTATTTATAGATAGTTCTATTTTGATTACTCTTTGAGTCAATTTATACTTGACAGGACTATTACCTGGCCATTATTACTGATCTATCAGTGTTTGATACTATTACATAACTCAGGTTATTATCACCAGGTAAGGCAAAAGTCTAATGAGGAAAGAACAAAGTTTACTAAAAACTTTACTGGAATTTCAAAATTCATGATTTCATTCAGAAAAGAAACCTTTTTTTTTATACTTTAAAATGTGAAGATATGTCTGTTCTCAGAATTTTGTGGGTTTTTTAAAAATTCTAATTAATCTCTTCTGCACAACTTAGAAAACAGAACTTTAGGGTCCTAGTAGAAAAGACTAATTTTTTTTCAGAACTTTGTACATAGTCTTGAATATTGTCAGTGTTAAGCAAAAGTATAAATTGATCCATTAAAAACTGAAAAATTGTAAGAGAGGTACCACAGAGCATCCAGGTGGAACAGGGAATATTGTTCATATATTATAGGCCCTTAAATTTTGATTGATGGATTTTCCAGACAGAAGGTGAAAGACTCAGTATAGAAAGGGACATATTTTTAGACATGGCCAATGTGGTAGGTTGTTTTGTCTCATTACACATTTATTTCTCCCACCCCACCTTGCTTTCTTAATACAGGATGGTGGAAAGGAAGGAGAAAGCAGATTTTTTTTTAATAAAATAATTTTTATTGGGTGGCTAGGTGGCGCAGTGGATAGAGCACCGGCCCTGGAGTCAGGAGTACCTGGGTTCAAATCCAGCCTCAGACAAGGCCATGTGGCCTTGGGCAAGCCACTTAACCCCATTGCCTTGAAAAATCTAAAAAAAATAATAATAATAATTTTTATTTATTCATTTATGATTGATTGATTGCAGGGCAATGGGGTTAAGTGACTTGCCCAGGGTCATATGGCTAGGCAATTATTAAATGTCTGAGGCTGGATTTGAACTCAAGTCCTTCTGACTCCAGGGCTCGTACTCTATCCACTGCACCACCTAGCTGCTCCAGTAAAATTAATTTTAAAAAAAGTCAAATTGATTACCTTGGTTAAACTTTGTGGTTCTTTTAATGACCTTTCTTCCTTAAAACAAAATTTCATCTTTTTAACATGTTCTGTTGATACTTAGGTGCCTAGGAATCAAGAGCTACAACAATCTCTGGAGAATTAAAGTTGTAAGTCACCCAAAGATCAATACAGAAATACATGGTGGTTCTGAATAGTCTATAGTGCATAATGAATGAAGAATATACAACAACAAAAAAAAGGAAGAATAGAGATGATGAAAAAGAGATTTGCCTGGAAAATAAGAAGTAGTCATGTTTTGAAATCAGGTTTTAATTTGTAGATAGTCCAAATGCTCCCACTAGTATCTTGAGGAATGTCCCCCACTGTGGAATATTTATAGAAGAGATTACAAAAATTGCATAGGCTGAAAAGGCATGGCTTAACAGAGACTATATGCAGTTTTCTCATCACTCACTACAAATTACAGTGATACACTTATAATTTGACAGTGTTTTGAGTGCCACAGGTATTGTTATACAGAGACATTTCATTCATTCATTCATCAGTGCATGTTCATTATGTTAAAACAAGAAAAGAAAAGGGAAAATTTTTTTTTTAAACTCAGGGCCAAGATTGACATTTTTATGAATGAGAATTCCCTTTGCCCACTGTTACTAAATGGCTTTGGAAATTAGCTTTTACTCAGAAACCCTTGTGTATTTTTTAATAAATCTAATCTAAAAATTACAAGGAAAAGTAGTGTTTTTATATGCTAAGATTTTAACCACAGCTACTAATATATGAATCATATGAACTATCCACCAGATCTCCATTTTTACAGCTGATATATTTTCTAAGCTAAAACTACAGTTCTAGCAGTGCTTTCCTGATCTTGATACAAGTGTAAAGGAAATTTCCATATTTCAGAATTCATTTATTTAAATAGTACAGTCTGGGAACTTTTACTAAACCCTCATTTGGAAGTGATTAATCTGTAATGTAATGCTAAAAAAGTCACTGTTAAGTAGAATCTAATAGAATTCTATAAATGTCTTCCAAGTGATGAATATGCTCAAGTAAATTCCTGTAATTCCTTCAATAACATGAGTATTTGGTAGTAGTTATCTGAATGAGAAGACACTTTCATAGATAAAATATGTAAAATCTCATTGTAATTAGAATTAACAGGTAAATATTGCTATCAGTTTTGATGATAGGGAACACTAAAAAGAAATACCATTCTTTTCCTTAGTGAACTTGTATTATTTAAAAAAAAAGATTCTGGCACTCAGTTTTTGAGTTTTGTCAATACAAAATTCATGGTAATTTGTTTTCATTCTTTTCAGTTTTTGTATAATATCTTCAATTTTGCCTCTTGGTCCATAAAACGTAAAAATGCTTACTGTCTGGTCCTTAAACAGAAAAAATTTGCTGATCCCTGATCTAAGAGTAATCTCCACTTTCTTCATTGAAAGCCCTTCTATAACTATTTACTTTCTTTATATCTTCTCCTATGGGTCTGTGCATGGGTACACTGTGCATGGGTACACACATATTTGTATATGAGTGTATGTGTGTGAGTATGTATGTGTATGAGTATAAACATACTTTGTAAAATAGAAGTAACACCTTTAGAATATATTTTTAACCTTTTAGGTTTAACCTTTTAGGGTGATTTGGAGATAAAAGGAGATTTATGTGTCAGTGATTGACATAGACTTTTGGTGCGAATTTTAATTAGATTTTATTCTCTAGGACAAAAATTGCATTCTACTCATTTACAGTACTGATAAAGTGCAGTGTTGTTCATTTCTCTCCCACTGCACACATAGTATTCAGAATGCACAGATTTACACAGTAGTTTAAATGTTACCTTTTTTTTTTTTTTTAGGTTTTTTGCAAGGCAAACGGGGTTAAGTGGCTTGCCCAAGGCCACACAGCTAGGTAATTATTAAGTGTCTGAGACCGGATTTGAACCCAGGTACTCCTGACTCCAGGGCCAGTGCTTTATCCACTACGCCACCTAGCTGCCCCTAAATGTTACTTTTAAACTGCTACTGCCTTGGTTACAAATTATGAGTCCTTCAATTTTTGGAAAGCTTTGTGGAATGTTCTTTCTTCTGGTGCGTTTGGTCAGTGTCTTCAGTGGTGGGTCCTGAAGAAGCACTTCCAGATATGACTGTTCCCCCTGGGAACCCACCAGACATTCCTTCTGGCATATCTCCTAGCCCCCTGCACTCTGGTACAGCTTAGTAATCATGGAGTTGCAGACTTTCTCTTATTCTTTTTGCTGATATTCAAATTCTTCCTTCTCAGAAGTCTTCCAGTCAGTTGATTATTTCATTACATTTCTTCAAGGATCTTGTTTGGCTTCATTGCCACTTTTGCCTTTCATTTTTTACCCTCTGTGGTAACTTTCATCTTGAATGCATGTGATTCAAGGGAATTCTTTGAAGTCATCTTGTCTCGCTGCTTCTCATCCTTGTATTTCTCAGCTTCCTGGACCACATGTTCAATGTCTTCTTTCTCAAATAATCTTTGTTATTGGTAATGGTTGATATTGTTCTCTTTGCCTGGGCTCTTATCCGTAGCAGAACATTGAGAGTACCATTTGCATCAGTGTCAAATGTCAATTCAATCTGAGATACCTTGGGTGCTGGAGAGATTTCCGTGATCTCCAACTTGCCAAGCAGGTTGTTATCTTTTGTCATGGCTCTCTAGTCCTCATAAACCTGAATAAGCACACCAAGCTGCTTGTCTGAATAGGTGGTAAAAGTCTGTGTCTGCTTGATGGTAATGGTGGTGTTGATGTTGATCAGAATTGTCATCATTGCACCAGCAGTTTCAGTTCTAAGGAAAGAGGCGTGACATCCAAAAGCAGTAAGTCCTGCCCATTCTCAGATTTATCTCCAGACAAAATGGCAGCCTGGATTGCTGCACCATAGGCAACAGCCTCAACAGGACAGATGGTTCTGGATTTTGAGGATTCGAGTGGAACCACCCACCAGAATGATGTTATGAACCTGTGATTTATCAAGTTTGGCATCTCTTAATGCATTTTCCACAGAGTCCAGGGTGCCAAGGTAAAGATCAGAATTCAGCTCTTTGAAATGGGCTCCAGTGATTGATATAGAGAAGTCGATGCTTCATAGAGGGAGTCAATCTCAATACTGGCCTGGATACTGGAAGAGTCAGTATGTTCACAAGTGATATGTAGTCAGTGAACAGCCTTCTTGTGCTTTCCCTTGAACTCAGCAACAGAATAGTTGACCATATGATTGTCAAAGTCCTTCCTACCCAAATGGGTGACCCCAACTGTAGACTTGACCTCAAAAGATGCTATTTTCAATGGAAAGAATGGAGACATTGAAAGTACCACCTCTAAGGTCAAAGATCAACATATTTCTCTCAGCATTAACTTTTTTATCCAAGCCACAACAGCAGCAGTTAGCTCATTGATGATCTGGAGCACATTGAGATCAGCAATGGGTTTCAGCATCTTTCGTGGCCTGACATTGGGAATTGTTGAAATAGGCTGGTACTGTGACCACAGCATTTGTGATACTCTTCCCAGGGTAAATTTCAGCAATTTCTTTCATCTTAGTCAAGACCACAGAGGATACATCTTCTGAGTAAAAATTTTGGTTTCCCCTTTTTACTCCACTTGGTCTTCCTGTATCGTTGACCACTGTGAAAGGCCATGCTTTATGTCTGACTGTACAACTGCATCATCAAATCTTCAACCAATGAGACGTTTGGGATCAAAAACCATGTTGGTGGGGTTCATCACATCTTGATTCTTTGCAGCATCACCAATTAAACATTTTTGTGTCAATGAAGGCATCATAGCTAATGACCTGTTTCCTTGGTCATTAGCAATGATCTCCACTTTCCCATGTTGGAAAACTACCACACAAAAATAAATAGTGTCAAGATCAATGCCAACTGCGGGTTCCTTCAACATGATTGCTGGGGAGTTGGGGGTCATAGTTGATTTTTGTGAAAGAAAAAAGGGCTGCTGCTGTGCTGAGTAGACTCTGATGTACACCTTAAAGTGGTTCACATACACTAAAATGGTCTTTTCATAGAAGCCAGTTTCTTTACTCTTCTATAAATATTCTACCCACTCTTGGAGTTGTTTATTCCATTCCTCCTGCCTATTCACTTCTTCATCAATCTACAGCAGTAATTTTCTTATTTCTCCAAGATTTTCTTAATTGTCCCTCTTCATGGATACCATTCCCTTTATCTGCTCCTTGAAAGTAGAATAAAATTAATTCTTCTGTATCCTCTCTACACTTTCCTCTCCTCCCCATCCAGTGTAGTGTTTCACATTTTAGATTCTCAATAAATATAGAATAAATGAATAGATGTCTCCTTGCTACTTAAATACTTAATAGTAGATCTCATATTATTAAATACATAATTCTATTTTGTGGCTATACTTTAGTTGTTCCATAATTGTTTTTTCAAGTTTTCTATCTGAATCCAGATTGCAAACTTCTTGAAACCAGAGTTGTGACTGCTGGAGAATTTAGGTTCTTAATAAGCCTGCCATTTTAAGTATTCAAGGAATTGTTTTGTTCATATCTACAAAGTTGATGCCTATTCTTTAATTGTATTGTAATTTGTTGTCTCAGTAATGGATTATGAAATCTAAAATTTGTCCTAGTCATTTAAAAACTGATGAAAAGCATTTTGAGTGATTAAACTGTTCCTAATTTTTTGATCCATAGGTGAATTTGAATTAAAATGAAGGATTTAGTCTTTAATCCAGAATTATGATACTGAATAACAATAATATTTTCTTGTAACTTTTGATTTACTTACCAATAATATAATTTACATGTGGAAAGAAGAGATAGATAGCTATACTAACCTCTTTATAGGATTCAAACTGAAATAAGATCTCTCTTAATGGATTTTGTATCAGATGTTTATGAAATAAGAGCTTGGTCATAGGCATTAAATTTTCTTTGGTGAAATTCTCCCTGCCTTTCTCATATACTTTGTACATATTATATTTAGTATAAGTGTGTATACATGTACAAAATTTGTATGTGTTATACATATATATTTATAAATATAGAATTACGAGATATAGATATATATATACATATATGTGTATATATATATATTATAATATATATATATATATATATAGAGAGAGAGAGAGAGAGAGAGAGAGAGAAGAGGGGGAGGGATGTACAGGGTGGATAAGCACTATTGATATGATGGCTTGCCTAGCCCTTTTCAAAACTGCTCATCCACCTTAGGTGTCCACCTTGACCCAACTCTGAACTGTAATTCCAAGAAGTTCTAGCACATGTAACATCTGTACCCTGGTAAGCCGTTATATAACAGATGGGCTAAACCTGGTTGAAGGTAACCAACAGATCTCAAACATGTCACTGAGTTAGGGGGCTATCTGCCCCAAATTTATGAAGACTTTCTTTCTAGAATGGGTGTTTGAGAACAATTTGTTCCAATAGCCATGAAGGCAACTGAAGCAGTTACTCTAAGCAGTGCTTAAAACTTGGTCAGATATCAAAAATGCCATGGATATATACTGTACCCTTTTTTTTAAAGAATCTGTTTTTATTTTATTTTTTTATTTAAGTCAATGGGGTTAATGACTTATCCAAGGTCACACAACTAGGTAAATATTGTCTGAAATTGGATTTGAACTCAGGTCCTCCTGACTCCAGAGCCAGGTCTCTATCCACTGCCACCTAGCTGTGCCCCAATACATTTTCCCTTGCCTTGGTGTCAGGGTTGTGGGGAATGTGTCTGGTTAAAGATTTATGCAGAACATGAAAGATTTTATGTAAAAGACCAACTGTGAACCAGAAGGAATTTTAGGGATAAAAAAAGTTTTCCTCTAGAGTCATCTGGGTCCAGTGACAAGACATAGATCAAAACAATTGGATATGATTCTGGATACAGTGGAAAATCATAAGCTAAGGTTTCAGTTTGTTTGAGCCAATAATTTTTTTTTATCAAAAAAAGAAATTATCTGAGAGTGGAAGACCCTCAGGGTTTTTGGCCAGAGCAGAAACAATTGCTAATTACTCTCTTTCTGAGCCAACTAAATCCAAACCAGGAACAGCTGGGGCTGGGGGCCCATTATTGGCCAATCAGTGATTGAATTTAAGACCTTGCCCACTAGGGGCAGCTGTGGTACAGTGCATAGAGCATCAGCCTTGGAGTCAGGAGGACCCAAGTTCAAATCTGGCTTCAGATACTTAATAATTGGCTAGCTATGTGATCTTGAGCAAGTCACTTTGGCCCTGTTGCCCCTTAAATAAATTTAAAAAACAAATAACAAAAAAAAAGACCTAGTCCAGTAACTCTATTTGGATCCCAATAGTTTTTATCATACCTGGTTTTCCAGAGCTTTTTTTTTCAGTTTTTTCAAGGCAACCGGGTTAAGTGGCTTGCCCAAGGCCACACGGCTAGGTAATTATTAAGTGTCTGAGGTCGGATTTGAACTCAGGTACTCCAAGGCCAGTGTCTAACCACTGCATCACCTAGCCACCCCCCAGGGCTCTTTTTCTAGAAACTTATATACTTTATATACCTTATAAATTCTTTCCCAGGTTTCAGTTTCTCGAAGGCAGGACTGGGAATGGCAGGTCAGTGAAATCATTTGGTCTTGGCACAGCAACTGCAGGTGGTAGTCAAAATTCAGTACATCTAGAGGAATTTTTTAGGGGTGATTTAATTAAATGTTTGACCAAATATAGCAGAAGTTGATAATTTTATATAGCTTGAATGTTGTTATAAATAACCAAATGGTCCTTGGTAGAAAAGGTTCCCCACTTCTGGTCTAAGGCAACACCTATTCAGGCTTAAGTTGGGTAAGAAATGAAACAAAAAATGGGCCTCCTTTACCTAATCAAAAAAAAAAAAGGAAAAATGAAAAATCAATTTGGAAGGGGAAGACCCTCAGGTCTCTGTCTAGAACTGAAATAATAATTGCTATTTACACTCACTCTGGGTCATCAAAACCTAAACAGTGACTTATTTTTCAGGTCTAGGACTGAGAAATTTAGAGGTCTCTGTTAACTTATACTCCTTTAAGGTAGAAAGTGGAGATGGATCAGTACTTGGGCCTGAAAATGGTGAGATGGTAAGAAAGGGATCAGGGACAAGAATGACTTTGATTCAGTCTTGTAAAATTTTTCTGGTGAAGTGTAAGAGAATATGAATAACTGACTGGTGAGATGGTGCCCCCTAGCTTGGCCAAATGTTGTGAAAGGTACTCAAGTCCTGGTGAACTTGTATTCCTCCATACTTGACCTGGAGGGGTTATAATTATTCCACTTACATTCTACCCAGCTTTAGAATGGATCAAGCACAGGGGTTCTTTTCCCTTCCTACTCAGCTACTCATCCTGAGTCACAGGACCCAGAAACCTAGAACAGCTAGTGCCAGGGATTGATCCTTGGTGTTGTCTCAGAAACTCAAATGTCAGCAATCTTGCTGAAAAGAACTTTGGATAATGATTCAATAATCATATCTTCTAGTTCCTATATTAGTTCTTCTTTCTTTCCCTAGCCTAAGGTACCCATTCTTAGACTTGCCATTGCATATATCTTATTCTCCTTTCTTTTTTTCTTTTTTTTATTAAAGATTTTATTTGAGTTTTACAATTTTCCCCCCCAATCTTACTTCCCTCCCCAGAAAGCAATTTGTTGGTCTTTACTTTGTTTCCATGTTGTACATTGATCCAAATTGAGTGTGACAAGAGAGAAATCATATCCTTAAGGAAGAAACAAAAAGTATAAGAGATAACAAGATCAGACAATAAGATATTTGGTTTTTTGTAAATTAAAGGGAATAATCTTTGAACTTTGTTCAAACTCCACAGTTCTTTATCTGGATACAGATGGTTTTCTTATTCTCCTTTCCTATTCAGTTTTTGCATGTTTTTATTATTGAATGATGCTGCTATTGCTTATAATATTCTGAAATTGCCTTCAGAGGCAACTTTTGAAATCAAAAAGAAAAATTCACTAATTTATAGACACTTATGGAAAAAAATTATTACTTAAATTTTTTTAAGAAATGTCTTTAAATTACTCAATCCCTACACACACACACACACACACACACACACTTATTTACATCCTAGTATTTGCACTAGGTTAGGTGTTGTGAAAGCAAATACCAAAAAATGAAATAGGAGGCTTTGGGGGAATGAGGCTTATGGACCTATGTGGGTTTATTTTAGGTGAAGAAATCAAATCACCAGTCTCTGACTTGACTTTAATTCCCAGGTTGCACAGAATACTACAAAAAAACTTCAAAAGTTGCTTAGGGAAAAAGAAAGACTATTGCGGAGACAAAGAATGGTAAGAGAGATTAAGGAGAAAAGAAATACTTATTCCTAAACATCCAAGGCTACCATGAAAGGTTGAGCAGTAAGGAAGCAAGCAGGGAATAATAGAGAAAGGCAAAAGGAACTGAGAGGTTATTAGGGGGATGATGCTCTCCATAAGTGGGCTAGCTTCCCAGAGGAAGACAAATCAGTAGGGAATAAGTAGTAAAGAAAGGTAATAGCGGTGGTGGGGAGGGGTGATGCTCTGATCTAGCTTCACAGGAAGACAAGTAGCTCAGCTGAGGAGTGAGCTAAACTTTTAAACAGGCAGGAAGTTGAGATAATTTAGGTATGTGTTGTTCATTATTGAAGAAGACCAAAATTATGTTTAAGGCAAATTACAGTGTGTCAGGGTGGCTAAATGGTACAGTGGATAGAGCACTGGCCCTGGAGTCAGGAGTACCTGAGTTCAAATCTAAACTCAGACACTTAATAATGACCTAGCTGTGTGGTCTTGGGTAAGCCACTTAACCCTACTGCCTTGAAAAAAACAAAAAAAAATTACAGTGTGTCCAGCTGTCATTGATCAGACTAATATGAGCTCAGAAATAGTTCACATGAACACCTAGGATGGGTACTCTAAATTTATGAATATCACGTTTCCTTTGAACTGCTTCAGTTCTGCCTTCATTATAGAGTCCAGCCCCCTCTCTGATGAGGACATGCCATGCTGGGTGGTCCTATGCCAGTGTCTCCCATGTCATACAATCAATTCCAAAGTTCTTCAGTGAGATTTTGGAGTGTCCTGGTATCACTTCTTCTGGACCCCTTTGTGAGCGCTTGCCCTGTGTGAATTCTCCATAAGATAGTTTTTTTAGCAAGCATACATCTGGCATTCTAACATGTCCAGCCCATCATAGTCACACTCTCTGCAGTAATGTTGGAATGCTAGGCAGTTTAGCTCAAGAAAGGACCTCAAGTGTCTGGTATCTTCTGCCAGGTGATGTTCAGAATCTTCCTAAGACAATTTAAATGGAAGTGATTCCAATTCCTGGCATGATGGTGGTTGATTGTCTGGATTTCACAGGCATACAAGCAATGAGGTCAACACTGGCTCTGTAGACCTTCAGTTTGGTAGTCAGTCTAATTAATACCTTTTCTCTCCCACACTTTGTTTCAGAGCCTCCCAAGTACTGAGCTGGCTCAGGCAATGCATGTGCCAACCTCATTGTCAATGTGTACATTCTTTGAAAGAACAGTGCCAAAGTAAAGTGAGCTTGTCCACAGTACTCAAAACTTTCTCATTTGCTGTTATTGATGATTCCACATATGGGTGGTGTGGTGCTGGTTGATGGAGTACCTGTATTTCTTGGTATTAATTGTTAGATCAAAATAAGCACAAGTTATAGAAAATTGATCCATACCTTGTTGCATCTCAGCATTAAAGGCTGCATTGAGAATACAACCATACGCAAAATCACATAGCTTTTTCAAGTTGAAGAATTTGCCATCAGTGGGATAGCTGACCTTGAGACCATTTAGTGAAGGTGTTTGATAACATGACTGAAAGCATAATGCTAAAAATAGCATGGGAGCAGAGATACATCTTTGTTTCACTCCATTGGTGATTGGGAAATCTTGAAAGCATTGTCCATTCCAGATCCCAGATCCCAGGCAAGCATGCCATCATGAGATTGATGTTCAGTGCTGATGAACTTCTCCAGGCAACCAGATTTTGATATAATTTTCCATAAACCCTGGCAACTGTTGGTATCAAAAGCCTTGGTCAAATCTACAAATGTTGTATACATATGTTGTTTTGTTCCTGGTATTTTTCCTGGAGTTGTCAGGCAACAAATACCATATCAATGTTCTCCACCCTTTCTGAAGCTACACTGGCTCTCAAGAAGGTGACCATGCAGCTGAAGGGTCAGCCTATTGAGAAGGATTCTGGCAAGAATTTTATTGTCCATGACTAAAAGAGAAACATCTTGTGATTGTCACAGGACAATCTATTCCCTTTACCTTTATAGAGGAGCACAATGGAGGCATCCTTGAATTCTTGGAGGATAATCTCTTCATGCCATATAACTGAAAAATGGGGGTAGTAATTCAGTAAAAGGATGACGTAATTAGGAATATGTAAATTGAGGGTCTAGGTCCAAGACTTAATCCTTTCAGGTTTAAGTTGGGTTCCATTGTTAAATAAATAGTTAGAGAGATTTGTTTTGTGCCTGGGGGTAGGGGTTTATTGAGATCATGCCAGGGAGGGGCAAGGTACTTTAGTAAAAGTTCTTTAACCTTATCTCTTAGGTTTGAAACCTGGGATTGGGGGGAGGGAATCATTGTTAATATAAGGTCTGTGATCAGTGCAGAGGAAACAGATTAGTAACTATAAAACATTTCTCTATGCAATATTTCCCATTTAGTGGATTTACATTCTAATGGAAGATAGAGTAAATACCTGTAAGTATTTATACAGCATAAATATAAAATTCATAAGTACAAATATATACAAATCAGTTAATTGGTTTAGAAGGGAATATAGTCCTTGTCCTCAAGTAGCTCATAATCTAATGGGGGAGAACTTGCAAAAACTTTGTACAAATAAGAAAAATAAAAGTGATTGGAAATTATCTCAAAGGGAAGGAATTTCAATCTTTGTGGAGTTCAGATTTTTTTCCTGGCACTTGGAAACAAGTCACGAAGTTAAGGCTTTTTGTTTTTACAATAATTGTGTGTAGGTCATACCTTTCAGTTAAAAATAACAAAGTTTTTATACATAAAAAAACTTTGTATGAACCACCTCTTTTAAACATAAAATGTGCAGCTTAAAAGTAAAGAAATCAAATTAGAGTACACACACATCACACACAATTCTAGGCAAAAAAGATATGTACCCTTAAAGAAGGGAAATAAGTTTTATGAGATTTAAGTATATTGGAAGTCATGAAAAGAACAAAAATAAAGTTTTAAGGATCATAATACCATACTAATATTGGGGGACATTTGGGCCATCTAGGTGGTAAAGTGGATAGAGTTTCAGGCCTGGAGTAAGGAAGAACTGAGTTCAAATTTTGTCCTCAGAAAGCATTACTAGATGTGTTTTCTGGGCAAACTATTAATTTTGTTTGCCAGTTTCTTCCTCTATAAAATAAGCTGAAGATGTAAATGGAAAGTCACTCTCACAACTTTGCCACAAAATCCCAAAATGGTGTCACAAAAGGGCCCAAACAACTGAAGCAACTGAATAAAAACAGAATATAGATATTTACTGTTCCAGTGAAATAAATACTGATCAAAAGTCACTTCTTTTTCCCCTGAATATGAATAAAAGAATTGTGAATTTTAGTTTGGTCTTTGTACTCAGGTTTTTTCTAATTCATAGCCATTTTGATCATAATGCCCTTTTCTTTGCCTTCTGGCTTTTTAAAAATACTATTCTCTGCTTTTTTTTAAATCTTTCATTCTGCTATTTCTACTCTTTTGTTGACCTCCCTACACCACCTGCCCCCCCTTTTCCCTTTGGAATTTAAGTAAAAGAGAGGTATTTCTCTGACCATATTTATTGACCATTACTTTTACTGGAACATATTTTACAGTGTTTGGCAGGAAGAATTTCCAAAATTAGGCTGTTCATAATTTACCATTTTGCAATAAATATCATAAATCTTATTCTTTTCTCAATTAGATTGAAAAATATAGAATGATAATTTGTACATTCTTCATTTCTTAGGCTTTTCTAATATGCTAAATGAGAATCTTTAAAGAAAATGTTCTTGAATGTTGAAGCAATTTGGTGCAAATGTGGGTCCTGTGATTACTCATCATTGTTCTCTGCTTTAGATTCTTGATTTATACTTTGAAAACTCTAGTTTTTATTTCTTTTTTAATTAAAGATTTTATTTATTTTGAGTTTTACAATTTTCCTCCAATCTTACTTCCCTCCTCCCCCCCCAGAAAGCAATTTGTCAGTCTTTACATTGTTTCCATGTTGTACATTGATCCAAATTGAAAGTGATGAGAGAAATCACATCCTTAAGAAACATAAAGTATAAGTTTTTATTTCTTCAGAAAGGTTATATGATTCAAACATAGCATACATAGCATGTGTGTGTATAAGTAAAGTGTGTTAGATTCAATTTCTATAAAAGTTGCTATTGTTAATCACTTGAATCAGTCTTGCTTCTTTTTACCCCTCCCCCCCAAACCCCCCCCCAAAACAAAACACCTGGTTCAATATTCTATATATGGTAGCTACCTAATATGGGTTTGTTGAATTTGAAAATGAAGAGGAAAAATATTCACCACACATGCCTTTTTTCCTATCACAAAAAACTAGTTGATTTTTAAAAAATTTAAGTATTTTGTTTTTCCAACTACATGCAATGGTAGTTTTTACCTATCATTTTTTTAAAAAGATTTTATTTATTTTGAGTTTTATAGTTTTTCCCCGTAATCTTACTTCCCTCCCCCACCCCCCACAGAAGGCAATTTGTCAGTCTTTACATTGTTTCCATGGTATTCATTGTTCCAAATTGAGTGTGATGAGAGAGAAATAATCCTTAAGGAAGAAACATAAAGTCAATCATTTTTTTTGCAAGGTTTTGAGTTTTACATTTTTCTCCCTTCCTTCCCTTCTCTCCACCCCCAACAGAAAGCAATCTAATATGGACTTTGCATGCATAACCATGCTAAACATAGATCCATATTGATCATACTGTGAAAGAAGAATCCAAATGAAAGGAAAAAAAATTAGGAAAAAACACTTAAAAATTGAAGATAGTAAGCTTTGGTTTTTCAGTTAAATTCCACAGCTCCTACTTTGAATATGGATGGTATTCTCCATCATAAGTCTTTTAGAGTTATCTTTGATTATTGAACTGTTGAAATCAGGAAGTCCATTATAGTTGATCATCACCCCATGTTGTAATTGTGTGTAATATTCTTCTGGTTCTGCTCATTTCATTCAGTATCAATTCTTTCTAGGCTTTTCAGAAGTTCTGGCCCTCATGATTTCTTATAGAACAATAGCAGTCCATCACATTCATATGCAAATTGATGTACATCCCTTCAATTTCTAATTTTTTGCCACTACACAAAAGAGTTGCTATGAATATTTTTGAACATGTGGAATTTTTACCCTTTTTTGTGATCTCTTCAGGATTCAGACCTAGAAGTGGCATTGCTAGAGCAAAGTTTTGTTGGCCTTTGGGCATAATTCCAAATTGCTCTCTTGGAAGGTGGATCAGTTCACAAATCTACCAACAATGCATTAATGTCCCAGTTTTCCCACAACCTCTTCAACATTGATCATTTTTCTTTTTAGTCATCTTGGCCAATCTGGTAGGTGTGAGATGAGGCCTTAGAGTTGTCTTAATTTGCATTTCTCTAATCAGTAATGATTTAGAGGAATTTTTCATATGACTATAGATAACTTTGCATCATCTGAGAATTGCCTTTCCTTTGACCATTTATCAATTGGGGAATGGCTTATTTTCTTATTTGACTCAGTTGTCAGAAATACTAAACTAGTTGATTTTAAGAGCACTTTGATTTTGAGACAGCAGCTTACTTCAACTAATATTTAACCTAAATATTATTAGTGTATTCAGTGCTAAAAAATCAATAGCTATTTTATTGATATATTTTTAATGTTTGATTTTATTCAAATAATCTAGTTTTGTGGTTGCAAATAATATGTTTAAAATACCATGTTTCTGAGCTTTACCTTATTGAAATTGAACAACTATTGCTTGATCCAAATGTTATCATCCCAATATCAGTTAATAAATATATATTCTATCAACACTATGATATCCATGCCATGTGCACTGATGTATCAGACCACAAGTGAGTCTATTTCTTAATCTTAAAAAACAGATTTGAATAGATCACTGAGGCCCTCTAAGCTTTAAATACTCTGCTTTTCTATGTACTGTGCTTTTGTTATGCCTATATAACAAAAGAATTATGTTGCTTTTTAAATATTTTTAAATTAATTACTATTTGTAGAGCCAGGAGACATATTTTCCCACAGTTCTCTAGAGTATAATGTTCATTTTTTTATTTTGTTTTTAATTTTTAACATTTTTAAGTTTGTTTTCCAATTATATACAAAAGTAATATGTACCTATCTTTTTTTGGTAAGGTTTTGAATTTTACAATTTTACAATTCCCCCACACACACAGAAAGCTGTCTGATAGTCTCTACATTGTTTCCATGCTATACATTGATGTAAATTGAATGTGTTATAAGAGTAAACATACCCCCCCCACCAGAAGATGAGAAACCTCAAGAATAGAGAGAGAGGGGGAAAAAAATGTACTTCAGTCTGTGTTCAGATTTCAATGGCTCTGTCTCTGGGGTGAGTGGCTTTCTTTATCAAAAGTCCACCAGAGAAGTTGCTTCAATATTTTTCCCACAGTTGCTATTACTAGCTGTACCTCCACTGGCTTTCTCCCCGTTCCCATTTATTCTATTCTTTCTCTCCTTTCATCCTGGCCCTGTCCAAAACTGTGCTGAATCTGGGTACCCTCTCCCTCGATCTTCCCTCTCTGCTATCACCTAATTCCCCCTAACCTCCCCCCATTCCCCCCTTATCCTGCTCCTTCTGCTACTTTTTTCTTATTTTTCTCTAGGGTAAGATAGATTTCCTCACCCTATTAAGTATGTATGTTATTTCCTCTCTGAGCCATTTCTGATGAGAATGAAGGTTCACTCATTCCCCTTGCCTTCCCCCCCCTCCACTCCATTGAAAAAGCTTTTTCTTGACACTTATGTGAAATCGCTCAGCTTCTTCTTCATCTCCTTTTCCTTCCTCCCAGTACTTTCCCCCATCACCCACTGACTCCATCCCTTTACCACATCATACCATTATATTCTGTTCCTTCCTGTCTATATATATGCTCCTTCTAATAGCTCTTGTAAATTGAGAAAGTTCATATGAGTTATCAATATCTTCTTCCCGTGCAGGAATACAAACAGTTCAACATCATCAAGTTCCTCATAGTTGGTCCCTCTTTTCCACTCCCTCTATGGTTCACCAGCGTCCTGTACTTGGAGATGAAACTTTCTGTTCAGCTCTGGTCATCTCGTTAGGAAAATTTGAAATTCCCCCTGCTTCATTGAAAATCCATCTTTTCCCCTGAAAGAGGATGTTCAGTTTTGTTAGATAGTTGATTCTTGGTTGTAAACCAAGATCTCTTGCCTTCTGGAATATCATATTCCAATCCCTTACAAGCCCTTAATGTAGATGCTGCCAGATCCTGTGTAATCCTGACTATGGAGCCTCCATAGTTGAATTGTTTGTTTCCTGGCAGCTTTTAGAATTTTCTCTTTGATTTGGGAGTTTTGGAATTTGGCTATAATATTCCTGGAAATTTTTCTTTTGGGATCTCTTTCAGGAGGTAACTGGTGAATTCTCTCAATTTCTATTTTACCCTCAGCTTCTAGGATCTCAGGGCAATTTTGCTGCAGTATTGCTTGAAAAAAGGCTCTTCTGATCTGGGCTTTCAGATAGCCCAATAATTTTTAAATTATTTCTTCTGGATCTGTTTTCGAGGTTGGTTGTTTTTCCGAGATATTTCACATTTTCTTCTAATTTTTGGCTTTTTTGGAAGAATTTTATTTCTTCCTGATTTCTTGCAGAGTCATCAGCTTCCTTTAGTTTCATTCCGCATTTGAAGGAGTTATTTTCTTCAGATAGCTTTTTTATCTCCTTTTCCAGCTGGCCAATTCTGCTTTTTAAGGCATTCTTCTCTTCCTTTGCCTTTTGTTTTGTTTTTTTATCTTTCACCAAGCGTTTGATTTGGTTTCCATGATTTTTCTGCATCACTCTCATTTCTCCTCCCAATTTTTCCTCCATCTCCCTTAATTGCTTTTCAAAGCCTTTTTTTCAGCTCATCCATAGTCTGAGTCCATTTTCTATTTATTTTTGGAGGTTTTGGATACAGAAGCTTTGATTTTGTCATCAACTGAGTATGTGTTTTGATTTTCCATGGGACTAAAGTAATTCTCTATGGTCAGATTCTTCTTTTTTCCTGTTGTTTACTCATTTCCTCAGCCCAAGATTAATTTATAGCACTTCCAAGGTGTTGGGGTTTTTTTTGGGAGGGGGGGGACACCCCACTGGGACCTTTATTCCTCCAAGATTTTATGCTCTTTTGCCTGTGCTTTGATATGTAGATGGCCCCTGTAATTCCCTCTGCCTTGGGGCTATAAAGAGGGATCCAGCTTGGCTGATTAGTATGGAAGCCCAAACTGCAACCTAGATCTGAGTGGGCAAACAGTAGAGTCCTACCCCAGGGAGAGCAGAGGAATTTCTGCAGACTTCCCTTACCCTTACCATCTCTTGGGGTACAGGATTCTTTCTCCAGATTCTCGCTGCAGATTCTGTGGCGGTTCTCCTCACTCCACACTCATTCTGGTGGAGCAGAGTTCTTTCACTACCCCTTCAAACTGTTGCTGGTTGAGCTGTGCTGGGCTGTGCTGGGTTGCTTCGAAGTTATCTTGGACTGGGAAAATATATCACTCAGTCTTTCTGTGGGTTCTGCCCCCTCTAAATTTTGGCTAGAGTCATCATTTGTTGTTTTTTTGGAGTTTGGCAGGGGGAAGGAGTTCCCGGGAAGTGCTGCCTTCACGCTGCCATCTTGGCTCTGCCCACCTAATGTTCATTTTTTAAACAATTTTCACAATATTTTAAAATTTATAGTCTTTATAATTACTTGTGTGTAATATCCTCAGCAGACTACATTTTAGCTGTTTTTACTGTCAACTCAGATTGAATCATAGTCGTTTTTTGTGACTAAGCTTCAATTTCCATATTTTGTTAGAATTTAAATTATAAGTTTCTCTATATCTTTACTTTAATCATATACTTCTAAATCTAACTTTTTTATATTTGCAGAGGAAATAAAGGCTGAAACTGAAAAACAAAGGTTAGTAATTTTTTCACTTTAATAAACATATAATTTGGAACTTTTTATAAATCTTAGAGAAATTATCAACTTTTATAAAAAATTAGTATTAAGCTTAAAATGTTTCTCAGTCATTTCTATAAGAATTATATAATTGTCTTTTAAAAAAATAATTGCAAGTATCATAAAAAAATGAAAAAAATTCCTTTATATTAATATTACTAGTAATAGACTTACATAATTCTACATAAGCTTATTTTTTATAGTCACATCTTCAGACTTTTCCTGAAAGTGTTTGAGTCATACTTAGAAAATATATTAGATTTCTTTGCTAATAGTGACTTATCTGTTAATGGTACAATTTCACAAAGACTTGCTAATTTATAAAGTAATTTATATTTCTTAAGCATTCTGATTTAGAGCTGGTTAAATGTTGGAGGTTAAGTTTATACCAGAGAAAACTTTAATTTTGGATAGAATACAAAACAGGGAGTCATAAATATGGTTCTTCTCTTGGTTTTTAATGATTTGTTATATGATCTTATCATTTAAGTTCTCTAAACCTGTATTTTCTCATTTCTAAAATACTTCATGATCACTAATTCAGATTTATGAGTTTCTAATACCTATGATGTTCTAATCAGAATATTCTTTTTTTTTTTTTTTTTTTTTGTTTAGTCCCCCTCATGGAGAAGCAAAAGCCGGTTCAAGTACTCTTCCTCCGGTGAAATCGAAGACTAGTTTTATCGAAGCAGATAAATACTTTTTACCATTTGAGCTGGCATGCCAGTCCAAATGTCCCCGGATAGTTAGTACATCTCTAGATTGTTTACAGGTCTGTACAAAATAATTTTATCTAGAGTTTATCAAGTTCGTTTGTGTATCTAAAACATCAGCCACAACTGCTGATTCATACTGCTGATTCGTTTACTGTAGAGGACAATTAGCAATTTTTAATAGTAACAGCAAAATTTCATTCATAACTATAAATAGTCCATTGGTTAACTGAAGTGAGACAATATCTTGATTATTGGTATCTCTAATAAAATTGACTCAACTATAACACGGCTATGAAGCATTATAAGAAATTGAACAGTTACTCAATGATAGTAATGATTATAGTAAAGGTGAAACTTTTACTTTCAAGAGTGGTATTTGAGCAAATTGTGCTATATGGATGTAATGGAATATTATTATTCTTTGAGAAATGATGAGTAGGCAGATTTCAGAAAAACTTGGAAAGACTTAAATGAACTGGTGCTGAGTGAAGTGAGCAGAACCAAGAGAACATTGTTCACAGTAACAGTGACATTATAAGATGATCTGCTATGAGAGACTTAGCTCTTCATAGCAAAGACTTAGGGTGGAAAATGCCGTCCACATCCAGAGAAAGAACCATTTTTTTTTAACAAATGTGAAAAAAATAGTATTGACCTAGCATAACCTCAATACTTCAGGTAACTCCATAAGCCTATGGAGTTAGTACATCTCTAGATTGTTTGATAAAAGGAGTTTAAGCACTGAGAGTTCTTCAACAGTGCCAAAATCAATAATCTAGGCCCCCAAAATGATTGACTTATATGTGAAATGTTATGACTCTTGTGTAGAAACCAGTTGTTCAGGAACTTCAGACCCAAATTAAGTCAATTAAATCTTTAATATTATGGTTTCAATTTAAATTTATTTAAATTCTACTATCTTTGCCCTTCTAGTTTGGATTCAAGTTTTTTGAATACCTTCTTCCAGGGTTTAGACATTATATATTGTAATTCTCAAAATGAAGAAACTTTTATATGTATTATACCAGTAAAAATACTTCTTTAAAAACATATAGATATTTCAGTAGATAGAAAAACCCATGATGAAGATAAATGCTTTATAAGAGTAATGTCTTTTGTCAAAGTATCTCAGAGCATTCTACTTCTTATCCTTACTGGTTATGTGCTGTTGAGAAAGTCATTTAGCTTTTTATTTGTCTTTTTTTCCTTTTCCAGAAACTTATTGCTTATGGTCACTTAACTGGCAATGCTCCAGATAATACTACTCCTGGCAAAAAATTAATTGATAGAATTATTGAGACAATATGTGCCTGCTTTCAAGGTCCTCAAACAGACGAAGGGGTCCAGTTGCAAATTATAAAGGTAATTCATTACATAAAGTTAATTGAAAAATTAGTTCTTGCATTAATATTTGATAGTCAGTTTGAATCATTATAATGAGTCATAAACATCTACAAATTGGAGTGTCTGGAAAAACCTTGTAATCTGTATGGAATCTTTCTTCCATTTGAGCTTTATTCAAGACATCTTTCATTTGTTAGTTCCTCCAAAAAGCATGATATCAGTGAATACATTTGGCAGTCTTCTTGCTTTAATTAATTAAAATAATGTCTTAGTTAATACTCAGAGGATCTTCAGATGTCATCATCTCTGTGGCTGTGTTTACCAAAGGAATTTGTTTGACTTTATAGATTCATAGAAAACATAGTATTTATCTAAAACTATCAGCATGCATTATCTCTAATTCGGATAAGCTAAAAGCCTTCCTAGTAACATCAAGAGTGAAGCAAGGGTGCCCATTATTTGCCATTGTTATTTAGCATTGTACTAGAAACGTCAGTTATAGCAATAAGAGAAGAAAATGAATTTGAAGGAATGAGAATAGGCAATGAGGAAACAAAACTATTGCTTTGTGCAAATGATACGATGGTATACTTAGAGAATTGGCTAAAACACGAGTTAAAATAATTATAAGTTTTAATAAAGTTGCAGCATATAAAAGAAACCCACATAAGTCATCAACATTTCTATTACTAACGGAGCTCAAAAGTAAGAAGTAGAAAAAGAAGTTTCATTTAAAATTACCATAGATAATTTAAAATACTTGGGAATCTACCTGCCAAGATAAGCCCATGACTATATGAACACAATTACAAAATACTTTTCACACATGGCCTCCTCAGAATAATGTTTTTAAATGCATGAAGTAGAATACATAGGATTACAAAAGAAACTATTAATATTATAATTACAAAAAAAATTTTTTTAAACTTTACAGACTCCAGATTAGGACACTAAGAAAACTAATTTTTGCCAGTATTCTTTATGTGCATCAAAGCTAATTTCATGCACTAAAAATACATATTCTCTCTATGTGTACCAACCACAGCTAGTGAGGAATGGAGTTAGGAACTACTTTCAACAGTGAGTCAGATCTAAAGAACTGGAAAAATATCAATTCCTCATTAATAGGCCAAGCCAGTGTAACAAAAAGGATAATTTTACTTAAATTAATTTGTTTATTCAGTACTATACCAATCAGAATACTAAAAATCATTTTATTTTATTTAATATTTATTCTCATTTTGTACAAATAAATTTTTTTACATTAATAAAATATTCTTGTTTAAGAGTAAATGAAATACCCCCTCCCCCCATAAATATAGACTTGCTTGAGTGATAAAGTAAAGGGCAGAGAAAAAAATTAATATTAAAAAAATAATAGTAATAATTGTAGGTATGGCCAGGTGGCGCAATGGATGGAGCACCAGCCCTGAAGCCATGAGCACCCAAGCCCACATCTGGCCCCGTACACCGAACAGTCACCCAGCCGTGTGACATGCAAGCCACCCAAACCCCACTGCCCTGCAAAAACCAAAAAAAGAAAAAAAAGACCCAAAATAAAATAAAATAAAATAGTAATAATAGTAGGGGTGACTGGGTGGCAGACAGAGCATTGGCCCTTGAGCCAGGAGCACCTGGGTCCAAATCTGGCCTCAGACACCCAACAATCACTCTGCTATGCGGCCCTAGGCAGGCCACCCAGCCCCATTTGCCCTGCACCCCCCCCCCACAAAAAAAATAAGAATAATAATATGTGCTTGAGTCTTTGTTCCAACAGCAACAACTCTGTCGTGGGTGGATCACATTCTAAGTCCATGGCAAAAGTTACTTCCATATTTTTCCACCGTTGCCATTGCTGACCGTTGCCATTGCTGATCGTAACTCCCTCCTTTCTTATTTCTCCACTACCATGTACTATATTTTCTCTCTCCTTTCACTCTGTCTCTGCTGTAGGGTAGCTGAGTGGCACAGGAGACAGATCCCTGGCCCTGGGGCCAAGAAGCCCTGAGCCCCCATACCACCCCTTAGGCCCAGAATCCACCTGACCCTATGGTCCTGGGCAGGCCATCCAATCCCAACCCCTTGCAAGAAGTAAAAAAGAAAATGTGTTATATCTGACCACTCTCCCCCCATGGTCCATCCTCTCCTCCTTCATTCACATCCTCACCCCGTTTCCCTGTCCCCCACCTTCTTACTCCAGATATCTATACCCCATTGAGTATATATGCTGTTTCCTCTCCTCACCACCTCTGATGAGAGCGAAGATTCCCTCATTCCCCCTTACCTTCCCCCCTTCCATATCATTGCAATAGTTCATCATAATTAAGAAAAATCTTATTTATGAAATATCTTGGCCTATTCCACCTCTTCTTTTTCTTTCTTCCATTACATTTCCCTTTTTTCTATTGACTCCATTTTTTACACCATATTTTATCTTCAAATTCAGCTTTCTACTGTGCTTCACCTGCTCTGTTAATTGAGAAGGTTCATATGAGTATTATCAGTATCATTTTTCTATGCAGGAATACATGCAGTTCATCATCATTAAGTCCCTCATATTTTCCCCTTCTGTTCAGCTCTGGCCACTCCAACAGGAACATTTGAAATTGCCCTGGTTTATTGAACATCCATCTTTTTCCCTGGAAGAGGACATTCAGTTTTGCTGGGTAGTTGATTCTCAGTTGCATTCTAAGCTCTTTTGTCTTCCAGTAATTATATTCCAAGCTCTACGAGCTTCCAATGTAGTTGCTGCTAAGTCCTGTGTGATCCTGACTGCAGCTCCACGATATTTGAACTGTGTCGTTCTGGCTTCTTGTAATATTTTCTCTTTGACTTGGGAGTTCTGGAACTTGGCTATAATATTCCTGGGGGTTGGTTTTTTGGGATCTCTTTCTCTGGGGGATCGGTGGATTCTCTCCATTTCTACTTTGTCCTCTGCTTCTAGAATATCAGGGCAATTTTCCTGTAGTAATCTTTGAAAATGATGTCAAGGCTCTTTTCCTGATCATGACTTTCAGGTATTCCAATAATTTTCATATTATCTTTCCTAAATCTGTTTTCCATATCAGTTGTTTTTTTCAGTGAAATGTTTCACATTTTCTTCTAATTTTTCATTCTTTTGCTTTTGAAGTATTGAGTTCTGAATTCTCATAAATTCATCAGTCTCCCTGAGTTCTATTCTTTGTCTGAAGGATTTGTTCTCCTCAGAGAGTTTTCTTATCTCTTTTTCCATCTGGCCAATTTTGCTTTTTAATGCATTCTTCTCCTCAATAACTTTTTGAATTGTTTTATCCCTTTGACCTAAGCTGGTTTTTTAGCATGCTATTTTCTTCAGCATTCTTTTGGATTTCCTTGACTAAGCCACTGACTTCATTTTCATGTTTTTCTTGCATCTCTCTCATTTCTTTTCCCAGTTTTTCTTCTAACTCCCTCATTTGATTTTCAAAGTCTTTTTTGAGTCTGTCATAGCCTGAGCCCAATTTCTGTTTTTCTTGGAGTCTTTAGAAGCAGGAGCCTGTGCTTCCTCATCTTCAGACTGAGTATATTGATCCTTCTTGGAATCATAGATAATGTATTTCTCAATGGTGTTCCTCTTATTTCTCTGCTTGCTCATTTTCCCAGCCTAAGCCTGGTTTTGGGGTGCTTCCTGAGCTTTTGAGACATTCCCACAAGTATCTCTGTGTGAGGCTCTGTCCTCCCTCCTGGTCTGTGAATGACCATAAGCGCCCCCATCTGCCATGGGGCTGAGGTGGTGGGGCCCTGCTGTTCTAGATTGCGATCAGGATCTGAATGTGGTCAGAGCCCCAGTGTCCTGTTCCAGGGGCAGAGGACAGAGCTCTGCAGTCTCTCTTCACTCCCCTCCCTGGGTTCAGTGGGCTCATGCCCTGGGAGCTCCTGCTCACCGGCTCTGCCTGCTTCTGTTCCCTGGATCTGGACTGCCTTGGCCTTGCTGCTCCTTGTGTGCCGTGGGGGCTGGGCTTCACATGCTTGCTCTGGCAGAGGTCCTCCCCATGCCCATCCCTGTTCCTCCAAGTTGTACTTGGTGCTCCCTGGGGCGGAGGGAAGTTTTCCCCCAGGGTGTAGGTCAGGAAACTCCCTCTCTGTTGTGAGGGTGTCTCCCAGCGCCCTGGGGCTGCCTCCAGGAGGCTGAAGTGCTTTGGCTCTCGCAGGCCGCCCCTCCAACCCCGGGGAGCAGAGCCTTTCTGCTCTTTTCCAGGTTACCTTGAGTAGGAGAACTGCCTCACTGGGTCCCTCTGTGGGTTCTGTCTCTTGAAAATTTAGTTAGAGTCCTTATTTAAGTTTTATGAGAAAGCGCCTAAGAGAGGATCCTCTCTTGTCGCCATCCTGGCTCCCAAGCAATCAATCTTTGTCTGCCTTTTGATGCAATAATACCACTTCCAGGTCTGAATCCTACAAGAAATTTTAAAAAATGAAAAGACCAATGTGTACAAAAATATTTATAGCAACTCTTTTAATAGGGACAAAGAATTTGAAATTCTGGGATGTCCATTAGGTAGTTGAAGAATGATTGAATGAATTGTGGTATATCGTTGTAATGTATAGACCATATTGGGCCATAAGAAATGACAAGCAGTCTGTTTTCAGGAAACCCTGCAAAGATTTATAAAAACTGATACCAAATGAAGTGCCAGAATCAGGAGAAATATTCTGCACAGTAGCTGAAGCATTGTGTTATGATCAACTGTGAATGATTTAGCTATTCTCAGCAATACAACGATCAAAGACAATTCTGAAGGACCTATAATGAAAATGCTGCCCACATCTAGAGAAATAACTTTTGGAGTCTGATTTCAGATTGAAGCATACAATTTTTTGCTGTGTGTGTGTGTGTGTGTGTGTGTGTGTGTGTGTGTGTATTTTTGCTTTTGTTTTATTCCTTTTTTCACAACATAATTAACATGGAAATGTGTTTCACATGATTGTGCATTTTAATCTTATATCAAAATGTTTACACCATGGGAAGAGAGGAAGAAACTGACTTTTAAGACTAGTGTTCTTCCCACTTTTACATGTTTCCTTTTTATATTTTGGATTAAATGATCTCTTAGAGGTTAACATTATAAATGTAATCAGTAATATATAAAGTTTTTTTGTTAAAATAAATTCCAACTCTTACAACTGATTTACAGGCAAACTTTTTGAATATAGTCCTTTGGTAAAGTTGGGAATTAGCTGCAGTTATATTAAAATGAAGTCTCTACATTTAAGAATTTGAAATAATGAACTACTTTAATTATTTGTACATTGTAATTAAAGTACCTACTTGTATTTTGTAGGTAATAGATGAATGCTTACTGAATGAATGTACATAAAAATTTCTGTCATATGAAATTAATTGTGGAGACCTGACCTTGGAATTTAAAAATAATACAATAAAAGCACTCCCAGTTTTGTATTAGACAACATGCAAAAAATAGAGCTATCATATTATCAGTTAATCTTCAAAGGGAACTTAAACTTGCTTAATAGATAATTTCTGCACTCTTCCTTTAAAATCTGTTCCTTGTCAAAAGTGTTCAACTAGACTATTGGAGAAGAGTGGATTACTTTACAGAGATAACAACTTTTTGGGAATGTATCTCTAAATGGTCTTAAGCATCTATTATGTAAACCAAATATATCTGACACATATTATGCCACTCAGTTTAAACCCTGAGTATTTCTCATTAACTTTCGTCTAACTATTGAGTTTTTTTAACCTTTTTTTCTGTCAGTGGATCTCTTTGGAGGTGTGGTAAAACTCATGGCCTCCTCAGAATAATGTTTTTAAATGCATGAAGTAGATTACATAGGATTACAAATTTGTTTTAAACTTTACAGACTCCAGATTAGGACATTAAGAAAATTAATTTTGGGGGGCAGCTAGGTGGTACAGTGGATAGAGCACCGGCCTGGAGTCAGGAGTACCTGAGTTCAAATCCAGCCTCAGACACTTAATAATTACCTAGCTGTGTGGCCTTGGGCAAGGCACTTAACCCCATTGCATTGCAAAAAGAAAAAAAAAAGAAAAGAAAACTAATTTTTGCCAGTATTCTTTATTTATGTGCATCAAGGCTAATTTCATGCACTAAAAATACATATTCTGTCTATATGTACCAACTATTATATATACCATGTATCAATCAGGTGATAGAGATTTGAGCCCATTTCCCTATTAGCTTGAAATTAAAGCAAACAATTACAGGCAAAAATACAAAAGATATATAGTAAATAAAGATGAAATTTAAGATAAATATTGGAATAGTGTTTTATAGTTTGCTCATATATCAAATTCTTTGGTATCTCATTTAATTTTCTCACTCCTGATGAATAGACATAGCCCTGTTTATTAGTTTATAAACTGCGATGCACAGGTATTAAGACTTAACTAAGGTCTCATAGTTAGTGACAGTTCAAGGACTGGGAACCCAGGCATTCTGATTCCTATTCAAGTACTTTTCCCTAGTATACCACATTATTGCAAAAAAAAAATTACCACCTATGGAAAAGATTTTATTATGTCATTTTTAATATTTCTTGATATGATCTTTATCTGTGATATATTTAAAGCTGTGTAATAAATCAGTATAATTCAATTTATCAGATATTTGTTGAATACTTATGAATGTGACATCTTTATAGGCATTTTGGGTGATTAAAAACAAAGACAGTTCTGCATTTGTAAAGTATTTACTATATTCTTGGCACTCTGTTATGCATAATATGTATACTCTAGGAACTACAGGCTAGTTGGGAAAGGACAGGTTCACAATTATAACACTAGTTGAGTCACAGTATTATAAGGTAGTATATATAATCTTACCATATATCACACACACATAATAGTCTGAGGTTCTTTTTGTGGGGTAGGGCAGTAAAGAAAATGAAGCCTTGGGAATCTTGTTCCCCTTGCTTTAAGGTCCTCTTGCCATGAATAATTAAATTAGTACCTCCTATCACATTGTCTAATACAGATTATTGTGGTTAAAATGTATTTTTAGAAAGTCTTTATTCATAACTACAATTATCTTCCAACTAGTGAGTGTGTGAAAAGTTTCCTATTGTTTAAAAAGTCATGTTTTATATGCCTTTCAATTTTTTGCATCCCTGTCTCTTTGCCTCATAGGTTGTATCTTCAGAGTACAATGTATTATGCTTTTGGAAAAAGACAGATTTATGAGACCGTCCTTGCTTTTGAAAACATAATATACTTATCTTGATTTAAGAAAACCTAACATATCCATTTTACAATGAGTAAAATAAGCTAATAATTTTATTGAAAAATTTCCCAAATTCATTATGCCATAACTGATTTTCTACCACTTTTCAAAAACATATCTTTTTGAGTATTTTGAAATTTTAATTTTCATATATAGGTAATATATGTAATGTGTTTTGTGCAATAACTTTGAAGAAAAACGTTGTTTTAATGATATACTTTATTTATTTAGGCTTTGCTTACTGCAGTAACATCACAGCACATAGAAATTCACGAAGGAACTGTGCTGCAAGCTGTAAGAACATGTTACAATATATATCTAGCAAGCAAAAATTTAATCAATCAGACAACAGCCAAAGCTACTCTTACTCAAATGTTAAATGTTATATTTGCACGTATGGAAAACCAAGCAGTAAGTATTGAAATTTATTAAAATAATTTGATAAATGTACAATATGACCCACTTGCCAAATATAGAATTGAAAATGTAATAAATAGAAGTGACACATATCTGTAAGTCTTTCTAATTTATCACTTATAATTTAATAGTTGACTAACACATGACTTTGGATAAATCTTTTTTTTTCTGAGTTGCTAATAAAATGAGAATTTTATTTTAGGTTTCTCTTAGTAGTGGCATACTTGAGGGCCACGAACAAATGAATGTGGGTATGACATGGTTGTTCTGAGGATAAAATGAAACAGCACATAGAAAATATTTTGCAAACCATAACTTATTCTATAAATGCTAGCCATTATTTTGATGATAATAATTTAATGACACTTATTTTTACTGCTCTTATAAATTATTCTTTGATCTGTGAAAATTGTAACAGTAAAAGGTAAGCCAGTAATCTCACATTAAGATACCTTGGGGTGTAAGTCAAGAAAACTTTTCCTTCCTCAGAGAGATGAAATGGCTTATCTGTAGTTACTCAACTAATTTTAATGTTGGAGCAAAACCTGAATTTGGATCTCCTGACTTTTAGTTTTTTGTTTTTAATATACTTTTAATATTTTGGCAGAGTTTTCATTTTTTCAATTGATATTTTATTTTTCCAATTTACATATTGAAAGTTTTTCAACATTCATCCACATGCATATATATATTTTATGTTACATAATTTCCTCCCACCCTCTCTTCCCACCCCAGTCAGTTGAATATTGTACACACACACATTTGTGATTAACATGTTTACAGATTAGTCATTTTGTGTATGAGGAGTTAGGATTAAGGGAAAAGAAAGAAAAATCATGAGATAGGAAAATAAATACATAAGAGAAATTTTTATAGAGTGAATGTAGTGTTCATTCAGATGCAGTAGGGGTTTTTTTGGGTTGGTTTGTTTTGTTTTGTTTTTCTTCCTCTAGATGAGTTTAGCATTCCATAGTCCTTCTCCTAGGGTTGTCCTAGCTCTCTGAACTACTGAGAGGAGCTTCATTCATCAAGGTTGATCAGCTCACAGTGTTGTTAATGGTGTGCACAGTTTTAATAGTTATTTGCTTATTGTTACAAATTGCTTTCAGAATGGCATTTCACAGCTCCACCAACAGTTTCTTAAATTCCAAAACACAACAAACAAAATGCTATTGCATGGCTAGATAATCAATTGGGTGAAAAGTCACAAGGGGATTTTAGTGTATTATAAAGTCAATATGTTAGCTGTGATAAAGCAGCCAATAGAATTAGTGCTATCCTAGGGCTGCATTAAAAGAGGCCTAATTGTCCAGTTTCAGGGGAAGTAATGGTTGTACTGTACCCTTTCTCTTTCCTAGGCAGACAGACTACATCTGTTCTGAATGTCATATTTGGGAAATATATAAACAGTCTGGATTTGATTCAGAAGAGAGGACTAGTAGCATTTGATGGAAGTTGCAAAGAAATCAATTTAGCTTTGATGTAGAGGGGGAAAAATGACATATTTAAAACTATCCAAAAGTTTAATAGGTTGCTGAGAGAGGAAGAGGATTCCCTTTCAGTGTCTGAATTCAAATAGAGACTAGATTGTTAGTGTTTATGGAAAGAATTTCAGTGTACTAGTTTTGAGTAGATAGGCCAACCCAGGCCCCTCCCAAATTCTTAATTATGCATATATTATAACAGATCTGGGCCAGCTTTCTCATTTTTTGTTTTGCAACAGACTCAAAGAGGAATGATTTGTCCAAGAGCTATAGCCATTAAGTTTTAGTCTTGGAACTCAAATCCAAGCCTTTTAATTTTAAGTCTGGGGCTCTTTCCACTTCACTTTGAAGTTTTCCATATTTGATTGAAGTTTAAAAAAAGAATCTGATAGCACCATTCAGTTATTCCTTTGGCATGTTTTAAGTATTTTGGTGTTATGCTGATAGTCACCTAATTTTAGTTTACAATTTATGAGCCAAAGTAGAAATTTATCATCTCGTTACTAAAGTATGCTGTTTGTCCAAACTTTGTTTTTTTCAAATTCAAAATAATTTTAACAGTACTTTAGACAGTGCATGGTAGCTTTTCATACTTCATGTTTTCAGCTACAGGAAGCCAAACAAATGGAAAAAGAAAGACATCGTCAGCATCATCATCTATTACAATCCCCTGTAAGCCATCATGAGCCTGAATCACCTCAGCTGAGACATCTGCCACCTGAGACTGTTGATACTTTGCCCCAAGAACAGGAAGGGGAACTTGATTCCCACACAAATGACATGGATAAGAGCCTTCATGATGATACAGAGCCAGAAAATGGATCTGACATTTCCAGTGCAGAGAATGAACAAACTGAAGCTGATCAGGCTACTGCTGCAGAAAGTAATCTTGTTGTGAAGCGGAAGCATGTGGGGAGGGCTTAGCACTGTGGGTTTCATAAAGAGAAATGATGAAGAAATATTAAGGGGAAACTAATATGATATTAAGTACAAAATAGGGTAAATTTTATCCCAGGAAAGAAATTATTATGTGATAGGTAATAATTCCTAGGGAATTTATGCATCTCTAAAAAAGGCTGCAAATACTTACTAGTTTGTGTGGAACTTTTACTCTGCTGTACTAGATTCACTGCAAACAATCAAACAGCAGTAAATTTTGGCCAAGAATTTCTGAAAAATGAATACAGTTGTTATAAATTACTGTTCATGGGAAAATATAAAGAGCATATTGTTGAAGGGAAACAAGTAAATATCGAAAAACTAGTAACATATGATGGGAGTCATAGTTAATTTAAAAATTTTTCTTTATACAGTTAATGAAGCTATGCTCCTTAAAGAAAATTTCCATTTTTATTCTTGAAACTGATCTTTCTATTCTAGAGTCAGATCACGTATCTTATTGCACGAATAGGTCTACCTAGTGTATATATTGATTTGATTTTTCTCTTTAGACATTGTCATTTTGACTTATATGCTTGGATAGAAGTTCAGCTTTTATCCTATTGCTCCTTTCTACAACTTAAGCCTGATTGCTTAAACAGTAGCTCTTAGCAGATATTGCCTAGTCCTATAGTTAAAGGGCCAATTTAATGCCTTATTATGTGATCTGGAGCATTGTTATGTTGTGGCTAATTAACTGCCCATTACAGTCAGGTGAACCTGATTGCAAGTCCTAAGGATGACCAATACTTATTGTGTGTTCTTGGGCAAGTACTTAATCTCCCATTGCTCTTCCCCAGCAACCCCCTCCCCATTATAGATTAAAGCCCATTTGTAAGGATATGCTAAGGTGGGAGGGAGCAGGGTTCTCACTGAGAATTCATTCCTCCAATGAAATCACTTATTCTGACCCACAAAATTACTCTTATCAACTGTGGATTTTGTACTTAATCTCTTCTATGAGTCATTGGGAAAAAGAAGTAACTTAGTTATTTCAGATGAAAATATTGAAATTATTTCTTATTGAAAATGGTTATATTTAAATGTAACTGTTCTGTGAATTCACAGTACTTAAAAGTTAAATTGCAAATAGCATTGTATACATTGTTTGACTTCCTTGGTTTATTTCTAATCAATTCCTTCCATATTTCAACCACATTTTGAGATTGAACTGTACCATCCCACCCATTGATTTGAAGGATCAACTTTTATTAGAACTGGGTTTCCCATGAAAATTTTAATTAATGTAGGAAATATTTATTGTACCCCTCTTATGTGCAAGGGATCTTTTGGGATACAGAATTATAGAAGAAATAAAATAATTCTCTAAGGGGTGAAGGTAATTATTATGATTGAAGATTTTTTACTTCCAGGACCTAATATAAAATTAAAATTGAGTTAATCCCTACAACACTTAGAGTAGATAATGCCAGTAAGAATTTGAAAGTAATGTTTGCTTTGTTAGCTTGCAAAGTGAATATTTCATCGTATATGATCAAAAGTTGACTATAATTTTTTGTAAAATTACATTAATTTCTTACCTATGAGACCTTTGGCTCCTTCAGTCACTTGGAATCTGGCAGGAGAAAAAGTCATCCAAGTGGTGAGGATATAGCTTTTGAAAAACCTACTTTCCTAACACTTAATCATTTGGAATTGGTTTTGGAATAAGGTTAATTTAACTTAGTCATGTGTTTTCCCCTGGATAGCATCATTTCATTCTTGGTATTTGTAAGAGTAGTTAGATGAATGAGATATTGTAGATGGAAAGGGAAAAAAGAACTGTTGGAATCTACATGTGGAATAATTATAACTAATATATAAGTGAGTGAAATTGATTCTTTAGGGATAAATTATGGTTTAAATCTCCCTACAGTGATAGCTATAATTAATTCACTTAACTTATTCAGCAAGCATTTATCAAGAAATATTGGTGACCTAAGTCTATTTTAGCTATTGGGCCTTTCTGTGGCAGAATTCAATAAGAAAAAGTTTTCAAGACTTTAGAGACCTTAATTTTAATTGAATTATCATTTGAGGTTAGTATTCTTTCCATTGTTAATTATTAGTTACACCTTTTTCTTGAGCCTAATTATTGTTTTGTCTATTTTAGATTGCATTTACCTTAAAAAGTATAGTTAACATTTTAAAATGTTGTATCTTTCAAATATATGATACAACTCTAAAAAATCAATTTCAAGTATTTAAAGTAATGTCTTTTGAATTTCTTTATTTTAAAGCATTATCTAAAAGTGATGGATTATATGATGGTGAAAACAATGACTATGAAGATAAGGCGCAAGATATTGTGCAGAGTATTGTACAAGAAATGGTGAACATAGTTGTTGGAGGTATGGTACTTTAAACTAGCTTATATGTAAGTTGTCTATGTGGAACTTCATTTGATTAAAAAGAATATTTTTTAATAATGATAACAGTATAAAAATTAAAACATTCCGATTTTATATTCTAGTGATAATCATTGATCCATCAAGGAAAAATTAAATAGACATCTTTGAGCATCCCATCCTTTTCTTTTCCTACATGTTGTTGCTTTGTCCTTTGTTCTTGAAGAGGACCAGTGACATCAGAGGGCGATTTTCTTGAATTGCAAGTGAATTGGATTCAAGTGAGGCAGGGCTGTGTAGAGTCATCAGCTTCACTCTTCTCCTCCAGAGTCATCTAAATTCAATGGCAAAGACATAGGTCAGAACTGGAGTTGGCCCCAGATTTAGTGGGATATTTTGGCCCTTTTGAACTAAGGTATTTTCCAGATCTCAGTTTGTCTGAGGCAATCAGTGAATTCTTAAATGTTAAAAATTCATGATTCTTAGCCATTTTCAATGTTTGTGTTTTTTTTAAAGTTTGAAATTTTCTCCTCTTAGATGTGCTAAGGATCATTAAATAACAATGACTTTTGAAATTGAGATTGAATTATTTTGGTCTTTGAGAATCTCACTGTACCTAGATTGCTAGAAATATTCCTGGCATTTACAAAACTCATAAGATATTCTTTTTAGTAAATGTGAACTTGATTTATTGTGCTTTTGTCAACTACCATTAAGGACCATATAATAGAGATAATTACTGATATTTCTATAGCACTTTCAGATTTACAAGGACCTTTAATTCAATTTTTCATTTAAGCAGCCCTATACCCTGTGAGGTTGGTGCTATTGTTCTCCCCAATTTACAGATGTGAAAACTGAGGCTCAGAGAGGTTAAGATTTCCAGCTATTAAGTATCAGAGGCAGCCTTTGAACCCAGGTCATCTTAACACCTTGGTCCATAGTGCCTCTCAGTTCATATAGTTGATACACAGTTGAAGTTGTTGTATATTTAAGGTGAGATTCTTAATTTTTCTTTCTTTTCTTTTCTCTTTTTTTTGAGATCGAATCTTTTTTGTCTTACACAGGCTGAAAATGTAGTGGCCATTCTTGGGTACATTCTCATAGCTAATCATAATACAATCTTAACTTTCTAGGTTTTGGTCTAAGGCTGGTTTGCCTGAAGACTCTCTGTTTTGTTGCTGGTTACTACAAAAACCCAATTAAATTAGCTTTAGCTCTACTATAGTTCAGAATTCCTGAGCAGTTCCATTAGCTGAAGCAGCAGAGATTATAGATATTTCTTTCATGTCCCAACTGAATGCATTTTCCAATGGAAATAATAATGTGAATGGTTATTTGGTTCCCAGGCCAGTACACACAACTGTTTTTAATTTAAGGTACCTATCAGAATATCTTGCTCATAGTTTTCCATCAATAAATATTTAACTTAAAAAGTATATTTAATATAAATAATCATATAAAATAAGGTTCATATTCTGTTTTGGCTTCCTTTTACCACTGTTTATAAAACAGTTTCTTTGAAATTGTACCTTCAGAGTTCCTACTCCAGACTATTAAGAATACTTCTGACTACTGCCTCAGGAGCCAATATTGCTCTGATTGATCCCTTCAATTTTCATTTGGGAAAGTGTCTAGTCCTGCTGCTACTATGATTTACATTTGAGAAGGATTTTCTGTTTTTGGTGTGGAAAATATTGCTTGTTTGTGGTCAGGATTCATTCGTTCACTACCAATCCCTGTATATGAGTCATTCTAAAGTAAAGGACTATTTGAATTTGCTACTGAAAATGTTTTCATTTGCTAACTCATCTGACATTGTGGTGACTTTCCATTATCAAAACATTTAAAGTTGTTCTTTTTACTAGGTAGTTGAAGAAGCCACATAACAAGATGAATGAATTATTTTTGCTCATTCTAAAATGATTTATTTGTCTTGATGTTTAGTTTCTTAAAGTGAATCTGTTTGTAACTTAGTTATAATAGGGAGTACTGTAAATTAAAAGCTCACATTTCCATATTAGTTTTTGGTTAGCTTTCTATGATCTTTTGTCAGAAAAATAATAGTAATTTCCAGAACAAATTAAAAGCAGTAGCTAAAGGTTATCTTTTTTTTTCCAATTTCTCCCCTCCTAACAATCATATTGTAAACTATTGTAGAACCTTTTGGATTGTACAGCAGCTATCATTTATTTCTTTAAGAATATACTACTTTAGGGGTGGCTAGGTGGCGCAGTGGATAAAGCACTGGCCCTGGAGTCAGGAGTACCTGGGTTCAAATCCAGTCTCAGACAGTTAATAATTACCTAGCTGTATGGCCTTGGGCAAGCCACTTTAAGCCCATTTGCCTTACAAAAAAAAAAAAAAAAGAATATACTACTTTAAAAAAATTCTACTCTTCATTTTTCAGATTCAATGTATTTTATACATTTTTGTTCATTTTAACTTCTTAGATATGGGAGAAGGGACTGCTGAAAATACAAGTGCAGATGGCACCATTGGAACTTTAGAGGATGGTAGTGATAGTGAAAATATCCAAGCAAATGGAATTCCAGGGACTCCAATTTCTGTTGCATATACACCATCCTTACCTGATGACAGATTGTCTGTCTCTTCCAATGATACTCAGGTATGAATTAAAGAATCACATTGATATATTGATTGCATGATTTTGATGTTGAACATTAAGAAATATCTTTAGAGAGAGACTCTAAGGCTGTCACTAGTGAGGGCTGCTTCTTTTTTTTTCCACATATTAGGGACTTAACATATGTTTGTTGAATGAATTAAATGTTGCTTGACATGCCATTTGGGAGATTTTTAATATAAACAAAAGTTTTTAAAATTTTATTAATATTTATTTTATTTTTATATTAAATTATAGAAATTCTATTACCATTTATTAATACAATTAAAGTTTTTGCATTTAATATAAATTTGATCTGTCATCTTCCATAATGTGTAAGTTGTTGGGGAAAAGTGCTCTCATCACAGATTCTTAGACAAGCCCATAGAACTGAAAGGGACTTTAGTCTAAAACTCTCTACTTTCAGGCATACATAAATTATTTGATTTATATAATGGTGAAAGGTCATCTTAGTCCTTTTGTCCACTACCCCTTAAAGAATTCTTTCCAGAAATCAGCTAATAAATGCATTAAGGAAGAAATGATCATGCTCAGCCTCTGGTCTTATACTTGTCCAAGAATAGGTGAAAATTGAAATAATGCAAACAGCCTAAAATATTGTATAAGTTCTGGGAATGGATGAGATAACTTGCCTGGTGTTTGTTAAATGATGAGGTCAAATAAGGAGACCTAAAGATTTTCTTCAGTGACTGAGAAAAGAATCTCAAAAAGAAAGTCAGTGACTCTAGTTATTAATTTATTATGGAGGGGGGAAAATAACTTAATTTATTAACAAAGGATATTCTGATAGCACAGTATTTTCTTTAAATTGGGGTTCATATCTCAATAATCTTCAAAAGATGAATTTTTGCATCACACTTGTCTATATTTTAATGATATTCTACCTTATTTAGGAATCTGGAAATTCTTCAGGACCTTCACCTGGTGCTAAGTTTTCCCACATTTTACAAAAGGATGCCTTTCTAGTATTCAGGTCATTATGTAAACTGTCAATGAAACCACTGTCAGATGGACCACCAGATCCAAAGTAAGTCATTAGCTGTTTTCCTGATTTAATAATGTTGTTTTAAATTTATTTAACCTGGGGCAGTAGATGGTGTAGTGGATAGAGCACTGGCCCTGTAGTCAGGAGTACCTGAGTTCAAATCCGGCCTCAGACACTTAATAATTGCCTAGCTGTGTGACCTTGGGCAAGTCACTTAACCCCATTGCCATAAATAAATAAAATTTTTAAAAAATTTTTGAAAATTTATTTAACCTAGTTTAGGTGTTAGATTTTATTTTGATCTCACTAGGGCCAACTTAAATTAGAGGGAAAAGAAGCCTCAGCAAATCTGAGTGAGGAGGATGGGAAAGGGAAAGTAAGATTACATTCTGAAAATTCAAATATAAATACTACTGATATATTTATCCAATTGTTGCCCTCAGTCTGTTGTGTCAGTTAAGAAGAGATGTGGCCTTGAAGAGGACCTTATTTGAAACCCTGCCTTGCCACTCACTGACTATGTGCCCTTGAGCAAAAGTCCCTTAAAAAATATGGGCATTAGTTTCTTCTTCACCTATAAAAATAAAAGGACTGGACCACATTATAATAATTGTAAGAGAATTGGATGGAACTTCAGGTCAGTTAGTTCAGCCTCCTCATTTTACAGATAAGGAAGTTTAAGTTAAGAGACTGGCTCAAAGTTGCAGAGACAGTAAATAAGAAGACAGGGTTATGAACCCAGGTCATCTGCCTCTATCTAGCATTTTTTTCTTCTGAAAATGACTTCGGAGGTTTCTTCTAGGTCAAAATCTATGATCGTTTGAACTCTTAACCTTTCTAAACTCAAACCCATCCATTTCTCTTTTGTTCCTGAATAATGTTAAAGTCATAATAACATGCTAACTGAAGATTTATTTAAATTAGATAACCTCACTGCTGTGTGCATTTATTTTGATCTTCCTTGAAAGATTTCCTACTTGGTTTGTCACACCATCTGTTCCAAACATCTCTCCAAGCCCCATGTATGGTACTCCCTCCACTGCCTGACCAGCAGCAGGCTTCTTAAATTACTGACAAGTGGAGTCCAGCTGTCATCACCTCCCACTTCAGATCTCATTGTCATTCCCATTTTTCTCCTTTGCTCCCAACTCTAAGGAAGAGGTAATCCTTGTCAAGGAAAATCCTTGAATAGAGATGTGTGCCCTTGAGCCCATTCCTTTCCATTTCTCCCTTTGACCATTTTTCTCTTTAATTTCTAATCATTTTTTATACATTCATTCCCTCTCTATTGTCTACAAATATGCTCTCATTTATTCTTAAAAGTCATTTGACTGACATTTCCTTAAGTCATTTGCCCTTCATTTATTATCCATTCCATTGCCAAATTTTGACACAACAACAAAAAAAAAATGGCTATACTCTGCCCCCATACCTCTTTCACTTTTCAACCCTCTCCATTCGTTTTGGGTTTTGGTTTGTTTTTTTTTTAACAAGGCAATGGGGTTAAGTGAAGGTCCAAGGTCACACAGCTAATAAGTATCAAGTGTCTTGAGGCTGGGTTTGAACTCAGATCTTTCTGACTCCAGACCAGTGATCTATCCACTGCATCACCTAGCTGCCCCTTTCATTCGGGTTTTTAATCCCTAAAGTGAACTATAACTACTATCTCCAAGTACTACCAAATACAATATACTTTTTTCAGTACTCATTCTTCTTGGATGCCCAGTTAGTCAGCTGGAATCTACTAAGTACCTGTTATATAACATTTATGGTGTTAGATGCTTGGGGGATATGAAGAAATGTGAAAAGTAGTCCCTGCTCCCAAAAAATTCACTGTTTTATGAGAAAACATACAGAATACTTTGTGCAAACAAGATATGTACAAGATAATTTGGAGTAATCTCAGAATAAAATAAAATACTAAGATTAGCGCTAGGAAAGGCTTCTTGTAGATAATGGGACTTTAGTTGAGACTTAAGGGAGGCCAGCTCATCCGGGAGGTGAGATAAAGATGATAAGCTGCTATTTCAGTCTTGGAATATGGCCTGTGAAAATGCTCAGGGTTAGGAGGTAGAGTGTGACTAATCCATACTATATTGAAAAGTCTGTGAAGGGGAGGAAGGTGTAAGAAAACTTAAAAGGTAGGAAAGAGTCAGGTGGTGAAGGACTTTGAAATCCAAACAGAAGATTTTACTTTTAATCCTGAAGGGAGTAGAGAACCACTAGAGTTAGTTAAATAAGTGGCTGATATGGGTCAGACTTGGATTTTAGGAAGATCAGTTTGAAAGTTGAGTGGACAGTGGATTAGAATAGGGCTAAGGAGACAAATTATTCTAATAGTCCAAGTGTGAGATAATAAAGACCTGGACAAAGATGGTTGCAGTGGAATAAAGGATGTCAACTAGGTTGTAAGCCTAGAAGACTGGGAGGATGGTATTCTTGAGAATAATAGGAAAGTTAGGAAGAGGGCAAGGATTGGGGGAAAACACAGAGTTCAGTTTTAGAAATTTTTAGTTTAAGATTTATGAGATATCTTATTTGAATTCTCTAAAAGGCAGTTAGAGTTGCAAGAGTGGAAGTCAGGAGAGAGGTTTAGGGTTGGCGAAGTAGATCTGAGAGTCATTTGCATGGAAATGATAAACATGGGCATTGATGAAGTCACCTAGTAAAATAATATAGAGGTAGAACAAAAGAGGGTACAGGATAGAGTTTTTCCCAAAAACTTTTAGCAGGAACAACTTCAATAAAAGCCAGGAAGGAACATTATCACAAAACCTGAAAGTTATTAAGGAGAAGAAGGTGATTGACAGTGTTAATGAAAAGAGGTCAAGAAAGATAAAGACTGAGAAAAAGCTGTTAGATTTGCCGTTTAAGAAATCATTACTAACTTTGGAAGAGCAGTTTTAGTTGAATGATGAATCAGAAGCCAGATTTTTTTTTTATAATTCTATTTAAGGCAATGGGGTTGAGTGACTTGCCCAAGGTCACACAGCTACTTAATTTTTAAATGTCTGAGGCTAGATTTGAACTTGGGTCCTCCTCACTCCAAGGCCAGTACTCTTAAAAAACCTTTTATTAAGATTTTGCTATTTTAATGTTTTTTGTGAAATTAAAAAGAGAACTCTGACAGGAGGTCCCACATTTTCATGCTTTGAGGTTTTTCTCCATCTCCCCCCCCCTTTTTAAAATTTAATAGTGGTAGTCCCTAAGCATTACAGCATACACTGTGCTAAGTTTTAAGATACAAAGAAAGGAAAAGACATGACTTCTATTATCCAAGAACATCCATCAATTCTAATAGAGAGACAACATGCTGTACATAGAAAAGGCACATACCTTTTAAATGAAAGGTCATATCAGAGGAATGGCACCAGCATTAGGAAAGGCCTCCTTGTCACTTAGGTCTGAAGGATGCCAGAGAAGCCAGGTGGCAGAAATAAGGAGTTAAGTATTCTAGGCCTAGGAAAGGACCATTAAAAAGACAGGATCTTGTGTATGAAAAAAAGAGTAGATAGACTAGGATTACTGGATTGGTAGAGTGTAAGACTGATTGGTTGGTAGATTCACCAGAAGGAAAAAGAGGAAAAGATTGGAGAGGGAGAAGAAAAGGGGTTTGAATCATGGAGTGAGGGAGAGGAAAGAATTTTGTGGCATCTCTTCCTTTTTTCAGTAAAATAGATGATAAGTTGTTTTGTTGAGAGACAAGGGAAAGTTAACAGGAGTTAACTTAAGAGGCAATAAGGGAGTGCAGTGGATGTAGTGCCAAGCCAGGGGTGAAGAAAATCTGAATGCAAATCCAACCCCAGATATTTGTAAGCCTACCTCCCAGGGTAAAAACACTTTTCACAGACTTGGCATAGAAAAGGTGCAATAGAAATTTAGTCATGAATAGGAGGACTGAGAAGAAAGGGGATAATTTGAAATAACTACAGATGTATGCATTTATTTTCAAATCAACATCATCCTGTTTAAACCATTTCAGCAAATTGGAGCTCTTTTATATTGGTACTTGAGTTGCAAATTAAAATTCGCCTTTGGGATCAACTATAATGTACACAGCAGACTTTTGTATGAGACTGTATTTGTTCGTGTCAAATTCAGAAGTTAGCAGCTGTGGAGTGCTTGCTTGTGAGTGTATTACCACATTAGGTCCTTTGGGTGATACTGGGTTTCATTCCCATGGATTTTAGTGACAAGGCAGCATAGTAATTGGTTTTAGACTTTGTTGTGCTGTTGAGGAACATTTAATATATTTTCTTGTGTACAAGGAGAGTGTAGCATTTTACTTTTGATAGCTTTTGCCATGTCCTATCAAACAACTGTGTGGCAAAGTATTTATTACATTATATTTATTTTCTTGATCTTATATGTATCATATGTGAAACACTGATTAAATGCATGCTTTATCCAGACCATATTGTTCTGGGTACCAGGGTTTATATGCGACTGTTCCCCTTTTTTGAAAGAATTTATACTCTATTATGGGGATAAAATGAGATCAAATGTATGAAAATCACTTTGCAAACCTCAAAATGTCACATACATTAGCTGTTATTGTTTACTGTAAGACACACAGATAACACAATATTTTTGTTCAGTTGTTTTCAATTCAGTCTGACTCCATAACCCCATTTGAGGTTTACTTACTGTGGTTTATCATTTCCTTCTTCAGCTCATTTTATAGGTAAGGGTTAAGTGACTTGCCCTAGTTCACACAGTTAACTATCTGAACCTGGATTTGAACTTCAAGATAAGTCTTGCTTCCTCCAGACCCAGTATTCTTATATGCTGTATCACCTAACCACCTCTAAGAAAGATCACATAAGCTAAGTGTATTAGAGAGCTTGTAAATAGTAAATTCTACCATGTGAGTTCTAAGGCAGAATATAGTTTCCATCTGGACTGAGGTGTGATTGGGGTGAATCAAGGAAGGATTTCTTAATGACAGTATCTATCTTTTAATCATTACTCCATATAATAATGAACCTGCTATATTTTATGTTATATCCATTTTATGAAGATCGAAACATTATATTAAAAAATGAAGTCTGAATTGTTTTGAACTTTATGAAGTTGATGATATGGAAATTAGGAACATTAATTTCCCTTACATTGTATGAATTAGATTAAATGCAATATTTAGGAAAAAAAAAAAGAACTAGCTGCCAGAACACTTAGGTGGATCCTACAGTTAGAGTAATGCCTAGATTTAATTGCTATTGCTTTGTTATATTTTTTAATAGGCAACAACTAAATATATATTTTTGTCAGAAGGAAAATATATCTTGAATAACTGGAATTAGGAGTACTAGAAGTTATCAAAAAAAATAATAAATTGGGGTGGCTAGGTGACTCAGTGGATAGAGCACCAGCCCTGGAGTCAGGAGTACCTGAGTTCAAATCCAGCATCAGACACTTAATAATTACCTAGCTATGTGGCCTTGGGCAAGCTACTTAACCCCATTGCCTTGCAAAAAATAATAATAATAATGGTAATAAATCAGAAACCCAGAACAGTCTTGAATATATTCATGTTTTATAAAACAATCTAAAAGAATAAAAACAGACTTGAGATTATTTCATTTAACCCCTTCATTTTACAAATAATATTTAATGTGTGCAGTGATTTTAAACTTCACAGGGCTCTTTATTATCCTATGAGTACTATGATTCTTATTTTTCAGATGAGGTGGATTTCCGTAGTTCATGATCGGCATATTCAAAGTCATATAGAAAGATAGCGATAAAATTGAGACTGTAACTCAGGTCTCTTGGGTTCTAATGTTTTGTTTTGGTTTTTGGTTTTTACAAGGCAATGGAGTTAAGTGACTTGCCCAAGGTCATACAACTAAGGCTGGGTTTGAACTCAGGTCCTCCTAACTCCAGTCCTATCACCTGTATCACCTAGCTCTCTGGGTTCTAATAGTTTCACTTCTATGCCACACTGACTTGGGCGGGGGTACTGTGGGAGAAATTAAAATTTAAATCTGATTTCATCAGCAATGGGAATTTCTGATTAGGAAAACCTAAAAATTCTCTTAATGTGTTATTTATAGAATTTGAAAGGTTATGACCAGTTCAAGGACATACATCTAGTATATGTCAGAAGTAGCACTTGAACACTCAGGTCTTCTGACTACTATTATACTACCTCATCTTAAAAATCAAACCCAGGGAAAACCTTATCAGGTCATACATATGTAAGTGTAATTATATTCACATATGAGTGTATACAGAATAATACAAAAAATTTGGAGACAAAAATAATAAAGTTTATATATTCTAAAAGTCAAAACAGATCAATTAAATTGAAAATAGTTATCAATGGAAAAATATTGTAATTGGGGTTTGGCAGTAGAACTAGCTTTTGATTAGTTTCATGAAACATTTAAATCTCCTCTGGTATTGTGAGGACTGTTCTCTAGGCAGTGGTATCAAACTCACAGAAACAGGGACCAACTCCCATTAAACTATATGTATATAATGATTTCTGCTGGCCATGTATTGACTTAGAAATCTACATCTCAACATTTTCTATGTTAATAAAGTTTTATTTTGCTAAATATTTCTCAATTACATTTTGCTGTTTTTAGGCTACACATAGCTACTCCTCCAGGGTTTAAAGATAGTAGTTTGAATAATCAGGGGGTCCTCTTCAAAGTTCAAAGCTTCACTACTTACTGGGGGAGGGAAGTATTCACTGAGATAAACAATGGGAAAACTGGAACTGGAATCTAGAAGAGATTAGATTTAGATAAATACCTCTTACCACATGCAGTGATAAACTCTAAATGGATACTGTGTATGGGTGTGTGTATGAGATATTATCTCTTTGAAAAGATTAGAGAAGCTAGGAAGAAACTACTTTTCAAATCTGTGGATTAGGGAAGAGTGATAACTTAGTGATACGTTCACAAAAGTTAAACCAGAAAATTTTGATTATTTTAAATTAAAAAGATTTTTTTTTACACATAGATAAATGTAGGAAAAAATCAGAAGCAAAGCAGAGAACTAGGGGAAAATATCTTTTCAATAGATTTTACTAATAAGTTTTGCATCTCAGATATCTTAGGAGTGATTCAGATTTGTAATGCTAAGATTATTCTTTAAAGTAGGCTATGAAGAAATGGTTTTTGATTGGAGATATCCAGATTATCAATAGTCATTTGACAAAATGCTTTTAATCATTTCATAATTAGTGAAATGCAGATTAAAATGACTGAGGAACTCATATTTATCTGCCTAGCAAAAATGATAAATGTTGGAGGGTTTGTGAAATTGATTCAGCCAACAATTGGAAACTATCTCCAGAAAGTTACCAAACTGTACCTGTTGACCTATGAATGTATCTCTAAAGAAATTCAAGGAAGAGGATAATATAAGTACAAAAATATTTAAAACAGCTCTTTTTTGTTGTAGCCAAAAAATCGGAACTTTGAGGGACATTCTGTTGGGGAATAGCTAAATAATTTTTCAAAAGTAAATGGAATGTTACTTGTACCATATTGATGAAATGGATATATCTGTTTTAGAGGAACCTGAGGAGATCTGTTTGAATCATCACAGAGAAAAGTATGCAGAATTAAAAGAAAAATCTAATTATGATAACAGCTTTCAACTCCAATCAACTCAGTGATAAAGCATGAGTCTAAAAGAATGAAAATAAGGGATGGCTAGGTGGCACAGTGGATAGAGCACTGGCTCTGGAGTCAGGACCTGAGTTCAAATCCAGCCTCAGATACTTAATAATTACCTAGCTGTGTGGCCTTGGGTAAGCCACTTAACCCCATTTGCCTTGCAAAATCCTTTAAAAAAAAAAAAGAATGAAAATGAAACATGACATTCATCTCCTGATAGAGAATGATTAGAGAGAAACTTGAGTTGCAGAAAGAGACCTAAATTTTCAGTCATGGCTATTACATGCATTTGTTTTTCTGGTTTCACAGCTTATGTTTGAAGAGCTATATTATAGGACAATATTATAGGACAGGGTTGTCCAATCTTACTTTTTTTTTTAAATTTTTTTCATTATTTAAGGCAATAGGGTTAAGAGTGACTATAAAAATGTGCATGCCCTTTGATCCAGCAATACCACTACTTGGGTCTGTACCCTGAAGAGATCATGAAAAAGGGTAAAAACATCACTTGCACAAAAATATTCTTAGCAGCTCTGTTTGTGGTGGCAAAGAATTAGAAATTGAGTGAATGTCCATCAGTTGGGGAATAGCTGAACAAATTGTGGTTTATGTACGTTATGGAACACTATTGTTCTATTAGAAACCAGGAGGAATGGGAATTCAAGGAAGCCTGAAAGTATTTGCATGAGCTGATGTTGAGCGAGATGAGTGGAACCAGAAGAACACTGTACACCCTAACAGCAACATGGGGGTGATGATCAACCTTAATGGACTTGCTCGTTCCATCAGTGCAACAATCAGAGGCAATTTTGGGGTATCTGCGATGGAGAATACCATCTGTATCCAGAGAAAGAATTGCAGAGTTTGAACAAAGACCAAAGACTATTACCTTTAATTTAAAAAAAAAAAATTGATCAATTAAAAAAAACTTATGTTATTTTGCTATCTCTTATACTTTATTTCTTTTCCTAAAGGATATGATTTCTCTCTCATCACAATGTGTATAGCATGTAAACAATGTAAAAACTAACAGACTGCCTTCTGTGGGGGGTGGGGGGAGGGAAGCAAGATAAGGGAGAAAATTGTAAATTTCAAAAATAAATAAATTTTTTTAAAAAACAGTGACTTGCCCAATTAGGTGTCTGAGGTCGAATTTGAACTCAGGACCTACTAATTCCAGGGCCAGTACTCTATCTACTACTGCACCCCTAGCTGCCCCCCAACCTTACTTTTAAAAGTTTTTATTGAAACAATGGACAATATATTTTGATTTGCTATTTTAATTGAGAGCTCTGCAGTAGCTTGGCTTTGTTTACTAAAGTATTTAGTAAACCCACTGGGGGCCCACATAAAATTGCACCATGGTGCATTTTGGACAGCTCTCTTATAGGGTATGTTTTTTGTTTACTTGAGAGTTTGTTTTTGTTTCTTTGCTAATGGGAAGAAGGATGGTATAGTGAATTGCTGATGCTTATTAATTAAAACAAAATTTAAACGATCTCTTGTAGACTTCATAGCATAGTGGCATAGTGCTGATTACAGAGTCAGGAAGACTTGCACTGGAATTCTTTCATGGAAATTAATCTCCTTGTAACAGTAAACATGTTCTTTAACCTCTGAGTCTTACCTGTAAAATAGGAATCCACTTGAAATAACCACCTCAGGGAAGCATCAAATGAGAGAGTGTATTTCAAGCAAAAACTTTAAAGAATATGTAAAAGATTGAGGCGTCTAGGTGGCACAGCATTGGCCTTGGAGTCAGGAGGACAGGAGGACTTGAGTTCAAATCTGGCTTCACACATTTAATAATTACCTAGCTGTGTGGCCTTGGGCAAGCCACTTAACCCCATTCATTGCCTTGCAAAAAAAAAATATCTAAAAGATAAATCTATAATCTCACTAACTGGAATATACCTTTATGTACCAGTTTAGTTGTACATTTTCCTTTGCCCTGTCTTGTCACTTATCCTGCCTTTACAAGCCCTACTTTGAATAATGCTATACTGCGACTCTTGTAAACCTTTATTATTGTTTCCTTTAGAAAGTCTTTCCTAATCTTTCTGATTGTTAGTGTTATTTGTTTATAAAATTGCCTTGTGTGATTGTGTGAACAGATTGTATAGTGGTCTGTGTCCTTTAGGCCTGGGACTATCCCATGTTTGTATTTATATCTATACTGCCTGGCACAGAGCTTTACTTTATAGAAGGTGCTTGATAAATTTTAGAAATTGAGATTGTGAATACAAAATTACAAATGATGAGAGTCAATTATGTAATATATGGTATCACCAAAGTATTCTGCAAGTTCTATGGGAAGATATTTTATTTAGACCTCAGACCAAAAAAAAGATTATAAAAAGATGTTATTTGAGTTAGAGTTTAAAGAATAACCATAAGGCATTAATATTAGGCATGGGAAAAAGTAAAAAAAAAAAAGACAGTAGCAGGATGTGTATGATAAATAGCAAAGAGTCTTTTTTTTGGATTATGAATTATATGGAAGGAAGGTGTTTCACATAAAGGTGAAAAGGTAGTATGATGTATCTTAATAAGTTAAGGTGTTTAAGTGTCCCATAAGTTGTGAATGAATCTATGAATGTGTAAGCATGATGACTCTTCTATTAATATAATGGTTAGAATCAATTTTGGAAAGAGCAGAAGCTAGAAATACTAATTATGTGCCTACCCCAGTAGTCTAGGTAGATGGCCATAAGCGCCTATATATATAGGCATTGACAGTTTGAGTTTGAAATTATAGAATCATAAATAAATCATAAATTAAAAGCTAAAAAGGACCTTAGAGGTCATGTTCAAGTCTTTTATTTCAGAAATGAAATGAGTAAGGCTTAGTTAAATGGAGTGACTCCTAAGATATATATGAGAATTATTTTATACACAAAACTTCTGTACCTTGTAAATTATATAGAAGGGAAGGAGTAAGAAATCTCAGGGATTGACTTAGGGCAAGTAACTTAACCTCAATGTCTTGGAAACCACCACCACCACCACCACCACCACCACCCCACCCCACCCCCACCCCCCCCGCAAAAAAAGAGGAGAAAACTGAGGGAAAACTCCAAGGTTTCTCTCAGGCATTGAAGATTGAAGATAGGGTTGATTAATAGTTGTGTGATAGTGTTTGATTTTAAAGGCAGACAAAATATGGAATATTTGAGTTTGCCTGACTGCCCAGACATCTAGAAAGGTATACCTTCTAAGCATTTGGAGATAAGGTTTGGAGTGCAGAAGAGAGATTAAGAGAGAAGGTACAGATTTGTGTTCCTATAGGTAAATATTTAAGTCATTTAGTTATTAAGACAATCGCCTTCTTAAAAAGAAAAAATATATATATATTAGGTCCTTCTAGCTTAAACTCAATGACATTGAGTAGAGGAGAGATTGATGGAAAAGAAGACCAAAGACATATCCCTCGTCTAAAAGTGTCTTGAAGAGGAGTAAGAGCAGACAAAAGATGGATAAATTTAAAGACAAAATGAATAGAAAAGTATAAAATTCTACAAAGGCCAATGAGAATGAAGATTATGATTTATTAATATCTTCTAAAGAGAAAATGTTTTAAGTATTTTGCATAATAAAATAAGTCATATTCAACCTGAGAAACTCAAAGGTAATTTGATTTTAGAGTGGCTAGATGGTACAGTGAATAGACCACTAGCCTTGGAATCAGGAAGGTAGGAGTTTGAATCCAAGCTATGACACTTACTTAGCTGTGTGACCTTGAGTGAGTTACTTTACCCTGATTGCCCCACATCCAGGCCCATCTCCAGTTGTCCTGATTCATATCTGGTTCCTGGACCCAGATGACTCTAGAGGATAAAGTGAGTCTTGTTACTTAGCACAGCAGCCCCTCACTCAAATCCAATTCATGTGCTTGTCCTGGCATCACTTCCCTAAGGTCGTGGTCTTCTTCAAAAATGAAGGACAAAACATTGTTTTTATTGTATGTTTTCAGACTATTCAGAAGAATATTTCATTTTTGTTTTAAAGATTTTATTTATTTTGAGTTTTACAATTTTTCCCCTAATCTTACGTCCTTTAACCCTACCCCCCACAGAAGGCAGTTTATCAGTTTTTACATTGTTTCCATGGTATACAATGATCCAAATTGAGTGTGATGAGAGAGAAATCATATCCTTAAGGAAGAAACATAAAGTATAAGAGATAGCAAGATCAGACAATAAGATATCAGGTTTTTTTCCCCCCTAAATTAAAGGGAATAGTCCTTGAACTTTGTTCAAACTCCATGGTTCTTTTTCTGGATACAGATGGTATTCTCCATTGCAGACAGCCCCAAATTGTCCCTGATTGTTGCACTGATGGAATGAGCAAGTTCTTCAAGATTGATCATCACCCCCACATTGCTGTTAGGGTATACAGTGTTTTTCTGGTTCTCCTCATCTCATTCAGCATCAGTTCATGCAAATCCCTCCAGGCTCCAACCATCCCTCCTGGTTTCTAATAGAACAATAGTGTTCCATGACATACATATACCACAGTTTACTAAGCTATTCCCCAATTGAAGGACATTTACTTAATTTCCAATTCTTTGCCACCAGAAACAGGGCTACTATGAATATTTTTGTACAAGTGATGCTTTTACAAAACCTTTTTCATCATCTCTTCAGGGTATAGACCCAGTAGTGGTATTGATGGGTCAAAGGGTATGCATATTTTTGTTGCCCTTTGGGCATAGTTCCAAATTTCTCTCCAGAAAGGTTGGATGAGTTCACAGCTCCACCAACAATGTGATAAGTGTCCCAGATTTCCCATGACCCTTCCAACAATTGTCATTATCCTTTCTGGTCATATTGGCTAGTCTGAGAGGTGTGAAGTGGTATCTCAGAGAAGCTTTAATTTGAGAGGAATATTTCTTTAAATCCTTTTCTTTTTAGATAAAATAACACTTAACATTTGAATTTTTTTTTTCTCTTTGAAAGTTTGTATAATTGTCTGGAAGCAGAAAACATTCTGATTCAACAGCTATTGCAAAAAAAGTTGTGATCAGTTTTGTCACCTATTGTACAATTTTGCTTTACATTTCAGGTCTCATGAATTGCGATCCAAGATCCTTTCATTGCAGTTGCTACTGTCCATTCTACAGAATGCAGGACCTGTTTTCAGGACCAATGAGATGTTCATTAATGCTATTAAGCAGTATCTATGTGTTGCACTCTCTAAAAATGGAGTTTCATCTGTTCCAGAAGTTTTTGAGCTTTCTCTTTCTATATTTCTTACCTTGTTGTCAAACTTCAAGACACATCTGAAGATGCAGATTGAGGTATGCTTTGCAGCTAAGTCTTGGTTAAACTTACTGTATGATAACATAGTTACACTGCATCTTAAGAGTGAATTATTCACTTTAAAAAGTGAATAATGCTTATTTTTAGCATTATTAATTTTTTAAATAGAATAATTGATAGAAATTTTTGTATGTTTTAATTGTTACTTTTCTTAGCTTATATATTATAAATATAATAAATATGACCAAGATGACTGGTCCTTAAAGCCATTTCGCAGCTTTGAACTACTATTTGGTAAGTTTGTTTATCCTAACAGAAAAAATCTTAATTATGCTACTTGTCCTAGTAATTTTAAAAATTGTTTACCAAACTAGTTTGAATTTCACTCATCTGTTCTTATTCTCTTCTTATTCCCTATCTTCAACACACGTAGTTTTTATAAGATACATGTAAAAATATCAATGACGCATTTAAATTTTACTCACAGATGAAAATGTAAATTGTCAGGAAATCTTTCATAATTTTTTATTTTCAGCTTTGCTGTTATAATGTCCAGTGTACTAGTTCTTAATTTGGCTTAGCAACCAAATTCAGTTAGTACTGCTAGAATATGATCTATGTATTCCTAAAATTAACTGAGTTATACAAGATTGCTCTGTAAAAATCACAAGGCCTATGGATACAATGATGTTGGAACAATACATAGGAACTTTGTCATTGACACATTTAAAAAAAATTGGAACCAGTAACATGGTTTTATTCATGTTAAAATATACAGGAAATAGAAAAATATAATAAATAATGGTGGCATTTCACAGCATTGGGTTTCAACTTGACCTGCAGCCAAGTTCCTATGGCAGAGTTACAACTCAAAGACAAGGATCCTGACTACAGCCTAGGTGGAGATGGGGATGGGGAGGCAGAAATGTATATATAAAATAGCTCTCCTCTGCCCACAGCTCCCTTTGCATCAGGAGATATACAACAAATAAACCACTTTACCTTGAAAAAAGATCTTAAGGCTTGTGGAGGGTGGGCATCAGAAAGGTTGCAACATGGGAGTTATTGAGAAGCAGTGGAAAGGGGCTAATCTGAAGTAAACCACATCATATATGGATGTATACTCAGTTTGTTTCCCAATATGTCAATGACATTGTAACAAATTTGCACTTACAAAACAAGCATTTGAACTAATCTTATTTTTCTGAGAGAGAACTTTGGTTGCTTTAGTCAAATTTCTTCTAGTTTATTTGTCTTTTACTCAATTGACAGACATGTTTTTTGTGCCTATGCTAGACTATGGAGATTCAAACACAAGAAGGAAAGAGACCATGCCTTCACAGTGCTTATGTTTTAGCATGCAAATGTAATTCTGGAGGAAGAGCCTAGCAATTGTCAGGGAGCAAATCAGGAATGGATTCATGTAGAAAGCAGTCCTCAGGTTGAGCTTTGCAAGAACTTAGGTATTCTTAAGAAGATAGGAGTGTGTGGTGCATTGCATACATGGGAGCCAATCTTGCAAAGGCATTAGTGAGGGGTCAAGGAGTTTTGGGTTTAAGAAATAGCAACGGTGGCCAGTTTGGCTGATCTTTGAAGTGAATCAAGAGGAGTAAAGTATATAAACCTGGTAAAGTAGTTTGGAACCAAATTGTGATGGTCTTGCAAGGCCAAAAAAGAAGGGTTTCTATTTGATCTTAGAGGAAATAGGAAGCTACTTGTGTTTATCAGGAGAATGACGTGGTTACACCTGTGCTTTAGAAATATCACTTAGGTTGCTGTCTCATAGCTAAGTATAGTACTTATATGTATGTTTTCTCATGAGGCATGCTGTCTCAACTTGTCTCAAAGTCAAAAAAAATTTTAAAGCTTTTTAGTTATTTATTTTTGAATTTTACAATTTTTCCCCTAATCTCACTTCCCTCCTCCACCCCCCCCACCCCCCCCACCCCCCCCCCCCCCCCGCCAGAAGGCATTCTGTTAGTCTTTACATTGTTTCCTTGGTATACATTGATCTAAGTTGAATGTGTTGAGAGAGATCATATCCTTAAGGAAAAAAAATAAAATATAAGAGATAGCAAAATTACATAATAAGATAATGGTATGTTTTTTTTTTTTAATTGAAGGTAGTAGTCTTTGGTCTTTGTTCAAACTCCACAATTCTTTTCTCTGGATATAGATGGTATTCTTCATCACAGATAGCCCAAAATTGTCCCTGATTGTTGCACTGATGGAATATCTTTTCTCTAATATTAAATAAAATTCATTATCAACGTGCATGCATAACTTTTTTGTTATATTTTCTGTTTATTTTATGTAAATTCTGTGTTTTTTTAATTGAACAGACCCAAGTTACAGCCTAACAGTTGATCACTTAATTAAGCATTCACATCATATTTTTTTTTTTTTTTTTTAGGTTTTTTTCAAGGCAATGGGGTTAAGTGGCTTGCCCAAGGCCACACAGCTAGGCAATTATTAGGTGTCTGAGGACAGATTTGAACTGAGTTACTCCTGACTCCAGGACCGGTGCTCTATCCACTGCACCACCTAGCCGCCCCCACATCATATTTTGCAAAAATTTCTTATTGAGAAAAAAAGTTAAAGTTCAGTTATAAATATCATGGATATGAAAATAGAATAAGTACTTTCCAAGTGTAGTGTATTATATTTTAGGCTTTTCGGCAGAAAATTTTCAGAGAAATTGTTTCTAATGTCTTTATTTTAGTTAATTTGCAGGCTTCTGATATGTCTATTAAAAGGAACTATGAGCAAAACTGGCAACAATTACTGTTTTTTAAGGCTCATTATTAATATTTTATATTGGATATTTTTATAACGGGTATAAGCTTTATTTCTGGATCTTTAGAATTATTTTTGTTGTAAATTATTTTAATTTGATCTTTGAGGTGTGTATTTTATCATTTCTATTTTGAATTTCAGAAATCTTTAATTTTAATCATTCATATGATTAAATATGTACATATATGTATGTATTTACATAACATCATTCCCCAACTCTCAACTCAAATGGCCAATCCCTTAGTTCAGCTACACATCATTTTCACCTTGACTTTTAGAATACTCTTTTTATTCTCCCTGCTTCCAGTCTATCCCTTTAACAGTCCATCCTCATCCTCAATATTTCTATAGCTCAGTTCTGACCATCTCTAAACTATTCAGAAACTTTCAGTGATTTTTCTGTTGCTCATGGAATAAAAATAAAAGTCTTGCATTTAAAGCTTTTCACAATCTGGCACCCACCTACATTTCCAGACTTAATTCATAGTACTCACACTCTGCATCTAAGCCAAACTGGCCAACTAGTCATTCTCCCAAGTTGGAACTACAATTCCATTGTCCATGCCTTTGTACAAGCTATTTTCATGGTTGAAATATATATCTCCTCCTCCCCAGAATATACTCCATGCCTTTAAAATTTTGGGTTTCCTTTCAGTATCAAGTTCAACCTCCTCTGAGAATCTTCTCATGACCTCCCCCCGCCCCCCCCGTTGGTGGTGTCTCCTTCCTCAGTTTATCTTATTTTACTTAACTCTATTTATTGTATCTCAACATCAGAATGTGAGCTACTTGCATTTAGAGAGTGCATCTTTTTATTTTATCCCTACAACTTTGCATATAGCAGGTACTTCATGTTTATTGAATTAAAGATTATGTTGAAATCTATACATTCATTTGGACCCCTTTTATTCCTCAGTGACCCCTAGAGCTGAGGCATACTTTAACCGATAAAATCTAAAGACTGGTGAGGATTAGTATATCATTTTACATACAATGTAATCTGTAAATTGGAGTCAGAAATACGTAGTTTCACATCTAATAACAAGCTGGGTAAGTCCCTTAATTTTTTTGTGCCTTTGGCAACTTTACAGAACTTCAATTCTAAATGGATTATGATTTGCTTGGTGAATGCAGTTCCCTACTTGGACCAAGTCAGAGATCCTTCACATGTTTGAATAATCTTAGAAGGACTAGCAAAGGCTTTTCCTGTCACTATAAATTTTACCCTTGAGTAAGGATTGAAAGACCACTTAGATCAGGACCTGAATTCAAATTAAGCTTTAGACATTTATTAGCTGTGTAACCGTGAACAATTCATTTAATTTCCATTGCTTCAAAACACTTTGGACAATTACCCTCAGGGAGAAACTTGTTAATCATGGGTTTAGATCTAGCTTTAAGGTATTTCTTCTTCCTCTTTTGATATATGTCACTTCCTAACATTAAATAGTTTATATTTGTATCTTAAGAAATTTAGACTTATAAGGAAAAATGCTAAGTGATCTCTTGATCATATTCATCACTGTTAAATTACAACATGGAGTATGATTTATTAACCTCTTAGGCTTACTATGTAACCCTGGCCAAGTAATTCAGCCCTGTTCATCTCAGTTTCCTCATCTATAAAATGAGCTGGAGAAGGAAATGGCAAACCATTTCAGTATCTTTGCCAGGAAAACCCCAAATGGGGTCACAACGATTTGAATACTGTTAACTACAAAATAGTTTTTTTTGTGGTCTCCAAAGGCTTATAAATGGATTAGATGATATTATAGATATGAATATACTTTCCCCTAAAAGATCAGCCTACTGAAACTCATTTTTTATTTTGTTTTAAGAAAAACAATAGATCTGAATTTGCATGGTGTAAGTAGAAAGAGTACTGGATTTGAAGTTGTAGGAATGGAATATGAATCTTGACTTGGATCCTTTAATCTTGACTTTATTTTTCTGTTTCTTTGACAAGTAGTTAAAATCTCTTTGACTTCATTTTCCTTATCTATAAATTGAAGAAGTTAGAAGTTTTCTTCAGCTCTAAAATCTATGACCCCTTGAAAGGTAGGTAAAGCAGAACTTATGAAAGAGAAATAAGAAGTGACTTCATAAAATCTCATATTTGGAAGGAATCTGAGAAATCATATCCATCTAGTTCAACCTGTTTGAACCAAGAGTCTTCTTTATGATATCACTAATAAACCTGCATTTGTCCTATACATCATGTGAGGGAAAATGTACTACTTCCACAGGAAGCCTGTTTCATTTTTAGATGGCTTGAATAACACAAATCTTTTTAAATTTGATTTTGATGCCTACTTTATTGCAGGAAAATAGTTCTTTACTAGTTAGTGCATTTTGGTATTCATTAAGCAACAGTGATATAAAATTCATCAAACATTTATTAATTAGCTACAATTTCAAAGGTCTTCTGCAAGGAACTGGGTGTATAAAGAAAGTAATGATATAGTGCATACCTTAAAGGAGATTGTGTTGGTTATTTATTCAAATTTGTGTTGTGTGATAATGTCTCATAATTTAAAGAAGTTGCCTAGAAGTGATTGATCCTTTGAATTATATTGTATTTTAAAAATATATCCCAGTCTCAGTCAGGTTGTCTGCAATTAGTTTTGAATTTCAAGAACCATAATTTTATAAAATTGAAAATTGGTTAATTTTTTTAAAAAAATTTTATATTTAATTGCAGTGAGAGTTTGATATATCAATTGTGGGACATTTTGTAATATCACTATTTTTCTTTTTCTAAATAGTCACTTTTTAGAAAAGTAGTGTTCTTTAGACTTTTTTTTCAAGGCAATGGGGTTAAGTGGCTTGCCTAAGGCCACACAGCTAGGTAATTATTAAGTGTCTGAGACCGGATTTGAACCCAGGTACTCCTGACTCCAAGGCCGGTGCTTTATCCACTGTGCCACCTAGCCGCCCCCTTTATTCTTTCTATATAATCATCTCACCATTTTTTCTAATTATATGTTCTTGATGCATTATATGTCATGCAATTAAAACAGTTCTGATAATATTCTAAGTCTACCTATACATACCCAGTGCCTTTTCATTGCTCTTTAGGATCTAGTTTGATTTTTATGCAACTTCTGAGACATCCTTGACATTCTGACTTTCTCATTTTCCCTCATCCTGCCTATCCATTTAGTTGCCAAATCTCCTATGTGTTTCTTACAGATTTCTCTTTATCTTCACACATTTGGCTACCACCCTAGTTCAAGCCCTCATCATTGCTCACCTGGTCAATTATAATAGCCTCCCATTTTTTCTCATTGCCACAGGTCTCTTTTTAATCCATTCTGTGTACAGGTGCCAAAGTGACATTTGTAATACCCAACTCTCTTACTCAAGTCACAGTAGCCTCTTGTTGTTTGTAGGATCAAATACTAGCTTCTGTCTGACTTTTGAACCCTTTGAAAACTTAGCTCTAGATGGAGAACACTATTAAAAACAAACTAGATAATTTTAATTACATTAAATTAAAAAGCTTTTGCACAGACAAAACCACTGTAACCAAGATCAAAAGAAATGTAGTAAATTGGGAAACAATTTTTTACAACTAGTATTTCTGACAAAGGACTCATTTTTAAAATATACAGAGAACTGAATCAAATTTAAAAAAAAAAGGCATTCCCCAATTGACAAATGATCAAAGGATATGCAAAGGCAATTTACAGATAAGGAAATCAAAGCGATCCATAGGCATATGAAAAAATTGCTCTAAATTATTGCTTATTAGAGAAATGCAAATTAAAGCATCTCTGGTTTAACACCTCATACCTCTCAGACTGGCCAATATGATAAGAAAGGACAGTGATCAATGTTGGAAGGGATGCAGGAAATCTGGGACACTAATACATTGTTGGTGGAGCTATGAACTCATCCACCCTTTCTGGAGAGCAGTTTGGAATTATACCCAAAGGGCATCAAAAATGTGCATACCAGCAATATCACTACTGGGTCTATACCCTGAAGAGATTATGAAAAATGGTAAAAACATCACTTGTACAAAAATATTCATAGCAGCCCTGTTTGTGGTGGCAAAGAAATGGAAACTGAGGGCACATCCATCAATTGGGGAATGGCTTAACAAACTGTGGTATATGTATGTCATGGAACACTATTGTTATAATGAGAGACGAGGAGGAATGGGAATTCAGGGAAACCTGGAAGGGTTTTCATGAACTGATGCTGAGTGAGATGAGCAGAACCAGAAGAACATTGTATACCCTAACATCAACATGGGAGTTGAACCTTAATGGTTGATTATGGAGTTGCTCATTCCATCAATGCAACAATCAGGCACAATTTTGGGCTATCTGAGATGGAGAATACCATTCGTATCCAGAGAAAGAATTGTGGAGTTTAAACAAAGACCAAAGACTATTACCTTTAACTTAGAAAAAAAAACTGTCATCTTATGTAATTTTGCTCTTATACTTTGTTTTTTCTTCCTTAAGGATATGATTTCTCTCTCATCACATTCAACTTAGATCAATGTATACCATGGAAATAATGTAGAGACTACCCTCTGTGGGGGGTGGGGGTGAGGGAAGCAAGATTAGGGGAAAATTGTAAAACTCAAAATAGGGGGCAGCTAGGTGGCACAGTGGATAGAGCACCGGCCTGGAATCAGGAGTACCTGAGTTCAAATGTGGCCTCAGACACTTAATAATTACCTGGCTGTGTGTCCTTTGGCAAGCCACTCAACCCCATTGTCTTACAAAAAAAAATTTTTTTTTAAACCTCAAAATAAATAAAATATTTCTTAAAAAAAAAAAAACATAACTTAGCTCTAACCCTCCTTTCCAGGCTTATTACATGCTGTTTGGCATTATGTTGTCTGCAGTCCAGGTCAAATTGAACTTTTTACTGTTCCTCACACATGACACTCCCTCTTCTGTGTCCATGCCTTGATGTTCCCCCCATTCCTGGGTGCTTCTCACCTCCATTTCTTAGTGTCCCTAACTTTCTTCAGAGCTCAGCTCATATGAAGCTTTTCTTGATCCCCTAAACTTATATTTACTTTATAAATAGTGTGTGTGTACATGTACATATATATATATATATATTTATGTGTGTGTGTGTGTGTGTGTGTGTGTATCTATATATGTATATACTTGGATATGCATGCGTTATTTCTTCCATTAGATTATAAGCTCCTTGAGGGCAGAGACTGATTCATTTTTATCTTTATATTTTCAACACCTAGCACAGTGTCTGGCACCTGGTAGGTGCTTAATAAATGCTTTTTCATTGATTATTCTGAATATTTTAAAACTGCTTTAAAGTTGTGCACTCCTTGCATCCCCCATCTTTCTGCATTCATTTCCTTACTTTGTTAACTGTATTTAAGAGGAATGTAGTAGCTTAAGATCTGTTGATTCTATTTTTTTTGTTTTAAAATGTGTTATAGAAGCTATATAAATCAAATGGTGGATATTCAGGTTTTTCTGTTGTGTGACTGGGATTATTTTACGTTTGAGTTGTACTTAATCCAGTACTGCTTATTTCAGATTTAGAATGTAGAATGTAAATATTAAAAACATTGTGTTTAAGAAATTACTTTATTTCAATTATCTAGCTATGATGCATTCTTAAGTGTTTGTCTTATTTGTCAGGTATTTTTTAAAGAAATTTTCTTATATATATTGGAAACCTCTACCAGCTCATTTGACCACAAATGGATGGTTATCCAGACACTAACAAGGATTTGTGCAGGTATTAAAAACAATTCTTAAATGTTACCAATATATGCAATTAATTTAATATGTTTAGAGATTTTCCTGTTAAAATTAATACTGTTGTGTTTTTTCAGATGCTCAGAGTGTAGTAGACATTTATGTAAATTATGACTGTGACTTAAATGCAGCAAATATATTTGAAAGATTAGTTAATGATCTTTCAAAAATAGCCCAAGGACGGGGCAGTCAAGAACTTGGTATGAGTAATGTTCAGGTAGGAATTTTGAAAAATGTTTACAAATTTTAACTACATGAAAGGAATAATGTCTTTTTGTTTTTAAAATTGCTTTTTCTTAAGGAAATTTTTTTGTATATTTTTTATAGGAGTTAAGCCTGAGGAAAAAGGGTTTAGAATGTTTAGTGTCAATTTTGAAGTGTATGGTTGAATGGAGTAAAGATCAGTATGTGAACCCGAATTCTCAGACAACCCTTGGTAAGGTGACATTTAAAATGACTTTTTTTTTGTTTTTTGAATAATATTTTCTGGGTAGTTGGAATTGCCATTGTTCCTTCAGTGAAATTATGTCTATCTTTCACCTTGTTAAGAGAAATACTTCCATTAATTATTTCTTTGGGTAACTAATCATTAACTTAAAAATTACATGTCTTCTAACTAATTTGTCCTAATTTGCTCTGAGATTCATACTTTGATTAACTCATTAATATGTAGACTTTTTTATTGCTTAGAAAAAATATTGCAGTACTTTGGACATTTTACATCATTCCAATGACCTAACATAGCAGCAATGTGTTTCTTTGAGTGAACAAATTAACTTCGTTTAAATTAAAAACTCCACATCATTGATATGTGTAAAATGTATGAATGATATGACATTAGCAAAAGTTGATATTGCATTTAAAAATGATTTTTACAATCAAATGATTTCAAAGAATCAAAAGATTTATATCTGGGAAATTTCTCCAGAATTTCTGGGAAATGATATATCTCCTCTTTAAGAAATCACAGTATATAAAATATGGATTTTATATGCTTACAATACCATGTGGCAGCCTAATAGGTAATTAAGTTATAGACTGTACCAATAGAATTATATGGTTTAGAGAATACTCTCTTTTGTTTTAGATACCACAGTTAAGGGAGGATATTGACAGTCCGGAGTTTTGTGTTGAAGAGAGTGAGCAGAATTTTGAAGTACTAGAAATCATTTGCTTAAATCTGTCACTTGAAGGAACTAAGAAAATCTGGTCTAGAAAAGAAAAGATTTACAAAGACATGTTAGTGGACAGATATCTGAATGTCTTGTGGAAGAGGAATTAGTTTTATTTTGATCAGCTACTTGGGAACTCATGGTTAGGAACAATAGGTAGAACCACAAAAAGTTAGATTTCAGCTCAATATGTGAAAGAACTTCTAAGTAATTAGAGAGCTGTTTAAAAATGTTATGGTGTAATTTATTTCCAGGTGCTCAGTTTTAGAGTAGTTCAGATTTGACGCTAGCATTTGGGAAATCATGTATGGAGATTCAAGCTTCATATAAGGATTGACTATTTATCTCTAAAATCTTTTCTAAGGTTGTTCATATCTATGACTCCCCTTTTCCCCTTCCATCCTCTCCTCCCCACCCCATTAATAGTTCTAGTGGTAAATAATATTAACTAGGTTCAGTTCAAATCCATCAGTTCAAAGGACATCCCCTTCCTTGGTGAGAATATCAACACACAGCCAAAGGCAGAAGCATTTTCTGCATTGATCCATTGAGCATTAATGTGCTTTAGATTTTGCTCATGAAAAGTATGCATATCTTAACAATAAATGCCTCATTTAGGGTTAGTAAGAAAGTCTGATATTTTAAGTAATTGTAAAAAATGCTTTTGAAAGGCAAATAATGCTTTTATAATACTATAATTTGTCTATTTTCAATTTTTTAATTTTTATATTATCTTTCATATATGTATATTCTCAAATGGGGTATCTTGTAATTTCTTCCTTGAAACTATTTTTATAAAAATGATTACTTGACATGTAATTATAACATAATGATAATGATGATGATGATATGATGATAATAATACTTTTAACTCAATCTACTGCTGTAAGAAACAGATAACCATCTGGTTAACAAATTGTATTACTTCACATTTATATGAGGTTAGCTTATCTCTAAATGGTTCTTTCTATCTTTCATGTCCTGTGACTCATGTGATTAAGATGTTGGAAATATAGTGACATAGTTCAAAGTTTTTCATAGCATATTTTTGTCAGAATTTTTTGTTTTACTATTCATTTTTGTAGGACAGGAAAAACCCACAGAGCAAGAGACAAATGAAACCAAACACTCTGAGACGATTAACAGATATGGAAGCTTAAATTCTCTGGATTCCACTGCATCCTCAGGGATTGGCAGCTACAGTACACAGATGTCTGGCACTGACAATCCAGAACAATTTGAAGTCCTCAAACAGCAGAAGGAAATCATAGAACAGGGGATAGATTTGTAAGTGTCAAATTTAATATGAAAATATGTCAGTTTAATGTGAAAATATGACGATTGTCTTTTAGAAGGACAGACCAAAGTACCTCAGTTGAAGGGGTTAAGTTTCTGTACGTGTTTGCTGAATGATCTCACCTTCCCTCTTCTTAAACACCCCAGGAGTGGTAAAAAGGAAACTACTCTCCTGGATTTGAGCTATTTCTCTGACTACCATAGTGGTACCTTGTTTCTCATTGCAATCCTACACAGACATATGATTTCAATGCATAATTATATGTGAATGATTTCTGGGATACAAACTGTTTATGCTTTAGTGCATTATACATTAGTATACATTTAGTAATATGAACATTAATACAGTATATATACATTAGTGCATTTTCACATATTTCAATTAGTGTGATGAAATAAGGTATTCTTTGTTAAATATTTCTGTGACATAGGTAAAGACTTTAAAGTATGTAAGAGTGCCTTCTAAATCTTAGTGTTACTCCCTTTCTAAAAATAGTTATTAAGAGTCTTCCCTATTTGGGTCATGTGCTAATTATAACTTTTGATTTCTAGTTTAAAATTTTTTAATGTATTGATCTTTTGATCAGCTCCCACTTCAGTCAAGAAATATAGACTTTCTCATTATCTCTTCTCTCTTGCCTGTATTGTTCCTATCTCTCTACAATATCTTCCATCTTGAACTCATATACCAGGTTTTTTCAGATTTCCACCCCCTTTTTTTCTTGTTTATTCTGTTTTTCAAGAATACTCTGTCATACACCTCTGCCTTCTCCAGCCACATACTTTGTCAGTTTACCATGTGCCTTTTGCTTCACAGTAAACTTTTTCATTTCAAAATCGACTTATTGATTTTGACTACAGGCTCCAAAATAACTCATATTTTTATTTAATGAAGATAATTTCAATTCTTTCCTGGGAAGAATTTAGAATTATTTTTAGGGAATGGGATATTTTATTTTTATTGCCTTCTGGTTTTATGAAGGTAGCATAAACCCAGAACTTTCCAAGGGTTTTATTTTTACTCATCATTGAACAGATTTTCATACTGTAAAACTACATGTTTCTCTTTCCAGAATTTTAAATTGCCATTCTTTGTGGGTTAATAGAACAATTTGAGACTATTATTCTAGGATGATTTCCTCATCTATGGCCTTTAGTTAGTATGTGAGATACCATAGCTAAAGTTTACTAAGGACCTAATCCCTACTCTTCTAGGAAAATCTTAGGGCTCAAAACTTGGAGATTTCAGAAATTTTTTTCCTTCTATTCTCTCTGGAGTTCTAAAGTCTAGAGATAAAATGTCAGAAGTAAGAATGCTGTTTCCTAAATCCTAAAATAAAATCCTAAAATATCAATGCTCCAAGTAAGGTATGGTATACTAAAACTCTTTTGATCAGTTAATACTATAGCCAGATTTGTTCATGATTTAGGGGATGAAGGAAGGAAGTCTATGTTAGGAGGGGAAGGTATTCCAGAGGTTAAACTGGACTTGCTTTAAAATCCCTGGCATACAAAATGATCAATATGGAAATGTTTTAAGTGATTGTGTATGTATAACAATATCAGATTGCTCACCATAGCAGAGAGGAAGAAAAATAGGGAAGGATAGAATTTAGAACTCAAAACTTAAAAAAAAAACTAATGTTAAAATTGTTTTTACATATAATTGGGGAAAAATAAAATATTATTTAAAAATGCTAATAAAAATATCTAATATTATACCTCTTTTGCCTCTAAAATCATGATATATGCTACTTTCATTCCACTCCCTATAATTTCTTTTTGGCAAGGCAGTGGGGTTAAGTGACTTGCCCAAAGCCACACAGCTAGATAATTAATTAAAAATCTGAGACTGGATTTGAACTCAGGTCCTCCTGATTCCAAGGCTAACTGTCCCCCTATATTTCTTTTTTATTTGTTGTTTTTAGAAAGATTTTATTTATTTTGAGTTTTACCATTTTATCCCCATTCTTGCTTCCCTCCCCTCCACCCCCCACAGAAGGCATTCTGTTAGTGTTTACATTGGTTCCATCTTATACATTGATCTCAGTTGAATGTGATGGCAGAGAAATCATATCCTTAAGGAAGAAAAATAAAAATATGAGATAGTAAAAATCACATAATAAGATAACAGCGTTTTTTCCTAATTTGCAGGTAATAGTCTTTGTTTTTTGTTCAAAGTCCATAATTCTTTCTCTGGATGCAGATGATATTCTCCATTGCAGACAGCCCAAAATTGTCCCTAGTCATTGCACTGATGGAATGAGCAAGTCCATCAGGGTTGATCATCACCCCCATGTTGCTGTTAGGGTGTATAATGTTTTCCTGGTTCTGTTCATCTCACTCAGCATCAGTTCATGCAAATCCCTCCAGGCTTCCCTGAATTCCCATCCCTCCTGGTTTCTAATAGATAGTATTCCATGACATACAAATACCACAGTTTGTTAAGCCATCCCCAGTTGAAGGACATTCACTTAATTTCCAATTTGCCACAACAAACAGGGCTGCTAAAAATATTTTTGTACAAGTGATGGTTTTACCCTTTTTTCATAATCTCTTCAGGATATTGTGACTTAGTTCTTGTGTTGCTTAGTTTCTTTAGAAAAGTAATTTATTGTAGCTTAAGATTTTTTCAGAGTATACTTGAGGTTTTCTATTTTTAATGTTTGTATTACTATTAACATCATCCAGATTTAATAAGAAACCAAAGAGAGGAATACAATATTTGCAGGAGCAAGGGATGCTTGGTACTTCACCTGAAGATATTGCCCAATTTTTACATCAAGAGGAACGATTAGATTCTGTAAGAACATTTCACTTCATTCTGATTTGTTCTAGAAAGCTTTGTTTTAAATTAGTTTTATTTGGTATGTTATGACTGTTTAAAATGCCAGCCTTTCCAGTTAAATATATATGTAATCCAAAGTAACCCTAATATAGTTAATCATTTTGATTTTTTAACCTCAAGATATTCCTCTGGATATTTTGGAATATCAGTTAACTTTGTTTTTGACAGAAATCATTAGCATGTGTTTTCATGCTTTGACCATGATAGTTTGTGAAATTTGTTTTTCTTTTCTTTTAAACGTGCATGTAAATATTAGGAATAACTATGGCAAATTCACATGGTTTTAGTATGCCAACTTCTGCTTTTGTTTATGCTTTAGACTCAGGTGGGTGAATTCCTGGGAGATAATGATAAATTTAACAAAGAAGTTATGTATGCATATGTGGACCAACATGACTTTTCAGGAAAGGACTTTGTTTCAGCCCTCCGCATGTTTTTGGAGGGATTTCGTCTTCCAGGAGAGGCTCAGAAAATTGATCGGCTAATGGAAAAATTTGCTGCAAGATACTTAGAATGTAACCAAGGGTAAGTAATATGATAGATTTATAATTACATAAAATTATAAAATCAACTAAAATTTGTAATGTGGTTCTTCATTATTTTTCAGACAAACCCTTTTTGCTAGTGCAGATACTGCCTATGTTTTGGCTTACTCAATTATCATGTTGACAACAGATCTTCATAGCCCACAGGTATATTGTTTTTCTAAGTTAGTTTTCCAGTAATTATTTTAGAGTAAAAGAAGAGTTTTGAATGTGATCCTATGAAATTTTGACTTATTTAATAAATCAGCTGCTTAAATCACTACTCTGTTTAATTCTTATTCTGATCTGTTCTATTCCAGTTTATCTTTGGTTCAGAGGATAAGAACTGGAATTTACCCATAAGTACATAACAAAATTTATGGCTGTCTTCTGTACTGTTTACATTTTGTCCAAATTGGAGCAATTTGTTTTTAAAATGAATTTCCCCTTCCCCTTCCTTGTTGTTCTCTTTAGCCTTGGTTTCTCATTCAGAAAAATCTGTAGTGAATTTAAGCATTTATGATTGATTCAAAAATAGTTTGTAAAAAAGTACAAATTTAATTTTATTCCAAATTGTTTATTGCAGATGAAGGCATGTGAGTTTGTTTTTCTGTTTCTGCCACTCACTTGTCATTGCATATAAATGTACTTTAACATTAAAAATAGTAAATTCTATAGAAATTTAAGGTAGTTTTGCTACATTGTGATTCTGTGATTTATTTCCTCTTATAATGAAAATGATGGTAGTACAGTGATAATGGTGTAGCTATATTTCATTTTCAAAAGTGGACATGTTAGTGGAAACAAAGATTATTTGGTTTTAATTTCTAATTTCTTTTTTTTAACAATTTGCTTTAAATATGCATTTTTTTTAGTCTTAGGGTGTTTGGTTCTTTTGTATCTTTGAATGAGATAGCCTTTGCATTAATTCTCTCTTAAGAATTTCTTTAGAATTTTTTTATGAAAATAGTCTAATTTTTATTTATAAGGTAAGCTAGTATATTAAACACCGCATAGCATCTTTTTGCTTCTTTTTTGATTTCTTTGTTGTACCTAAAGTACCGAGACTTAAAGACTCTTTTATATCTTCACTTTTTATATAGTTTCTCCCTTGGGTGAAGAGATTCCAGATCTGATGCAAACTTTTCCTATACTCATTAAATTGGTATCATTTATCTCCCTTATAAACCCTGTGTTGAACATAATAGGTTGCAACTGAAGAATTTCTTAAAATTTTTATATTTGTAAGATTTCTCCCCTGGAAGACTATTTGATTAGGAACCAACATTGAACTTCGAATGAATCCTTTACCACCAAACTCATCACATTTCCCATGCTTTTTCCTCTGAGTGAATTTTCTGATCCTTATAAACATAGTAGTTCTTGGAAAATGTGTTCATCTTTGAGGATTTGATCTGAATTCTTGACATGATGTGAACTTTCTAGTGAAATGACTGTTTTATGACAGATTTTTTTTTTGTCCTCTGAAAAGTTCTATTCCAGTGTTTTGTTATGTTGGAGATGATTTTGGGTTTTCAAGTTCCAGCCAAACAAAAACAGATTCCAAAACATTTTATGAAGCTTTAAAGCTTTTCCAGTGTTTCCTGTGTTAGAAATAGTCTGTTGTCTAAGAATCCAGCACTTCTCTGGGCATGAAGCCCTTCATCACCACCAATGGCTGGTCCTCCAGTGAATAAAGTTTTTGTCCTTGGTAGTAGGGAAAAGAATGACAAAATGGTCTTCAGTCTTCTAAAGTATTCTTCTTTTTCAGGGGTAGAGTGGTGGAAAAGACTGTGATAGGAGTCACATATCTTTAGTTTACCAAAGGTCCTCTTAGCCTAAAAGGTGCAAAGACTTGTAAAGTTCTTAAGTCTTAGATAAACATTACTTTGATACTCTGATGTGTGGTCTTTGTCCTATTTCTAGTGAGTTGATGTGCTCCTGGAGATACTGAATCCTGTCCATATGGACATTCTCACTATAAATGAAGCCAGAGAACATAAATAAGTTGTAGCTAAATGGAAGAATGCCTCCAAGGTTCTTCTTTGAGAGGCAAGTGAAGGAGTTGGCAGAGTTTGTTTTAATTGTGCAACCAAAGGCACCAAAATGCATCATTTCATGGGATATTTCTTGGTCATCTTATTTTGCAGTGCTTATGCTGACTATAAGCAAATAGACTTATACAAAAATAATTTCTGCTTATGCATCAATAGCTGTAGGTGACAGATTAGAGCAGTTCTATTAAGAATTTTATAATAATTCCCTAAACTAAGTCAACATATAATTTTAATACTCAATTACTTCATTACAAAAATCTGTGGAAAAATGGAAGATGACTGAATAAGTATTTTGGAAAATAAAATTCTTGCTTAATAAATGAAAGAAGCAAAGATTTACAGATTAGTCAGAAGCTCTATGTTTAAATATTGTAAATGTTTTCTTTTATGAAGAGTAACAAAATATTAGTTGTGAACAATGTGAGAAAAAGTGAAATTATTTTATTGAGATAGATATAAAAACTCTTAATTACCAATGTGCTAGTCATTTCAGATAAGTTGTGTTCCTGGAATGGTAAATCCATGTAAAAATAGATTGACACTCCTGGGTATAGTTGCTTTGGTCACAATTCCAACGATAGAGGGAGGCACAGCATATGCAGGCAACAACTGCAGGACAGCTTGTGAGAGGGAGTGAAGGGAACCTGGAACCTGACTGGGGCTGACCTACCCCTGCCCTCTCTGAAACTCCAGTGACTGTTGAAAAAGTTAAACCCCCAGGGCATTATCTCTGCTCCTGTTGACATGTGGCTAGTAAAAAGAGCTCCGGAAATCTGCTACTGTTTCTATACCTATTCTCATCATTGAGATCAGAAATGCTGAATTTAAATATTTCAGTCTCAGATAACAGTGATTAATCCCAATGTATTCGAAGAAGTGACATTTAATCAAGTATATGGACTGATCAAATGCATACAGATGAAATGTTTACTTTTTATGATATAATTATTTAAATATATCCAGGAATCAATTCTGAAAATATTTCAGAGGATAAAATTTTAAAAGTATAAAATTGATGTCTAAAAATTTGATTGGTTTTACAAAAAAGATCTCAATATTGACTAGTATTTTGGTTTTTTTAAATTTCTATAAAATTTTTGAAAAAGTGGTGCAGTGAAGTGTATTCATAATATAAACATGAAATTATAACAGGTAAACTTTTACAGGTGATTTTCTATAGCTGAAGTCTTTCATGCTTATATCATTAGCAGAGAGAAACTATAAGATCTTTTCTGTTCATTTGCTCATTTTATTATTTATTTTTATTTATTTTTATTTATTTTTATTTAAGGCAATGGGCTTAAGTGACTTGCCCATGGTCACACAGCTGGGTAATGATTAAGTGTCTGAGGCCACATTTGAACTCAGGTACTTCTGAATCCAGGGTCAGTGCTTTCTATATGCTGTGCCACCTAGCTGCCCTCATTTGTTTCTTTTAATAAGAACAATGAGGTATACTCCACGCATGTTAAAATCACACAAGATTCTATAACAAGCTAGTCATAAAAAAGGAAGTTATAAATTTACTTAAAGTGTTTGCTAATATAATGGAAGATACTTTGCATGGAGTCAAATTATAAATCTTTTTATTGAGACAGTATCAGGCCACATTGTGCTTAGTTTGCTGAGCCCTAAAAGATACTGTAAATCTTCCTCATGTAAATTCATTGAAAAGAGATACAACCGGGGCAGCATAGTGGATAAAACACCGGCTTTGGAGTCAGGAGTACCTGGGTTCAAATCTGACATCAGACACTTAATCATTACCGAGCTGTGTGGCCTTGGGCAAGCCACTTAACCCCATTGCCTTGCAAAAACCTTAAAAAAAAAAAGCGAGAGATACAACTAATAATAATAATTCTCAATGGGGGAAAAAAATACACATTTCCCAGATTAAGTAATCAGTAAGCCCAGTACATTCATGTGCATTACACATCCACACCCATTCCCCCTCACACACACACACAAGGTCAATGAAATGTTCAGAACCTTGTATATACTAAAAGAAAAATTCATTTATTATGATCTTTGTAGGTTTTTCCACCAAAATAAAAAACAATATTAGACCCTCAAATGATTTTAGATGTTAACTAGGTCAATTAGTCATTTTACAAAAAATGAGAGGAAATTGAGTAAATGGCAAATATAGCTACTAATGATAGTTTAAATTTACATAGCCCTTTAGAGTTTGCAAAATTCTTTAAAAATATTGTCTTGATTTTATCCTAATAATCATCGATGATGGTAGGTGCTATTATAATCCCCATTTTATAAGTGAGAAAATGAGACAGACAGAGGTTCAGTGACTTACTATGAGTCATGCAGCTATTAAGTGTCTGAACTCCAGACCCAGTGCTCTCTCTGTTATATCATCTAGCAAGTCATAATATTCCATCAGATAATTCCATTGTATTTATGTATTAGTGATTTTCAAGCTGATATCACTTAGTACTTTTTTTTTAGGTTTGTTTTTTTTTGCAAGGCAAAGGGGGTTAAGTGGCTTGCCCAAGGCCACACAGCTCGGTAATTATTAAGTATCTGAGACCAGATTTGAACCCAGGTACTCCTGACTCCAGGCCGGTGCTTTATCCACTGGGACACCTAGCTGCCCCTAGTACTTTTTTGTACATTGATTCTTCCCTTCAAGATTATGCCTCACATCTCTAATGTCTTCATATTCCATGGTTATTTTCTTTTATTTTCTCAAAGCTTCTCCAAAATCACTTATTCAAAGTGATGTTCTCCATTTCTTTTTGTATTTAAATTTTCTTTATATACCTCAAAAATGAAAAGAGATGCATACATATTGTAGTCTTTTATTTAATATACATGAATGCCTAGATTTGAGATTTATGCATTTCCCAGAAATTTATTTGGACATAATGTGGGCTTTGGTACCTACCACATACTAGAATACAGTTTACCATCTTGAATTTGCCTGAAACTTTGAGGAAGACAAATTTTAGATAAATATGCAGGAAAATTTCAATAATTAGAATGGTTAAAAAATATAATAAGCTTTTTTTGTAAGGAATAAAGTAACCTGTCACTGGATAAACAAAGCTGGACTGGAGATGATCAAGGAATTTATACACTCTTAAGCTTTCATCGTTCTGTCCAATGAGGTTTTATATAGTTATTTTTTCCAGTTTTGATTACAGATCTTCTTGACTTCTATTTTTTCTAGTGAAATTCATAGATTGAAATTTATTTCCTAATACCCTTATGGTAAAGATTATGTAGTAGTTGTTGTTTTTATCTTGGCTTTTGATTTTATAGATATGTGTGCCTTTGTTTACTTTTTCATTTAAAAGCAAAACAAAACATTGCTCAATAATAAAAGCTAAATAATGATAGTATTAGGTCAAGTTTTGGGCATAGATTCTACTTGAAGCTTAATGGAAGTTTTTTAACTGTGATATTTTTAGCATTAACTGATATTTTTAGCATGCTCTTTTTTATTGTATTCTTATTTTATATGTCTAACATGTTTTAGATTGCCTTATGTGCTTGCATATAAATATAAATGTTCTACTAAAAAAATTCTGTGGAAATGTTTAAAATACTTATAAACATTTTAGCATAATTGTTTCCACATACTTTATACTATCATGAACAACCAGATTTGACATTAACATAAAATACATGTGAAGCACTTTGAAACCTTAAAGTTCTATAGAAACGATTAATTGACAGTGAGGGATCAGTTCACTGTAGTAGGAACTATTTTTTTCCTTCATACTTAAAGATGACACTATCCTCTTCAGTAAAATAGTTTTTGACTATAAAAAAAGAAGAAAATTCAGTGATACTCAGTGACCTCTTCTATCTACTGTCTTGTTGCCATTTGTACCATTTGAACTCTCATAGTCTTTGGGAATTAGAGAGTATGGTTGTGTTTTCTGATTTGCATTCTTTTTTAATTACGTGAAAATTATTATAAGGAATTAAGTCCCGTTATTTTCTCCATTAGTATTTAGCATTGAAAACTGTTATGAGAGCTGACTTTATAAAATTATTATCTTCTCATATATAGTAGAAATATGTTGAGAAATTCAACAGCTTCTCAAAGTTCTTAAAAGTAGTTCTCAAGTGATTTTCCTCTGTAACTGTCTTATAAATTTATGTTTCTATTTTCTTCAAAAACTATCAAATAATTTAATTTTTTATTAAGTTGTGATTTAAAAAATCAATTTAGATATTCTAAAGGAATTACTTTCAGCTTCTTTATATAGCATTCCATTTTGTCTTTTCTACTACAATGGTTTTCATTTTGCACATAAGTATTTATTTCAGTCTTAGTAAATAAATTACTTTCTTAGTTCAGATTTGAAATTTAGATAAATTCTAATAAATTAATTATTCATTTTCAAATGTTCCTTTTTCTCTGAACATGTTCAAAGTCAGAATACTATTATATTGTGTGATTATAGTTAATATATATTTATTTGATTGCTATTTTAGCCAAGCTTTATTTTTGGTCTTCATTTATTCTCAGTAGTAGCCAATCTGTTTTGGGTGTAACATTGTACAAACTTATTTTGAGATCTTGGGGATCCAGAAACGAAGGCCACATATAGCCATTTTTCCTTTTCGTTCTCCCACTTTTTTTACCCTTCCCCACACACACACATACTATTCCTTCAGATTCTCTAAAGTAATTTAGATTTACAAAAAGGAAATGTACTTTCTTCATGATAGGAACACTTTACACCAGATTTTAGGAATTTCCGGGAATGACTGTGATCCTTCCTAATCTTGTTGCTTCTTTAAATATTTTCTATTTTATTTTTGTTATCTAGATAGACTATTTTTTAGTTTTCATCAAAACATTAAGGACAACTTGTTTTCTTGATTTTCCCCTTCCCCACTCCATCAGTTTTTCTTTATAATGTAAAGAATGTCTTTCAGAATTAAGAGTACTAAATTTTTCTGCTCCCTTGTCCTGTTGTGAATATAGTAATTTTTAAAAATTATACATGCTTATATTATAAATAGTTTCTCCTTAGTTACTGCTAAAATTACTCCTTTTTCTTTTTAAAGGTTTTTGCAAGGCAGTGGGGTTAAGTGGCTAGCCTAAGGCCACACAGCTAGGTAATTATTAAATGTCTGAGGTGAGATTTGAACTCAGGTTCTCCTGACTCCAGGGCCTGTGCTCTATCCACTGTGCCACCTAGCTGCCCCTTCCTCTCTCCTTTTTCTCTGATTTGTTAGAATCATTTCTTTGCAACGAGTAAAACAGAACTTGAATAAAAATGTTTTTTTCTTTTTTTCTGTTTTTTGTTTTTAACTTTTTACATTTGGGAAGATGTTTTTCAGTGCATGATTGCCTTAAAGGACCTCTCATGTAAATTTATCTTTAATGAGACTATTTACCATCTTTATTAAAGAAGTTAAAAATTCAAAATCTTTGCTTTTGTTGTGTATCCTTTCACCACTGTTTGTATTTTGTTCAAATATTTACTAGGCTCTTCTTGCACATTCAGCATTTTGTTTGGTAGTTACATGCAAACTTCTTTTCTTTCATCTCTCTATATTTTTTTTCCCAATATGTGATCTGCCTAAAGAATAGGTTTCCCTTTTAGATTTTTAGAAATTATTCTGAGAGGAAGTATACTTAAGAGAAAGTAAGACAGATGATAATATCTTACTTTTCTTTCACTTCCACCATTGTTGTAAATTAGGACAAATCCTAATATATCCTACATTTTAAATTCTTTGTTTCTGAGTTAATAATGCATTTTGCTTTTTTCCCTGCAATGTATGTAGTTTATACTAGGACTCCTAAGTCATTGTCCATCGGAGTCATCTGGGTTTTTGGCTGTGCTGGGTTCTCAAGTATGGTTGGTGGGGCTACCATCTTACAGCCTCCTAACTTTGGTTCCAAAACTTTATCCAGGTATGCATTAGGTCCTTTTTATTTAGGATACCTTTAAGTAGGAGAAAAATTTCACAGGATACCCTGCCCAAGTCACCTAATGACACTTAATTGTCCTTTCAGTATTTTTCTTTTCCTTACATTTCAGATATTGTCATCTTTGCTTCCATAACATGTATACTTTTAACCTCTTTGTGTTCTTTTGGAGCAAAGATTAAGCCATCTTTTATCCTTCTCTTAAGTGACTCTAATTTAATATTTATAAGAATTTTGAATAGAATTCTCAGATGTCCTTGAGGACCATTTCCTTTCTTTCTTTATCCCAGTCTCCCTATACATGTTTTACATAGCTTAGTATCAGACCTAGTGTAGGGCAGTACATATCTTTCCAAACTCATTAGATTTGTCTTATACCTCGTTTAACAAGTAGTCAAACAGTGTGGTTTAGTGGAAGACTCGGATCTGAGCATTGGTTCTGACACTTATTACCTAACCTCCATATGCCTCAGTTCCCTTATTTGTAAAATGGGAGTAAAACTTTTACTACTTATCTTGCTGTTGTAACAAAAACACATCATAAATTATAAAGTGATAAATAAGTAGATCTATTTCTGTTTAATCTTTCTATACACACAAATTATTCTTTTTTCTCTTTTTTCATTTCTTATGGATGTATGATTGGATAATTTATCTTTCATGTCTACAAAAGTATTCAGAATCTATTGATTGATTATATTTGAACTCTACAAAATAAATGCAATTTTCCTATCTCAATTTTCCTTATTTTTGACTTTTTCACATTTAGGTAAAGAATAAAATGACAAAGGAACAGTACATTAAAATGAATAGAGGTATCAATGACAGTAAAGATCTTCCTGAAGAATATCTGTCAGCTATCTATAATGAAATAGCTGGAAAGAAGATATCAATGAAAGAAACAAAAGAACTAGCAATACCTACAAAGTCAAGTAAGCAGAGTAAGTAAATTAGCCAAATATTGATTGTCAGTTCAAAAAAAGATTCTTCATTATATATAAAATGTATTATTTCTCTCTTAATCTATGGCATATTATCTCGAATAATTGCATGACATGGTAGCTATTTAACAATTATGTAACAATCCTGAGGTCAGGTTGATGTTGGGACCAGATCACACAGAGCATTGCTATGTATGGGAGAAAACTTGATATAGAGAATAGACAAGATTAGCTTGGTTTACTGAGGGGCCTGAACTTCATCAACATGTTACACTTGGAATTGTAGCTTCTGCTTTAGACCAGGGAGCAAAAAATTATGGTAGGAGGGGCCAAACAGATAGCAAAAAATGGTTCTTTATACTTTTAAATTAAATTTAAACATGTCAAAACCTTTTTCAGAAGGCAGTCATGTGATAATCCCTGCTCTAGGCATGGTAGGTCAGCCTATCATCTCCCATTATGAATTTTCTGCTAGTTTCAGGCACTGTGCTAAGCACTGGGGATACTAAGGAGGACCCCAAATAGGCTGTTCTCAAAGACTTTACAGTTTGATGCGGTAGAGACAACATGCAAGTAATTGTGACAAGCAAGATCTAGCCAGAATCAGCAGGGATAATCTCAGGGGGAAGGCACCAAGATTAAATGGGATCAAGACATTAGTTTAAGAAGGCTTGGGGACCGAGGTGAGGAAAGTAGAGGGTTCAGATTCAGGGGGCAGCCAGTAAAAGTGCCCTGTCAGGAGAGTGACCATCATGTGTCAGTAACAGCACAAAAACCATTGTCACTTGATCTCAGAGTGTTACTATGGGTGCAAAGAAATTTGGAAAAGTAGGAAGGGTCCAGACTATTAAATGGAATATGCCTGTGCTGGAAAGGATGATATGAAAAGCAAGCACCTGGGTCTGAGACTGTGTGAGGTGCCGGACATGGCCAAAAGGAGTGAGATTGAAGAGAACCAGGCAGTTCTGCACCATGAGGCCTCTGGTCAAAGCAACCAATGAGTTGGTCATTGAGCCAGAAAATCCAGTGCAAGGTACAGGAGGCTGCCCTGCAGAAAGATAATAAAGTGATTTCCAAATTTCTAAACAGGACCATCTCAGCAGAGTACTTCAAAGCAAAAGAGATTACTGTGGATTCATTATAAACTCCCCATGAAATTTTCTTATCAATACAATTTTGTTTAACTATAATCAGCTCTTAAAGAATCATTCTTTTTTTTTAGGTTTTTTTTTTGGTTTTTGTTTTGGTTTTGGTTTTTGTTTTTTTTTTTTTTTGCAAGGCAGTGGGGTTAAATGGCTTGCCCAAGGCCACACAGCTAGGAAATTATTAGGTGTCTGAGACCGGATTTGAACCCAGGTACTCCTGACTCCAGGGCCGGTGCTTTATCCACTGTGCCACCTAGCTGCCCCTTAAAGAATCATTCTTACTGAATTATAAGCATAAAAGTTAATTTGTATTTCTAATCTCTCCATGCACTATTGAAACTAAAAGCTGACTAAACATTTGACACTTCACACCTTTCATCTGGGCAGTCCCTATCTTCTTTTTTTGTTTGTTTTTGTTTTCTTTTTTGTTGTAAACTTTCCACAGATTCCAAGAACAGAATTTTTCATCTTCCGTCATGAACGTATTGACAGTTTTACAGTTCTGTTATATATTGTGGGAGCTTCAAAGTTGCTTTAATACTTGTAAGAGGTTCAGAGTGGGATTAGAAAATGATTTTTCATATCTTTTTTTAAGCTTTCCTCAAACAGAGGTGAAATGATATAAAATAAGTGATCTAGAAAATTCTAACTTGTTTTATAGATGTAATAATGCTTATTTGATCTCAGTACTTAAAATTCTATTCAGAGACTAAAAATATGGAAAAAAGCAATAAAAATCTCAAGAATATACTTTCTAGTCACTTTTTTGTGTTTTCCAAAAGATGTATTGTTACATTGATGTCCAGGGAACATAATTAGAAAAGGATAGTGAAGGTGATAGAAATAGGGAATTAATTTAATGACTCGGAATTCAAGAACAAGTAATTTGAATTCATTTGGAGATACTAAGCCAAAGAAAAAATGGTGAACTTGATTGGCCATTAGCTTTTATTTCTTTCAACCTGTTTCTTACTCACAAAGACAGATTATCATACTTTACTTTTTCATATTCTTCCTTTTGGCTCTTCCCTTGCCTAAACTATTACCTGAGTGGAATCAAACTCAGAACCTTAGGCAAGAAGGCTATAGTGATTCACTGAGACACCTAAATCTTTGAAATGCTTTTGTTATTATCAATTTCTTGACTCCCCCACTAAACAGCAAGCATATTTGATATGGGAAGATGATTTTCCTTGACATATCAATTGAATCTTCTTTGCTCCTAAGCTTCACTTGCTATTCTTGATTCCCATCCTCGGACTTTTCCCTTTAAACTGATACTTTGTTTACTAGTAACTATTACTTTTTACATTGTAAATAAAATGGTAACTAGTTAAAAGACTTCTTTTTGATTTATCAGAATTAACTATTCATATGCAAAATACTATTTTTGCAGATGTAGCCAGTGAAAAGCAGAGAAGACTTCTGTATAATTTAGAAATGGAACAAATGGCTAAGACAGCTAAAGCTCTCATGGAAGCAGTAAGCCACGTTCAGGCACCTTTTACCAGTGCAACTCATCTGGAACATGTGAGACCTATGTTCAAGGTGAGAATTGCTAGTGATTTTTGGTAATAAGATACATTTTTATGTTATTTTAATGCTTTGATTGGTAATCTGGAATAATGAATAAATTGGCACTTGGTAGACAGTAGTTAATAGACTAGTGATTCAGAATGTATTTTCTTTCACTTATATTTTTGTCCCATATTCTACAACTTAGATAAACCCTTTACATCCTTTGTTTTCTTAAAGGAAGTTTTTGTTTATTTTTATGCCTTCTTTCTTGGATTATTTTTTTTGTCCAAGTTTAGGAATTCCTTGGTACCTAAGGAAAGGAATATGTTTTTTTCAAAAATTCTTTCAGTAAAAAAAAAAAAACCAGTTAACTTTAACACATAAATGGTTAAGTACCTTCAATTGGAGAAACCTTTGATCATTATCCTAAAAGTATATTCTTATTTTCTATGAAAATTTCTGCTACTGAATACCCCATGACAGGAATCTTTACTTTATACTTTCTTATGGGCTCCTTCAAAGTGGTTTACCTTCTCACTTTGCCAATTTTTCTTAGGCATCATTTAAAGAGCTTTCTCTTCAGACAGTGAGGCAACTATGGCCTAATGGAAAGTGTTAGACTTGGATTCTGCTTCCAACCCTTATTAAATAACTGTGTGACAGAGCAGATCACTTAATGTCTCTAAACTCTTCCAATGGGGATACTACTATCTATTCCACAGGCTTGTTTTGAGAATCAAATGAGAACATATATATGATCAAAGTACCTTTTAAATGTCTGTTCTTATTTTTATTCCCATGAACTTTAACATTTTCATTCAGCAAACTGTCTTACGTTAGTAATTAGAATCAAATACTTAACTTTTCTTCTTTTACCTACCTGTAGTGGAGGAAGCATTGACTTTAGAATCATAATCCTTAGGTTAGGTTTGATTCTCACCTGATAAAACTCATCTATATTATCCTGGGCAAGTCACAGATCTTCTGAGCTTTTGTGTCCTCTTCTCTAAAATAAAGACAATAAGATCTGCTTACCATATAGGGCTATTGTGATTTAGAAAACAAAGCAAAATAAAAACCATTTCTCTTTAAAGCATTATATAAATGCAAACTATTACACAAAAATGAAGTGGAGATATACTTGAATTCTAAGCACTTGTTTCCCACTTCTAGACTAAAATTCTCTGTTGACTTTCACTGATCTTATGGTAGATTTGATCTTTTCTAAGTTAATTTTTTCAATATATGAGGGAACAAGAACAAAATTTTATTCAGGGAGCAAGTTTAAGAGGAAGAAGATAATGTAGGAACTAAAAGTACAAAATGATTGAAAGACATAAAACTAATACTTGGACATTTGGGATTTGTAGGAGATGAAAAAATCAATGTGATACTTTGGAGGTATGGGCAGTCATTTGTTAGAAAAGATTTTACTTCTTTGTACATCAGCCATTAATGTTTTGCTTGGAGTTAATTTTTTTAGCTGTTATAATTAAAATGTTTAAGTACTTCACTCACTAGTCTTGAAAATAGATTTCTTAACCCTTCTACCTCTGACTTTACCCCCTAATTTTCTGAAACAGCCTGTCAGAACTCATTTTGTCTTGAATTTCATTTTCCTAATATAGTGTCTAAATTTAAAATTTTTATTTTCTTTTATTCAGAATTCATTTTAGAGTTCCTAAGATATTTTTATGAAAATCAGTGTATTTCCATCATATAGTAATGGATATATATATATATATATATATATGTGTGTGTGTGTGTGTGTGTGTGTGTGTGTGTGTGTGTGTATATATACAGATTAAATTCTCAAAATATATTATACTTTTTAATTTTTCTAGTTGGCTTGGACACCTTTTTTGGCTGCATTTAGTGTGGGCCTACAAGATTGTGATGACACTGAAGTAGCTTCTCTTTGTCTGGAAGGAATACGATGCGCAATCAGAATTGCTTGCATTTTCAGCATTCAGGTAACAGAATATTTGGGGGCTTTATACTTTTTTTATGTTTTTTGGCCTGAAAAACAATATTTATCATTAATGTAGCATTTAAATTCAAAACTTCTTCTTTATCTATCTTATTTGAAATGTTTTCTAAGTATTTACTGCCTACATGATATGAATATTTTATTTAAATGTGTCAAAAATTTTAACATTTACATTGTTTTCAAATTTGTCACTTCATAATTTGTGTGTGAACATAGCTTTCCTGTGTTAGAAACAAGCACTCTATGTCTTGTTTTAAAGTTATACTTTTATTCCTGTATCAAATATATATATGTGCATATATATATAATCTTAAAACACTTGTATGAATATGTACATATATTCCTTTACACACATACATAGTTGTATCCACTTAATCTTAGAGGTTATTTTTTTCATTAAGCTAAATAGTGGTCTTTCCTTATTTTTTCTTTCTGTCACCCAAAGCTTGAAAGAGATGCATATGTCCAGGCACTAGCAAGATTCACTTTGCTCACAGTGAGTTCAGGAATTACTGAAATGAAACAGAAGAACATTGATACAATAAAGACCCTCATCACAGTGGCTCATACAGATGGAAATTATTTGGGAAATTCATGGCATGAGGTATAATTAGCTTGTTACATTTATAATGCATTTTTGTGTTTTGAGTTGTTCTGATGTTAAAGAAACAGTGAATATAATGGAAGTACTTTGAGGGGAATTTATTTTATTTGCAATAAATATGAAGTAATATAAAGTTGCAGTTTTTTATAGTGTGGATTTACCTTTAAAAAAAATCACTGCTACTCCCATTTCAACTCCTTTCAGGAAATCAGTTTGTTGTTTCTTTGTTTATTATTAAGATTCTGAAATGCATCAGTCAACTGGAACTGGCACAGCTAATAGGAACTGGAGTAAAACCACGCTACATCTCTGGCACTGTTCGAGGCAGAGAAGGCTCTTTCAGTGGAACAAAGGATCAGGCTCCAGATGAGTTTGTGGGTTTGGGACTTGGTAAGAATTTTCTAACTAGTTTTTGGGTATTTTTATGAAATTGAAATGTGTTTTTCATTTTCTAGTAAGATTTACTTTCCATGGCTTTTTTATTTACTGAAATTTCATTTTATTTTTCCAGTTACCTGCTATCATAGTTTTTCAACACTGATCCATTTACAAATTTATGAGTTACACATTTTTTTTACCACTCTCCCTTCCTGCCCCCCTTGCCATGGTGGCAGACAGTCTGGTAAAAGTTGTACACATAGATTTGCGTTTAACTTATTTACATATTAGTCATTTTGTGTAAGAGAAATTACAAATTACAAATTACAAAAAATCATGAAATAGGAAGGGAAAACATTTTCTCTAGCTTTAAAATATTGCCATATCTTTCTTGTGCAATGAATGAGAATTACTTAAAAGGGGGAAAGCACTCAGACCAGCTCTCAGTCATGGTAATAACCCTGGCCATTGCTGCTGTCAGGCCTAGACATAGGCCTTTCCATTTTTCATCTGGAGGAACAATAGAGGTTGGGAATAAAAGATTTGAGTGACGAGCAGTTTGAATTACATAAGAACATGGAGTCCTGTCAGGAGGGAGAAGGAAGCCCAAGAAATTTTGTTGCCAAGATGGAAGAGAGCAGGTCTGAAACTGAGGGAAAATTGTTTTTAAGGTCTGGCAACTTATTTAATATATGGGGATGTTTACTTTATACCATTTTGAATCGTAATTTTGTTTCTTGGGAATTTTCCCTAATTGTTCATTACCAAAAAAATCCTAGAAAACTCAAGTGGAATTTGTGTTGCTTCAACAAAGGAATAGAGACCAAAACTGCATTCTTGATCCAAGGTTGGGTTTGCAGTGGATAATTCTTAGTAAGCTATATATCCATTTGTGGCTGTAAGAAAACAAGTGGATCTGAGAGCCCTTGGAAATTGAGCTCAAATTCTTAAAAGCCACAGTAACTGGCATGTAAAACCTAAGAATTCCACCATAAGAGTCATGTGCCAGCAGTTTGGTGAATAGAAAGAAAATCCAAAGCCATCTTTGTGGAGAACTCAAAATCCATTCTAGAGCAAGAAGAAGGTTTTAGCTGGTAGTCAGAGCTCTAGCAAAATGTAGATAGAACAACCATAGGAGGTCCAAAAAGAGTATAGATATTCAAATTAATTCAGACTATAAGCATATGGACTTTTTCAGACATAACAGTCTAGTTCATGAATCTATGATTTCATCAATGTAGGATCTCCTTCTACCAGGACAAACTCTAATCTACCTTAGTAGATGACCTTTGTAATTGATTTGCCTGAAAAAATTCATCTTCCCTTGGCCAAAATTTACTAATACATCTCTTCATATTTAGTTAGGTTTTTGGATAACATGCATGGTTTCTCCCTATACTTGGTCTTTTTCATCTTTTTGCTTAGCCTTCAAGAACACTTTGTTGAGACTTCAGAACAAATAGATCAAAGGATATTTGGGAAGATTACTCATAAACAATAAGACATTTTGAAGGGACATTTTCAAGGACAATTATTCTCTATGTAATATATTCTCTATATAATGTAATAGGAAATATTGTATTCTACATAATATAATAATGATAGTAGCTTGAATTTATATATAACTTTAAGGCTTGCAAAGCACTTTCTTCACAACAATCCTGTGAGCTCAGCAGTACCCATGATCACACAACTAATGTGTTGGGAGCAGCAAGTTTCAAATCTAAAGTCTCCTAATTTCAGGTCCATAATTCTATTCCCTATGCCATACTGCTTCCAAAGAGATCTGGAAACTGATCCAGCCACAACTAAATACAGTATGGGCAGAAAAGCCAACTCTAGAGTGAAGATCAGTACCTGCCCCAAAAAGGACCCCAGAACAACATTGCAAGGATCAGGTGACTATTTCAATGCAGAACTGCCAGTAGTAGGCTTTTTGTCACTAAAGGCTAAATAATAGGATCAAATTAGTCAATGACTCCAAAATCCTTTTTGGGAATAGTTTTTGGTTTTTTTGATTGTTATTTTATTTTTCAATTACATATTATGGAAATTTTTCAACATTCTTCCTCTTGGATATTTGTTACTCATTTTTCTACCACTGCCATTCCCCTCAGTGATGAAGAATCTGGTAAAAGTTGTACATGTACTTTTGTGTTTAAACATACTTACATATTAGACATTTTGTATTTGAGGAATTAGGATGAAGGCAAAATAAAGTAAACTCTGGGATAGGAAGAAAAAACATAAGAAGTTTTTAAAAAGTAAATGTAGTATCCATCTAGATTCTATGTATTGTTTGTTTCTCCTCGGGATGTGAATGAATGTCCATAACAGGTCCCCCTAGAGTTGTCCTAGATCTCTGAACTGCTAAGAGGAGCTGCATCCATCATAGCTGATCAACACAATATTGTTGATGTATGCAGTGTTCTCTTGGTTCTGTTCCTTTCAATCAGCATCAGTTCCTGTAATTCTTTCCATGCTTCTCTAAAGTCTGACCATTCATGGTTTCTTATAACACAATAGTATTCCATAACATTCATATACTATAACTTGTTCAGCCATTCCCCAGTTGATGGGCATCCCCCCAATTCCCTATCCTTTGCCATTACAAAAAGAGTTGCTATAAATATTTTTAAACATGTGGAACTTTTCTTATTTTTTATGATTTCTTTTGGATATAGACCTAGGTTTGTTATTGCTAGGTCAAAGGGTATGATCAGTTTTGTTGCTCTTTGGGCATACTTTCAGATGGGATAGTTTTGACCATGGTAAAGAGGAACTTGCCATGTTATGGGAAAGAGTTCAAAGATGATAAAGCTAGAGCTTGAAAGCACCTTAATAGTCATTTTACAGATGAGAAAACCAAGGCCCAGCGAGATTAAATTACTTTTTTAAGCTCAAATTCTGCTTTCTTTGTTTCAGGGCATAACCCTCTGCAATGAGTAGAGATTGCAAATAGGAAAATTTATAATATAAGGAAAAACTTCCTTATAATTAATTGTTCAAGGATGGGATTAAGTGGGTTCTCCTCATCCCCTATTAGTGGTGTTTAAACAAAGGGTAGATGACTACTTGTCAGGGATTTTATAGGGGGGCAGAATTCTCATTTAGAAATGAGCTGAATTAGTTGTTCTTTAAGGTACTTCCTCTGCAACTCTGAAACTCCCTAACTATATCCATAGTATTTTGCTGGCACTATAAAAGTTAAATAAAAGTATGAGAAAATGATGTAAAAAAGCCATGGAAGAGAATGTTAAGAGAGAAATATGAAAAGATAGAACAGTGCAAAATTTTGGGGGGTCTTGAGAGTAAGAATAAGAAATTTGAATTAGAATTCCATCTATAGGCCCCAGGGATAATTGAGAGAGAAAGAGAGTGAGCATTACATAAGAGTACCTTATTAAGAAGAGTTATCTGATAAGAATACAGGATGTTGGAGAGGGATGAAATGAGGCAAGGAGACTAAGATGTAAAGTGTTGGGTCCAAACAATAGTAGAAATGGAAATCAGTCAATGACTTCTTAATTCACCTAGTATTTTTTATACTTGATGAGGCTCGATGAGGTCAAAGGAAGGAGAAATCAAGAATAAATCTTAGGATTATGAGTATGAACTGTGGTACCTATTTCCCTATAAAAATAGGGAAAATTTTTTTTAAGTGAAAATTTCAATTTTAAATATGTTAAATTTAAGTGAAAATAGGACATCTAATGGGAGTAGCAGACTACAATTAAACTGGGAAGTCAGGGTTAGAGATACAGACTTGGAAATCATTTTTATGAAGTTGATAATTGAACCTGTGAGTCTGGGTAAATGCTTTTCTAAATAAATATAGTATATACTAAATAATTTGAGACTAATTTTTATTAGATTACTGGGTTTGTATTTCAATTTGTTTAGATTTTATGATCCTTAATAGTCACATTTTATATCTCCTGTAAACCATTTTTATATTTGTAGAAACTATATAAAAGAAAAATTAATCTAGACATTTATCAGTTATAATTATGTCTTTACTGAATTGTCTATGCTCATTTCCTCAGAAAAAGCTGAACAGACTTCTCACTTTATTTTTATGGTAGTTGGAGGAAATGTGGACTGGAAGCAGATAGCAAGTATCCAGGAATCCATTGGAGAAACTAGCTCGCAAAGTGTTGTTGTTGCTGTTGATAGGTAAGATACTCGTTTCATTTCCTTTTCAGTTCATCACTATTTGAACAACTTAAAATAGCAAATAGTGTTATTATAAGATTTAGGTAGTTAGAGGAATTTCTAGAATTACTTTTAACTTAGTATTCCAGATTGGTGTCTCAGTGTGGCTGTGTACATACATATGATTAGTAATTTATACTAATTTTAGAAGAGTAGGAACAAGTAAATTATTGGATCTTAAATTGAAGCTTTAGTAAGAAAACAAGTGAAAGAAAAAGATACATTTCTTATATAAAGTATTTTTTTACCTTATTTCTTTAGAAGCATTTTCTTGACTTTATCTATAGATATACCCTTTACATCCTTATACCATTGTGTTAACATTTATACACGTTTTTTTTCTTTTCCTCTCGCCTTAGTACTACTCTCCTTTGAAGATTTTGTTTTAAAAGTCCTTCACTTTCCTCCTTAACTTCTTTCTTTTAGCAGTTTTATCTACTCCTAGCTTCAATTCCCATCACTGGATAAAATTCTGTTTAGCACTACTAATCCCTCCTCCTGAATATCAGTCCTACGTTCTTAACTACCTTTTGGATAATTGTTAGATAGTTCTTCCTGAACATGTTATGGACGCATCCAAAACTTAATCATCATCTTGTGCCCAAATTATGCCTTTCATCCCAGCTTCTTTTTTAAGACTACTACCATTATCCTCCTTACCCCTGCTCAGAATCTTGACATCCTTGATTCTTCCTCCTTATTCACTTCCAATAATTTGCCAAGCCTTGTCAAGTCTCTTCTGTCTCTTCCTCTAGATATGTACCACCTGCCATTGCCTACCCCTACACAAAACTTTATTGTCTCTTTCCTTAAAAATTATTAGTCTCTCTGCTTCTCCTCTCTAATGTATCTTTCACTAAATTAACCTTAATGCGTCAGCATTTCCTATGCATTATTGTCACTCCCTACTCCAAAAACTTTCAATGATTCCCCATTCAGGCTCATTTATGATATGGCTCCAGTCTTATTTATTCCAGTTTTATTTCATCCTTTTCCCTTTTATGCATTCCATTTGAACTAGATCACTAGCTATTCTTTGAATGTTTTCTTCCTTTTGCTCTTATACAGTAACTCTGATTTTTTAGAATATGAACACATTTATTTCAATCACCACATTACTGAAACCCCCCTCTTTAAGATCTAACTTAAGTGACACTTCTTGCCGTTATCTTTGCACAACCGAAAATGCTTCATATCCCTTCAAATTCATCGTGACATCTTGTATATTCCTTTGCCCTTGTAGCATTCTGATTTGTTTCATTATTCTTTGTTACCACATCTTATCCCCACAATTATGTATTTGTCCTTTCCCCATTAGATAGTAAGCTCCTTATGGGCAGGAACTTTTCATCTTTGTATCCATCAGACTTGAAATAATGACAGTACTTCTAATAAAAATGTTTTTAATTGAATTTTTCTCTTAGTGTGAACAGAGTTAAAACTTAGAGCTTGACTGTAAATCCAAACCATTTCAGAAGTATTTAAAACCTTAAAAGATAATTGGTCCCCCCATTTTTGCCTCTGTATTGACCGCAAACTCATTTTGTCATTTTATATGTTTAAGATTTATAAGGCATTTTTCTTGAAACAACTCTAAAATAGTATAATGTCTTCAGTAAAATATAATTTCCTCAATAAGGAAAATGAGACTCAGTGACTTCACTATGATGACATTATCTATAAGTTTGTTTTAAGACTTTTATCCATTATCCATGAAAAATTACCTTAAATTCTAATGATCCTTTTCTAGGCTTCAGATACAATACTGAAAAACAAGTGATTTCTCAAAGGGGAGAATTTCATAGTTATGGACTATCTTATAAAGAATAAAAGCTAATAAGCATTTATGAAAAATGACTTAACTCATGTTTTTGTTTCATATAAAATAATTGTTAGTTTCTCATCTAATTAAAGAGTCAGAAAAGTCCAAGCTTTTAAAAATAATCATGGATTTTTTTCCTTCTTCACTCTCCTGACCTCTGACCAGAATATTTACAGGGTCTACAAGACTTGATGGAAATGCTATCGGTAAGTAAATAAGCCTACTGTCACACTTAGAGATTGACCTTTTGACTAAAAAGTTAAAGATCAAATTAACCATTTCATTCTGTTTTTGCTTTTCAGTGGATTTTGTCCGTTGGCTTTGTGCTGTATCTATGGATGAATTGCTTTCTACTACACATCCTCGCATGTTTAGTTTGCAGAAGATAGTGGAAATATCTTATTATAATATGGGAAGAATAAGATTACAGTGGTCTAGAATTTGGGAAGTCATTGGAGACCATTTTAATAAGGTATTTGATAAATTATTAAACTCATTCATAAATTTCTCTGTTACTTCATTGTAGCATAGAAGGAACTTATTTCTTGGAGGTTATGTTATACCAACAGAATAGTGACTTTAAGACATTCTACTAAACTCTAAAGGCTTTTAGAATGTGCAGCATTCACTTCTATAAGTTTAGGAATATTCAGTTTCCAGAAGTTAAATCATAAAGTGATTTTTTTTTTTTTTGGCTACAGTATTGCATGAAACAAAATGACCCTGGTTCTGTGGGCTTCCACTACTAGCAGTTTGTTTTTTAAATTCTAAAATGAAGATGTAGTAATAGATAGCATCTGATGCTCCTTTCAGCTTTACCTCCATAATCCTGTTACATGATAAAAGTGATAGAAAATGGGACAAAGGATTCTGAGAATAAAACAATTCTTAGACCTTCCACAGACACTAACTATTGTCACTCTCAACTTACAGTATTTGTTCAGAGACCAACAAGGAAATGAACCATGTCTATATTCATTTATTCAATCAAACAACAAATAGTCATTAAGTACCTGCTATATGTTAGGCATTGTGCTACATACTGGGTTTGTAAATACAAAGAATGGACCAATTCCTGCTGCTCTGAACAAGCAGGTATTCTTATTAGGGGAGAGAGAGAGAGAGAGAGAGAGAGAGAGAGAAAGAGAGAGAGAGAGAGAAAGTGAGTCTGTGTATGTGCATATATGTATAACTGAGGAGAAAATATGTGTAAATATATACATACACACAAAAAATGTAAAATTACATTCAAAATAAATACAGATATGGACAGTGTGGTTAAATAGAAGGTAGTGAGAAAGGGAAAATGCCTATTAGTTGGCACAGTGAATAGAGTGCCAGGCCTGGAGTCAGGAAGACTCCCATTGGTCATATCTGACCAGTGGGGATTATGAACCTGGTCAAGTCACTTAACCCTGTTTGCCTCAGTTTCTTCATCTGTAACATGATCTAGAAAAGAACATTTCAAACCATTCCAGTTATCTGCCCAAAAGGGGTCACAAAGAGGTGGACAGAACTGAACAAGGGAAAATGATATCATTTAGAGGAATTAAGAAAGACTTTATGTAAAAGGTATGTTTGAACTGTTTCTTAAAGGAAGATTTTCTTGAAGTGGAAGTATGGAATGAATACATTCCTGGACTGGATGCAAGACAGCCATCAGTATATACTTTTAGTTGTTAATTCTTTCCTTCATTAGAATAATAGTACAAGTCGGAATCCTTTTGTGAAAAACAGAAAAGGATAGTTTGGCAGAACTGCAGAATGGAAAGGGAAGTGCTGCTCAGTAAGACATGACAGACAGATAGGTATAAAGCTGGGAAAAACTTTAGAAGCCAGTAGTCAGACAGCAAGGATTAATCAATCATCTACTTGTAGATAGATGTTCTGTATAAAGAATGAAAAATCACTTCTTGCATTTAATTTTTGTTCCAGGAAATATATTAAAATGTCAACAAACATTTATTAAATGCCTTCTATGTGCCAGAAGCTGTATTAAGTGCTAGAAATACAAAGAAAGGCAAAAGAGAATCTCTACCCTCAAGGAGCTTTTAATCTAAGGGAATGAAACAATTTATGAACAACTTGTGCTAGAAAGCTATATTCAGAATAAATAGGAAATAAATAATCTATAGAGGAAAGGCACTAGAATTAAACATTGGGAATGACTTCTTATGGGAAATGAGATTTTAGCTAGGAATCGAAACTGAGCAAGCCAGTTTGCAGAGATGAGGGAGAGCTTTCCAGGCATGGGGATAACCAGTGACAATGCCCAGAGCCAGCAGATGGAGTGTCTTATTCAAGGAATAGTGAAGACAATATCACTGAATCAGTGAATGGGGAGACACTGGGTAATAAAATGTACCAAATGGATTATTTTATATTTGGTCTTGGACATGATAAGGAGTCGATGGAATTTATTGAATAGAGGGTTGAAGTGGTCAGACCTGTGCTTTAGGAAAGTCATGTTGGTGAATGGACTAGAGTAGGGAGTAATTTGTGACAGACAGACCCCACCAGTTGACTTTTTCTATAGTCTAGATATGAAGAAATGAAGATTTTGTATTGGGGTGTTAGTAGTAACAGAGGAGAGAATGAATATAATTGAGATATACTATATAAGTTGAAATCCACATTTGAGGGGCTAAGACAGTAAGTAAGCAAGGATTATGGATAGGGGAAGGTATGGACTATCTGTCAGACATGGTGCTATTGACAATATTAATGTCATTAGATCCTCTCAACAGCCTTGAGAAATAGGTGTTATTATTATTCCCATTTTACAGTTGAGAAAATTGAGGCAAACAAGTTAAATAACTTGTCTAGTGTCACATATCTATTAAGTGTCTGAGGCTGTATTTGAATTTAATGTTATATTCACTGAAACATGAAGCTGCCTCAGAATGACACCCAGGTTATAGGAGCTCAAGAGCTTAAAAGGATGGTATGATTCTTGTTTTGTTTTGATTTTTGCAGGGCCAGTGGGGTTAAGTGACTTGCCCAAAGTCACATATCTAAGTAATTATTAAATGACTGAGGTCACATTTGAACTCAGATCCTCCTGACTCCCGGGTCTGGTGCTCTACTTTGCCACTTAGCTAACCTGGTGGTATTACTCTTGATCATAATAAGGAAGTTTGGAAGGGGGAAATCTTTTGGGGTAGGGAACAATGAATTCACTTTTGAATTCAAATTTATGTCAATTATGTCAAATTTAAACTATTTTTAGGAAATCCAATTTGAGGTGTCTAATAGACATTTGAAGATGTAAAACAGTAATTCAACAGAGAGGTTATGGCTGGATAAGTTAATTTGAGAATCACTAGTGAAGAAATAATCATTGAATCCAGAGGACCTTATAAAATCACCAAATCCTATTGTATATTACATAAATGAATAATACCTAAAGGAGTTGAACATAGGGTAGTTTGAGAGGGATGTTATCTTGGGGTGAACAGGAAAGTAGATGGTGTTTCAGCTGGATCTTGAAGCGAGAGGGACTCCAATTAGGCAGAGGGGATGAATTCCAGTCATATGGGACAACCAGGGAAAAGATACAGAGACAAGAGGTAGAATATCATGGGACCAGAGAGAAAACCAGCTTGACTAGATCACAGAGTACAAGACAGGAGAAGTTGTGTAGGGTTTAAAAAACTAAAAAAGGAGAATATGTCTTTTAAGACACTAAGGAGTCATTGAAGTATATTGAGTAGGAAAGTGACTTGGTCAGATCTATATTTAAAGCAAATCAAATTTGTTAGTTATATAGGATGGAATAGAGTCAGAAAAGATAAGCTAGGGAGACTGCTTGGGAAGCTGTAATAATCTAGGTGAGAGATGATGAGGTCCTGATCTAAGTAAGGCTAAGTGGCTGTGCTAGTAGAGAGAAATGGTCAGTAGATTTAGCAAATTTTAGCTGTTTAAATATGTGAGGTGAAAGAGAATATGGGTTCCAAGTTAATGCCAATATTATGAACCTGAAAGACTGGAAGGATGCTACAGCCTTGGACAGAAATAGGAATGAGGGTTGAAATGGGGAGAAAAGAATTGTAATTTTGGACATATTGTATTTGACATATACCCAGAATATTCTTGCTTTAAATGAGAACAGAGAATACAAGGCAGCTGCAATTAAGTGAAAAAGACAGATACAGGATCACCTTAGGAAAGCAAATGAGATAATTACCATAGTTGATTTAATTATTTATCCCAAAATAACAAATATCACTTATCCTATGAAATGATCATCACATTTTGAAGTTCTCATGGGATCTATAAGCAAACAGATTACAGTAGGATTGTTGTAGAGGATGAAGATATTAAAAAAATTCTAAGAACTTTAAAAGATTGTCCAAAATACATCAATCTCTGCCTTAAAATTCAGCAACTCTAGTACAAAAGTGGTCACAGGAAAAGATGGCAAAAACTATATTTGAAAGTAAGATTTAGGCTTATAGCTTAAAGACTTTTACAGTACATCCCTATATTACATTTTTATGCACGGAATTAGAAGGCACTGGACCTGGAATACAAAAACAAAATGAGATTGATTATATATTAAAGTAGGAAACATCTTGTAATTAATGAGTATGGTTTTTAACTGCTATCTTTGTGTAGTTAGGTTATTGACAGCTTGAGCAAAGGTAAAAATCAATACAAAAGTAGAAAGGATGAGGAAATAAACTTTTATCTCAGACGTGATATGTCTAAAGGAAAAAATAGAAGTGAACAAAAGTAAAATTATTGTTCCTGGATATCACTATTTTAAAGTATTTTTACAGAATGATAGCATTGAGAGTTGGAAAGGACTGCAGTGGCTTTCTAGTACACCCCATACTAAAGGGACTTTCCTTCATTAATGTACTTCACAGGCAATCTTCAGTCCTCTACTTGGAGACTTTCAAGGAGGGGAAACCCACCACCTCTCCTAACAGCCCATTCCACTTTTGGACAGCTCTAATTTTTGTGAGTTTTCATAACAAACTTAAATTGTCCTTTTTGCAGTTTCCAACTATGTAATAGAAACAGTTACTGCAGTAAGAAGAGGACAAGAAGTCATGAACTGCCTCATGCATCAGGCTTACCTTCAGTTTGAGAAGACATAGTAGCTTCAAAGCATTTTAGAATACAAACTCACTGGCAAAAGATTTTCAGTGGAAGAGGATGAGCAGTTGCAAACATCACTTTTTTTAAACATGATACTTAGTTAATAGGAAAAATGGTTTTGCAGAAGAATTCAACTGTGACTTAGCATCACATCTGAATCGCATGTAGAAATGAACCTATTGGAAAAACAACAAACACCTGTTAAAATGGTCAGCCATGCTGGAATATATTTTATGATCTTCACTGATAATGTATTGCTATTTTTGAAATCTACCATTTTCAACACATACCTTAAAAGTGGCAGAATGTCAAGTAAGGAAGGATGGCTTAATCTCAGTAAATGCTGAAGAAGAAATCTGATGGGGGCAACTTAATGTTAAAGGCACTTGCATGCATTCATTGATTTTTAAAGATACCTCAAAGAGAGGAAGATTATAAAAGAATAGGAAAAAATCATAAAAATAATACTTTACTTCTCTTTCACTTTAAAAAAAAAAGCAAAAAAGACCTAAATTTTATGCTATATAAGGTCAGCAAAAAAGGTTGATGTAATACATCAAAGTCAGAAGATAGATAAGACAGATCAACTGGCAGGAAGCCACACACATCACATTTTCCACACTCTTTCTTTGTTAGAAATATAGTCTTAATACTTAAACCTGTGAGAAATAGAGCAGAAAAAGAGAAATGTAATATCTCTAATGAATATTGATACAAAAAAATTAAAAACAACATATTAAAAACCAATTGTGCACTTTGAACAAGTCAGATTTATACTGATTTGTTCAGTATAACAGAAATTCAAAAAAAGTAAAAAACTATACTGACAAGAAAAATAATATCATTTTATCAATAAACATAGAAAAGACAACAAGATTTAACACACATGGCTATTTTGGGTTTTTTTTTTAACAACACTAAAAGGTATAGGAATTAATGGAGCTTTTCATAATATGGTAAGTAACATTTAAACAAAGAGCCAGTATTTTATATAATGAAGCAAGACTAAAGACCTTTCTTGCAAGACCAGGAACAAAGTTCATTATCATTAGTGCTGTTTCATATAGTGCTGAAAAATACAAGCTATAGCAATAAAGCAAAAAATTAGTATAGGCAAAGGGGAAACCATTATCTCCTTTTAAAATTTTATATATTTAAGGCAATGGGGTTAAATGACTTGTCCAAGATCAAACAGCTGGGCAATTATTAAGAGTCTAAGGCTGGATTTGAACTCCTGACTCCAGGGCAAGTGCTCTATCCATCATGCCACCTAGCTGCCCCCATTCTCTGTTTTTGAAGATCATGTGATGGTGTACTTAGAAAATCTTAGTGAGTAAACTCAAATTACTTAAAATGATGAATAATGCTATCCTGTCCTTTAGATTATGTCCAGTGTCTTGTTTGTATATAGTTCTTTGCATATTCTTTCTTTCCCTTCCATTAGATAGTAAACTCTTTTAGAGCAGCAATTGTTTTTGCCTTTCTATGTAACCCCAGAAAATGACCAAGCCTGGCATGTAGCTGGCACCTAATGTTTTTTGACTAGTTGACATGACTGAAAAAGAAGTATCACTCATGTAGCAACTAATTTTATGTACTGGTATCCACAGTGAAGGGGTATGAGGTGAATCTTCTGTGGAAGATTTATGTAAAAATTGGTATTTATATAAAGCTATGGCTATTTTGCAGTCTATACCAGTTTTAAAAAATACACTAAGACCCACTGAAGCATCTTAATAGCTCTTATTTATAATGGTTTGGCCTTTGTATATATAATCCATGTTTATTATTTGTTGAAATATTGCTATGTAATATTATAATAGATTTTTTAAAATTTAATCTTAAATAAGATTTCATATAATTATCTTCAAATCTGTTTTGAACAATCCAAACCATACCTGTTTTTTTAATTGCAATAATTAGCAATAGTTAGACTTATAGAAGAAATATAAGTTCTATTATTTCCATCTGGTATTTTTCTAAAAATTATTTTCAAATTATGTTGGCCAAAATATATATAAAAATTAATTTTCATTTTTTAGTATCAATACTATATATCTGTTTTTGTCATGACAGGTTGGCTGCAACCCCAATGAAGATGTAGCTATTTTTGCAGTAGATTCCTTGAGGCAATTATCTATGAAGTTCTTAGAGAAAGGGGAGCTTGCAAATTTCCGATTTCAGAAGGATTTCTTACGACCATTTGAACATATAATGAAGAGAAATAGGTAATTATAACCACTTATCCCAAAGAAGTAAAAAAAAATGTGTTAATACTTTTTCATATCATTTTCGGGTTTTTTGGGGGTTTTTTTTTGTTTTTTTAGGGTTTTTTTTTTTTTGCTAGGCAATGGGGTTAAGTGGCTTGCCCAAGACCACACACCTAGGTAATTATTAAGTGTCTGAGACCAGATTTGAACCCAGGTACTCCTGACTCCAGGGCCGGTGCTTTATCCACTGCGCCACCTAGCCACCCCTCATATCATTTTCAAAAAGCATATTTCTTTTTACATTTTATCAGTAAACATCTTAACAATTATGTTATCTTTCAGGTCTCCCACCATTCGGGATATGGTTGTACGATGTATAGCACAAATGGTTAACTCTCAAGCTGCTAACATTCGCTCAGGCTGGAAAAATATCTTCTCGGTATTTCACCTAGCTGCCTCAGATCAGGATGAAAGTATTGTAGAACTTGCATTTCAAACAACAGGACATATTGTCAGTAAGTACTATTCTTACTCTATAAGAAAACCTTTATTGCAGAATTCTTTGTGCAGTTTTAAGACTTAATAGCTGAAATAGCTTGGACAAGGCATATGTTCCCTGTATATAAATATTGCACTATCATTTTCCAGAGTGTATTTTCTCATATAATTTGACCAGATTATTCATTTGAAAATAACAAGCACATGTTTAAAGATTCTTCATCAACTGGAAGAATTGCTGAAGTTTATCAGACCAGTTGGGCCTCCTAGCTTAGTGTTCTGTTTAATAATTATCCCTATAAAGGCACATTTTGGAAGCCACTATAGAAATTACTGTCTTTAAACAATGTAGTAATATGTTTTAAAACTTCTTTTACATTTTTATAAGAACCTCTGTGTTTTTCATCTTTAAATTTAACTTTACCAGTGTGAATTTGTGTATATAATTCTCTCTCTTGTTGAAGAGGTTTTTATTATATTTATACAAAAGCCTCACAGAATCTTGTTCAATTTATTTAATAATATGATTAACATTAATGTTAAGTTTTGCAAAACTCAGTGACTAATCAGCCATTTCTGAGTCACATGAGTATCATGATGGAGGACTAGACATTTTTCTCTGATTCTAGTGACCCCTTAAATATCCAAAACAGAAATCATGCACTAAAAATAAAAGAGCTTCAGCTGTCATGGATCTAGAAATATCCAAAAACCAACAAAAGGAGTTGAAAAAGGCAATCCATAGACTGACATTTACTGACCCTGAGTCAACCTCACCTCCCATACTACTGGCAGTGAGATGATACCTGCAGGATCACAGCACAGACTTAAAACAAATATATTCCTATACCTCAGTCCCACCTCTCATTTTACAGTGCCATGAGCTTCCCTAGGTACATGCTGCAGAAATTTTACCTGGTCACAACCCTCAGGAAGCCAGTCTTTTAAAAGAGCAGAAGGTTGCCAGCACCAGCACTGCAAAACATTGAGCTACTGGTACCATGCTAGAAAACTACAGAATTGAGGGAGCAGAACAAGACACCAAAACACGAGAGAGAGAGAGAGAGACAGAGACAGAGACAGAGACAGAGACAGAGCTCAGGAATCATACATTGCTGAGTGTAAGAGGAGGCTGAGATGCTCTGACTTAGTGATTCTCTTCTCTCCCCCCATCACTCCTTAATTTCATCACTCAAATTCTCATTGCTCCTTTCTACAAAAGAATCAAAGTACACCTATTTTTTTAAAATATGATGACATTTTAGCTGTTTGTGTAAAGTAAAAATTATCTTTTCAAATAATCAAAGTTATCTGTTTTATCTTTTAGAACTGCCTCTAATGTTATCAGGGATATATATATATCAGTGTCTGAGGCCAGATTTGAACTCAAGTACTCCTGACTCCAGAACCGGTACTCTATCCACTGCGCCACCTAGCCGGCCCTGAGATTATGTTTTTAAGGCTGATTTTGTACATTTTTGTTAGACTGTCATTAAAGAGTTTTTTCCTAAATCAAAACATTTTAAATAGATTAAATTCTAACTTAATTATTTTTAAAAAAAGTTTGTGGTATTAGTAAAGTAAATAAATACTTTGTAATATCTTTTTTCATTCAATTTTTAAAATTATCTGATTTTTTAAAAGCAAAATAAATCTAAGGGCTGTTTTGAGAGTATTTATTAAATATAAAATTTTGAAAAAAAATTTTTAAAGTAAACTTGTTATTTTCAGCTATTGGCTCTCATCTGGCTGCATCTCAATAGTTATTTTTTTCTTTCATTTGAATATAGTATCAATATTATTAAAAAATACTTAGTAAGTTAAGAAAAGCAATCCTTAGTACTGTATTTACATTTCAAATGTATTATTTAATCAAAATAATTTATAATTTTATTTTATAATCATGTTCTCATGTTATTCATTTTTCCCAAAAGGTCAGGTAAATGTTTATAAGTGTAGTAAGACTTTTTTTAATGACATTCATATAGAAACTCAAAAGGTATGTCATCAAAATTTTTATTTATTCTTATTTTTACACAAATGATGTTTTTTATCCATTACTAAAATATTCTTGTTTAAGAGTAAACATAATACCCCCTTCCTTCAAAAAAATATAGACCCACATGAGCAATAAAGTAAAGAGAAAAAATAATAATAATAATAATAATAATAATAATAATAATAAAAATAATAGTAGGTGCAGCCAGGTGGCACAGTGGACGGAGCACCAGCCCTGGAGCCAGGAGCACCTGAGTTCAAATCTAGCCCCAAACACTCAACAGTCACCCAGCTGTGTGACCCCAGGCAAGCCATCCCAACCCCTTTTCCCTGCAAAAGCCAAAAATTAAAAAAAGACCCCAAATAAAATATAATAATAATAACAACAACAACAACAATAATAATAAAATAGGTGCAGCCAGGTGGCACAGTGAACGGAACACCAGCCCTGGAGCCAGGAGCACCCAAGTTCAAATCTGGCCCCAGACACCCAACAATCACCCAGCTGCATGGCCCCAGGCCCATATGCCCTGCAAACCCCCCCCCCCTCCAAAAAATAAACAACAACAACAACAATAATAATAATAATGAATGTGCTACAGTCTGTGTTCCAACACCACCATCTCTGTCACAGGTGGATCACATTCTTTATGATAAGTCCCTCACAAAAGCTACTTCCATATTTTTCCACCATTGCTTTTCACAACTCCTTCCATTCATACTTCCCCACTATCATACAGTATATTTTCTCTCTCCTTTCATTCTGTCCCTCTTCTTAAATGTGCTGTGGGGAGCTGAGTGATGCAGCAGACAGATCCCCAGCCCTGGGGCCAAGAGGCCAGAGCCCACATGCCACCCCTTTGGCCCAGAATCCATCTGGCCCTATGGTCCCAGACAGGCCATCCAATCCCAGCCCCTTGAAAGAAGTAAAAAAGAAAATGTGTTATATCTGACCACTCTCCCCCCATGGTCCATCCTCTCTTCTGTCACTCACATTCCCCCCCTCCTTCTTACTCCAGATGTCTATGCCCCATTGAGTATATATGCTGTTTCCTCTCCTAGCCACCTCTGTTGAGAATGAAGGTTCCCTCATTCCCCCTTGCCTTCCCCCCTTCCATATCATTGCAATAGCTCATTGTAATAAAAAAAAATCTTATTATACGAAATATCTTAACCTATTCCACCTCTCCTTTTTCTTCCATTACATTTCCCTTTTAGCCATTGACTCCATTTTTACACTATATTATATCTTTAAATTCAGCTCTCTCCTGTGCTTCATCTATAAAACTTCCTTCTACCTGCTCTATTAAATGAGAAGGTTCATATGAGTATTATCAGTGTCATTTTTCTTCTATACAGGAATATATGCAGTTCATCATCATTAAGTCCCTCATATTTCCCCCTTCTCCACTCTCTATGCTTCACCTGAGTCCTGTATTTGAAGATCAAACCTTCTGTTCAGCTCTGGCCATTTCAACAGGAACATTTGAAATTCCCCGGATTCATTGAAAGTCCATCTTATTCCCTGGAAGAGGACATTCACTTTTGCTGGGTAGTTGATTCTCAGTTGCATTCCTACCTCCTTTGCCTTCCAGAATATTATATTCCAAGCCCTACGATCTTTTAAGGTAGTTGCTGCTAAGTCCCGTGTGAGCCTGACTGTAACTCCATGATATTTGAATTGTGTCCTTCTGGCTGCTTATAATATTTTCTCTTTGACTTGGGAGTTCTGGAATTTGGCTATAATATTCCTGGGGGTTGGTTTTTGGGGATCTCTTTCTCGGAGGGATTGGTGGATTCTCTCCATTTCTATTTTGCCCTCTGCTTCTAGGATATCAGGTGAGTTTTCCTGTAGTAATTCTTTGAAAATGATGTCAAGGCTCTTTTCCTGATCATGACTTTCAGGTATCCCAATAATTTTTAAATTATCTTTTCTGAATCTCTTTTCCATATCAGTTGTTTTTTTTCAATGAGATGTTTCACATTTTCTTCTAATTTTTCATTCTTTTGGTTTTAAAGTATTGTGTCTTGATTTCTCGTAAAATCAGCAGCCTCCCTTAGTTCTATTCTTTATCTGAAGGATTTGTTTTCCTCAGAGAGCTTTCTTATCTCTTTTTCCATCTGGCCAATTCTGCTTTTTAAAAACATTCTTCTCTTCAATAACTTTTTGAACTGTTTTATTCATTTGACCTAAGCTGGTTTTTTTGTGTTATTTTCTGAAGCATTTTTTTGGATCTCCTTGACTAGGCTGCTGACTTCATTTTCATGTTTTCCCTGCATCTCATTTCTTTTCCCAATTTTTTTTTTCTATCTCCACTTGATTTTTTTTTTTTGCAAGGCAATGGGGTTAAGTGGCTTGCCCAAGGCCACACAGCCACCTAATTATTGTCTGAGGCCGGATTTGAGCTCAGGTACTCCTAACTCCAGGCAGTGCTCTATCTAGCTGCCCTTCCCTCACTTGATTTTCAAAGTCTTTTTTGAGCTCTGTCATAGCCTGAGTCCAATTTCTGTTTTTTTCTTGGAGTCCTTAGATGCAGGAGCTTGGACTTCCTCATCTTTAGACTGAGTATTTTGATCCTTCTTGGGAATCACAGGCAAATTATTTCTCAATGGCATTCCTCATTTTTCTCTCCTTACTCATTTCTCCAGCCTGTGACTGGTTTTGGGGTGCTTCCTGAGCTTTTGAGTATTATTGGGACACCCCCCCTCAAGGATTTCCATGTGTGAGGCTCTGTCTTCCCTCCTGGTCTGTGAATGACCACGAGCACTCCCCTCTGCCATGGGGCTGAGGTGGGGGGGCCCTGCTGTTCTATGGGGTGTCTAGACTGTGATCAGGATCTGAATGTGGTTAGAGTCCCAGAGTCCTGTTCCAGGGACAGAGGACAGCCAGACCTCGGCAGTCTCTCTCCACTCCCCTACCTGGGCTCAGCACTCACACTTGGGGCTCCTACTTACCCACTCTGCCTGGTTCCAGTTCCTGGATCCAGGCTTCTGGGCCAAGCTGCTCTTTGAATGTCCTGAGGGCTGGGCTCCATGTGCTCACTCTGGCAGAGATTCCTCACTGATCCCCCAGGTTGTGCCAGGTGCTCCCCGGGATGTAGGTCAGGAAACTGTCCCCGCTGCCGTGAGTTGTAGCTCATGGTGCCCTGGGGCTGCCTCCAGGAGGCTGAAGTTCCTTCACTCTGCCGGACCACCCCTCTAACCCTGTGGAGCGGATCCTTTCCATTCTTTTCCAGGTTACTTTTGGCTGGAGAACTGCCTCACTGGATCCCTCTGTGGATTCTGTCTCTTGAAAATTTAGTTAGAATCCTTAGTTTATAAGTTTGGAAATATCAGAGAGAGAGCAGCTAAGAGATGATCCTCTCTTGTTGTCATCTTGGCTCCGCCCCCAGGATACTTTTTAAAACATCGAAAAAATTACTCCTAAATTTTCTCAGGGTTCACTTGAATAAGATTAAATTTTACAGTATAATGAGGCTTTTGTTAATGAATTCTCATTATAATACCCCAGTACTTAGCACAGTGTCTGCCACATGGTAGATAATAAATATTTATTGGTCGATTATTTGTAGTTGTGTTGCATATAACTTGTTCTTAAGTGTGTTTTATATCTTTTGAATAAATTTATTTTGTCATATTTAAGATTGGGTTCTTACTGAGATCATTAAAAAACTGTTTCTTCAGTTTACCTTAACTTAGTTCAACAAGCCCTCCAGTGAAGCATATTCTAATTCTTTTAAGTGATTTTTAATAGCAAAAAAACAAACAGACAAATTCCTAGTTTTTTTCATGATGTAAAGACCAGTAAAATATGCTTGTGAGAATTTTGACAACTGATTTACCTCCCCTTGCTAGAACAGTAAAGAACAAAGTGCATGGAATATGCCTGTTTTGAGAGAATAGATAATTTTCTTTGTTGTTTGAAATTTGTATCCATAAATGTTTTATTAATAACTTTTTTCTTTTTAGCTATTGTATTTGAAAAGCATTTCCCTGCTACCATTGATTCTTTCCAAGATGCTGTGAAATGTTTGTCTGAATTTGCATGTAATGCAGCCTTCCCAGATACAAGTATGGAAGCAATTCGTCTTATTCGCCATTGTGCAAAATATGTATTTGACAGGCCACAGGTAGAGTATCATTTAATAATACAGTGTTTAAGTTGGAAATACTTTCCCACATTATCAATTCAAAGTGCATTTAGATTATGTTTAAAAGTTAAGAAGAAATAAAAATGTATTAGTTTCCTTTGAATCATGAGCAACAATGTCCCTGTTAAGTTAATAGGATGTAAAGTCATCCTCATTTTTCAGATGTGTAAAAGAAGAGAGATTTGTTTAGTCTCACATCTCTCTGTTGACAGACAAAACTGTCCTTTTCTTCTTGCTGAGCTCTTTCTCTTCCACCAGATGGCTTTATTTCTTTTTTAATATTACTTTTGTATAACATACTGATTTGTAAAGTATTTTGCAAATACTTTTTCTGAGTTATTAAATGTTAACATAGGAGTATTGAAATATTTTATGGTGTTTTTTTTTCATAAAGGCTTTCAAGGAATATACAAGTGATGACATGAATGTGGCTCCTGAAGACAGGGTGTGGGTGAGAGGATGGTTCCCAATTCTCTTTGAGTTATCATGTATCATCAATAGATGCAAATTAGATGTAAGAACCAGGTAACAATCAGTATTTGTAATTAAAATTTAGAGGAATATATTTTGAATTTCTGTATTCAAATTAATGTTTTCTACATGTTCTCAAGTATAATAGGTTAAAAACATAACCCAAATCTACTTGGGTGAGCTAGAAATACAATTCATTTTAAATTGAATGAAAGAATAAAAAAGAAAGTAAATCACCAGCTGACAAAATTAATTATAACCCACTTCAAGTTATTTATTTTTAGTTTAATTTGAATTTTCATAGTTAATTCTACTATTGAAAGCAGCAGTAAAATTAATTCTGCTTTTAGTTTTAGAAAAATTAGATGCCTCTGATGTTTTTAGCTGAAAATCATTAGTTTCTCCTTAGATGGAGGTATTGAATAGTTATTTTGAATTTTGAAAAATTTTGAAATTTTTGGGAAGAAATTTTGAAAAGACTTTCTTTGACTATTAAATTGAGACAACAAAATTACACATCCTAATGTCACAGAAAAAGTGAATATTAAGTGCTCAATTTTATACTTCACACTATAGAAAACACAGTATTTATAGTATTAAACTGAAAATAAGATTAACACTCATGAAACTGTAAGCCATGCAAGTTTTTTTGCCATCTCTTTGTTTCCCTCATTGTCTATTTATATGACAGAAATTAAGCTTTAATAGAAGTTCCATAAATGGACTGTCAAATAAAGTGAAATTCAAAATGAACTGTGTTGCTATCTTAGAATGGCTCTAATACATTACATTTGTTTAGGAACAAGGGTAATAATAAATGTTTGTTCATATATAAAAATAATGGGGTTTAGTTAGTTGCTTATGTCCATACATGTTATTTTTGTCTTTGTGATTTCAGAAATATTGTTATATTTAATTGAATGTATTTTATGTAATTACTAAATTAAATATAATTTTTCTTAAAAGAATCTTTAAGTCATTAGCTGTTGTCCTGCTCTATAAAATAATGGATTTACCTTAAATGATTTCTGAGTTTTCTTTTTGACTTTATAATTTTTATAATTTATGAATATAAGCCCACATTAGCCATATTAAATCAGTAAATTATATATACAAAAATTTATATATCTATATGTGCATTAATCATATTGAATCAGTGCATAATATATAGATGTATATATCTGTTTATATACATAATCTATATTTGAGGCAATGCACTAAGCATTAGGTGGGAAAGAGACTACAAAAATATTAGAAACTTAAATTTGGGATGATAAGGCATAGAGACATAAAATACAGCTAAAAATGTGGTGTAGTTATCCTGAAAAATAATAAATAAATACTACAAATAATTGAAATAGTAAGTATTATAGTGCATCAAAGAAAGGGAAAAGATCATTTCTTGTGATTAGGGTATCCTCTTAAATATTAATGAGGAGCAGAAGGAAATCATGTGGCCCTACAGTGGGTGACAAATTGACAAAAATACTGGCTAGATGAGAGCGTTATCAAAGACAATTTAGCCAAAGGAACTTCCAGTAAGAATAATAAAAACCTAAGGATTTTATTTCAGAAAGTATGGAGAGTGGGAAGAATTATGAAATAACATTTCTCAAGTAAGCTATGTTTGTTCTTTGGTCTGACCAAGTAGTTACAGTTCTATGCAGATTGCAGGCTGTCTCCTCCTTGGAAGAGATAGGAAAGAGTTTAAGGATTGCCTCCCCAGTTTTCAGGTCATTAGGACAAAGGAAGGACAGGCTTTGGTTCGAAAACAAAGGATAAAAAAAGAATTTGAATAGGCAGAGGGGTATTTTGCTTGGTCAGGAAATTGGAGAAATAGAAAAATGTTACCCAAAAGAAAGGGAAGAAGACCACCAGATACCTGTAACTAAGTGACAGATATGAGACTCTTCATAAAAAGAAAAGAACTGGCTCTCTTAGAAGGAAGAAAGTCCTTGTCTTCCAAGAAATGATGTTGTGTATCCACAGTAGATCATTCAGGAAGGATGAGGAAAAGGTGAGTAGTGGTTGAGGAAACAGCGCTGGAGAAGCCTGCTATCTTCTTAAGGAAAGAATTCAGGAAGTGAAGAGAATCTTTTGAAGACTTGTCAAACATGATTACTTGTATCCACTTTAGCAATTGGCAAGAGCACAAATATCAGGAGAATTCTAGAAAGTTTTGATTATGAAACACTAGGCAAAGAATTGAGCATACTAGGATCAAAATATTTTTTATCTCTACTGCCAATAGAAAGTAAGGATTTCAGAAAAGAAAAGCATAGTTGGCAGTAATTAGCTATTTAAGAAGTTGATGTCTGAGAATGTAATTTAAATTTTGGGGCCACTACTAAACAAAGAAATTATGGGCCAGAAGAGGCATGCCTCCAATGAGAATTTATAAGACTGTATTTCCCTTGAGCCTTGCAAATTTAATCAAAAAGGTAGGAAAAATGGAAAATAGGGAGAGGAGGAAGGAGGAACATGAATAGTGTTTTATATCAAAAAAATAAGACTTTTTGAGGAAATTTAGAGGGGAAAATCATTAGATTGATTGAATTAGCTGAAGAAATGACAGAAGGTTTATTTTATTATAACTATCAGAAAGGGAATGTAGAGTTCTGACTTTCATTTTAAAGAAAACACCAAAGTCCAACAAGATTAACCTATGTTGTGTACCACGTGGTGGCAGAACAAAAATTCAGTTCGCTTCAACAAACATTTACTAAGTTCCTCCTTTGGGCCAGGTACTATGCTTTCTAGTTAGAATTAAAATTTAGATTTCCTGACTTTCTAGTTCTCTAGGAACTGTATCTTCTTCCCAGAGAACTAACTCTATTCAGCAATTTTTATTTATGAAGTTGATTTTTGAACTCAATTTTTATGGAATTTTATAGAATTTCACTAAGGTATTAAGGTTTAAAAAAACAATTTCACAAGGACAAGATTAAGACTGTGTAATTCAGTAGTATAGTTGTTTATTTAAAAAGTAAACTGTTAGATCACAGATTTAGTTGTACCATATTTTGTGATATGGTAGCTAAAAAAAGCCAATGCGGTCTTAAGTTACAGTAAGAACTTCATAATTTACAGTCCCAGGTGGGGTTCTCAGATCCCAGCAGAACTGTATTGTTTTTAATTCTGAGGATTCTATTCTAAGAAAGCCAGAGAACATCCGGAGGTTCAAAGGCCCCTGAGATCATTCCATCTGAATCTCATTTGAAGAAATTGAGGATGTTGAGTGCATGGCAGAATGCTGAGTGCTTGATAGCTCTTTTTAAATAATGAAGAGCTGCCAGTGGAAAGCGGGGGGAGTGGGGGGGGGGGGGACACTAACCTAGCTCAAGAAATTAGCCCCTGTCTGAGGAAACTCTTAACCATAAAATGAACTGGGCTATGTGGGAAATTCATGGATTCTCTCTCACAAAGCTTTGAAGTTGACTTATGGTGTAAGTAGATTTTAATTCTAGTTTGGTTAGACCAGATGATCTCTGTAGTTTCTTCTTACTCTGGTGATTTTGTGCCTACTTTTTATTTTTTTATTTTTGCAAGGCAATGAGGTTTAAGTGACTTGACCAAGGTCAAACAGCTAAGTAAATATTAAGTGTCTGAGGCTGGATTTGAACTCATGTCCTCCTGAATCCAGGGCCGGTGCTTTATCCACTGTGCCACCTAGTTGCCCCCAGAAACATACTCTTTTTCCTTAGGTTTTTGCAAGGCAAATGGGGTTAAGTGGCTTGCCCGAGGCCACACAGCTAGGTAATTATTGTCTGAGTCCGGATTTGAACCCAGGTCCTCCTGACTCCAGGGCCAGTGCTTTATCCACTACGCCACCTAGCCACCCCTAGAAGCATACTTTTTAAAGGAAAAGAGATTCTGTGAGTGAGAGGAGACCCCTGGCTTGGGAGATTGCCAATGACCCAAAAACCAAAGGTAGAGTATCACGTGTAAGGAATCAAAGCCAGTTTACCCAGAGTTATAGCTGTGATGTTAATGTTCAGTGAATCTGGAAAGATAGGTGGTGCCAGATTGTGTATGTATGACTTAAAAAACTGAGGGTAGTTTGCATTTTTATCCTAGTGCTTTAGGGAGTACCAAAGCTCCTTTAAAGGAAAAAAAAAATCATTTTGTTAACCTTGTATAGAATGGACTGACATAGGGAGGGACTAAAAGCAGGAAGACTTACTAGGAAGGTTCTAACAGTAATGTGAGAGAGAAGCAGTGAGCCCAACTCATTTATTTTAAATATTAGGAAATCAAGACCTTGAGAGTCAATTGTTTTACCTGTCTGTGGCCACATAGGTGGTAAATAGAAAAGGAATAATTTCAACCTAGATCTGTTGACTCAAAAGCTAGCATTTTCTCTTAATATTTTTCATATTTCATTCATACTAGATTTTAAACTTCTTGTGGAGAGGGAGGTTCTCTCCCTTTTAAAAATTTCTTCATTTTTGTAAACAAAATTACCTTTAAGGTTTTTGCATTCCTTCTAGATAACTCCCCTTCAAGAAATAATTTACTTTGCATTTTTAATTTATTAAATAAAATATGTGAATATATGCCTCATTAAAACTACTCTTAAACGTTACATTTTCAGTTGTTTTGAATTGTTGAGACACCTCTGCTACTTAATATCAGTTTGTTAAATAGTTCTCATTTTTGTACTTTTTTTAGAGGGTTGACAGTGATGTTTGAAATAATGAAAACATATGGCCACACTTATGAAAAACATTGGTGGCAGGATTTATTTAGAATTGTCTTCAGGATCTTTGACAACATGAAACTACCAGAACAACAAACTGAGGTAGGAGAGAAGTTTTTATTATGACACAGTTAAGAAACAGCTCTTCATTTTTCTGCAAAGACATTTCCATGTGTGGCATTAAGTAGTTTTACATAAAAAGTGCCCCTTCAGGCAAGGTAGTATCTTTATAAACCAGAATGTTGTTTGTAGGGTAGAACAATATGAATTAATTGCTTGGGTTTAGATTCGTTATACAGCTGTTTTTTCATTCAAGTTTGTCGCTGTATTTGTAAAAGGAAGAAAATATATTTTTCTTTAGCATCAGGCGATTCCTTATTTTTTTTTTTAGTGGCTTGCCCAAGGCCACACAGCTAAGTAATTATTAAGTGTCTTGAGGCCAGATTTGAACTCAGGAATTCCTGATTCGAGGGCCGGTGCTCTATCCACTGCACCACCTAGCTTCCCCCCCCCCTTTACAAATTTTTATAGTTATTTTCTTTTAAGTACATTATCTTGTAAGCTATTTGATACTGTCATGCTTGTTGGGAATTTTGGAGAGATAGTTATATCTTTAAGTACAAACAAAAATACAGAAATTGCTTCCCATTGGCTAGTAGTATATTCTCTTGATCTCTTTTCAGTGATCCCAAATAACTAATGATAATGGGGTAGTTTGTTTCATTCAGGAGCAGTTTACAGTTGCCTTTTATTATCATATGAGTTAGATCAATTTATATTTCATCATTTCCCTTTTCCTTACCCTCCTGTGTTCTGGAGTCATAATTACTGTTTAATATTATTTGAATGGTCATTGTGCAGTTATGCTGAAATGATAGTTATATTCTAGAATCAGTGAAAAAGGCAGTAGATTTAACCTATTTTGGCCACAAAGTTTTGAACATTTTTATTTATGAGGTAGATAAATAGAGCTAGTAAGAAAAGTTGAATTAAAATAGGCAGAAGCCCAGGGATGGGTGGGACCCTTTGATAAGGTTTTATTTAAAAAACTGAATAGTATTTAACTGAAAAGTATTTAAATTTTTTTTAGTTTGATAAAGTTTCATTTGAAAAGCTGAACATTGAAAAGCAGTGTTTAAATTTTTTTTAAATTTAGCAGTTACTATGTAATTTATTTGTCTTTTTATTCTTTTTATTGCCAGAAAGCTGAATGGATGACAACTACTTGCAATCATGCACTTTATGCAATCTGCGACGTGTTCACCCAATATTTGGAAGTACTAAGTGATGTGCTTTTGGATGATATATTTGCACAGCTGTACTGGTGTGTGCAGCAAGGTAGATTTGCACCAGACTTTATTTATGCAGAAATGTTACTATGGTGATTTCAAATAAATAAATGACTGTTTTCTTTTCTAGACAATGAACAGTTAGCACGGTCTGGTACAAACTGTTTAGAAAACGTTGTCATTCTGAATGGCGAAAAATTTACCCTAGAAATTTGGGACAAAACTTGCAGCTGCACACTGGATATCTTCAAAACCACAATCCCACATGCGTAAGGATTTTGTACAATTTCAAATATACTTTTGCATATTTAATGCTAAGTATTGATTTTTGTTGTGTTTAGTGATTACTGATTTCTTTTTAAGAAATATGTACACTTATGCATTAGAACCTCCTAACAAAATTTTGCTTCCTCTGAGTGATAACTTGTATAACTATAATACGCATCAAAATATGACATGTCCTACAAAAAAATAATATTTTTACTGTCCTGTAGTTTTCTATAAATAATTATTATAAAATTCCCATAAGGAATCTCAGCTTTAAAATTTGTGATTAAACCCATTTTTTGACATAAATGTGGAAATATGGAGATACACAAAGGCCAAATGACAGTCACTTTCAACACTTCTAGTTAGAATTAAAATTTAGATTTCCTGATTTTTGTAGTTCTCTAGGAGCTGCTATCTTTTTTCCCAGAGAACTTTATTCCACATCTTTATTTTAAAAAATAATGTGTGAATTGTAACCTGAAGCATCTTTTTATTTTTGTTTTGTTCTTAAAAGAACACACATTTTTATGTTGTAAACTATTTCCTTGGTTCTCCTTAACTGAATTTAACTCTTGGTTACATTTTATTTTATTTTATTGGGGGGGGGGTTGTAAGACAGTGGGGTTAAGTGACTTGCCCAAGGTCACACACTAAATAATTATCAAGTGACTGAAATCAGATTTCAACTCAGGTACTCCTGACTCCAGGGCTGGTCCTCTATCCACTGGGCCACCTAGCTGCCCCTCTTGGTCACATTTTAAAAGACACTGACCTTTTACACCATATTTTGACAGTCAAATAGTAATTATAGCATTTTTTCCATATCATTTTCTTTTATATCCTAACAGGTAACAACTCTGATAAATTTAGGATGACTCTGTAGAGCCAATGACTCAATGAATTAGGAGCTTTTTCTTTGATAGTTCTGAGCAAATAGAATCTTAGCATCAGAAAGGACCTTAGAGGTAATTTAGTTCACACATACCCATATACATGTATAAGGACTAGACACGTTGCAGTAATTCTTAACTTGTAAAAGGAGAATTGAATTCTCATACAAAATCTCATGAGGAAGACAAGTTTGTTTTTTTTTTTTAAGTAGGTTTTGATGTAGTGGAAAAATACTAAATTTAGTTCATAAGACCTATGTTTGAATCCTGACTCTCCCTCTTAGTACTTGTATGATATTAGGTGAACACTTAATTTTATTGACTTAAAGTGGTACCTCATCTGTAACATGAAGTTAAACTAAATGGAACAGCTGTGGTCCCTTCCAGCTCTAAATTTGTGATGGTATTCCAGGTAATTTAATTAGTCCCATTTTCTGATGCAGAAGTTTGTAACTTCTGTAATCTTCTCCAAATAACAAAACAAAACAACTTTCATTAATTGTTATTATTGGATCTGGATGATTATTTCATATTCATTTTGTAAACTTGTGGTTATCGAATCAAAAATGGCAATCAAGTCTTAAACAAAAGTCAGCAGCATCCATTTTTTCTTGTGATTTCACATGTAGTGGTTTGAGGAGCACTTTTAAGTTATTTCCTTTGAGTGATTAAGAAAAAACAAAGTTTTTCAGTCAGCATGTTTCTCCTATGACTTCATTCTATTTTTAAAAGTCTAAAATAATATTATTTTTAGTTTTATTAAATTAGATAAGTACTAGTAAAATGATATTAGTTTCTTAAATTGACTTACATGATTATAATTTTTTAATATAAACACATGTACCTTTTCCAAAGAGAAGCAATTTTTGAAAGTATTAAGCTGAATACTTGAATATTGAAAATCGATCCTTCTTTAAGGACCTAGGGTGTAATAGAAAGAAACAATAAAATGAATTCTAGTTGCAGTTCTTTCACTAACTTTGTGACTTTGAGCAAATCAGTTAATTTTTCTTGGCTCTAGTTTTCTCATCTGTGAAATTATATTGGATGTTGCATAAATTCCTTCCTACTTTACACAGTGTAATTTTGTGATTTTTGTCCATATTTTCAGTGTTGTAGTAAGATCATTGTCAAAAATACTCTCTACTTGTATTGCTATACACAGATTGCATGTGTTCATTATGTTGACTATAGCACCAAATTCATCTCTTGCTGGTATTTGGAAGTTAAATGACAAAAACTAGTCATGTTATTAAATACTAGAAACATGATAACATTGAGGATTGCTTTCCATATATATTTGAAAATAATTCTTCTGAAAAAATCAGTTCTGATAAAAGGTAATTTAGTTATTTTAAATTTATTTTGCTCACTTTTAAGTTGTTCAACTTTACCAAAAGTGATAGGTCTGCATTATAACTTATTATGTAATTTATTGATGGTGGAGTTAAGGCACTAAACTTAAGTAAAGCTGCTTTTTCATACTTTAGAAAACATAAGAGATACTGGGCAGAGGCCTTTCCCTACTTCACTTTTCTGATTAAGTGTATCTGGAGTAACATCTCCAAAATGCACAACTGAATATCTTCCCAGAAACAAGACTTTTTTTCTCCCTGCAGCCCCTTATGCACCCACTGAAAATGCAAATACATTATACCAATTATACATGTAAAATCGTGCAAAACCTTTCATACTAGCCATGATGGGTTTTGGGTTGTTTTTTTTTTTTAAAGCAAGAGAAACAAAGTAAGAACAACTATGTTTCTATACGCATTCAGAATTCATCAGTTCTCTCTCTGGTTATACATAGTATTTTTCTTTGTAAGTCCTTTAGATTTGCCTTAGATCATTTTATTGATTAAAGTAGCTAATTCTTTCAGTTAATTTTTCTTATATTGTTCTCCTGGTTCTGCTCACTTCACTTTGCATCAACTCATATAAGTCTTCCCATATATTTTCTGAAATCATTCCTTTTGTCATTTCTTACAGCACAATAATATTTCATCACAATCATACAATTCAACTTGTTCAGCCATTCCCCAATTGAAAGGCATCTTTTCAATCTCTAATTCTTTGCCACCAAGAAAAGAGTAATTTAAAATATTTTTGTACTTGGAGGTCCTTTTCCTTAATTTTTTTTTTCTATTTGGGATACAGACCTACCACTGGTATTGCTGGGTCAAATGATAGGTACAGTTTTATAACTATTGGGCTTAATTCCAAATTGTTCTTCAGAATGGTTAGATCAGTTTATAGCTCCATCAGCAGTGCTTTAATGTACCTCCTTTTCTATATCCAGAATGTCATTTTCTTTTTGTCATCTTAGTCATAATTGGTGTGAGGTCGTTCTTCAAAGTTGTTTTAATTTGCCTTTCTTTAATCAATAATGATTTTGAACATTTTTACATTGATAGCTTTGATTTCTTCTTCTGAAAACTGCTTGTTCACAAATTTTGACCATTTACTAATTTGGGAATGACTTTTATAAATTTGTCTCAGTTCCCTATGTCTTTTAGAAGTGAGGTCTTTATTAGGCAAACTTGTAAAAAAAATTTTCCCAGTTCCTAACTTTTCCTTCTGATTTTTGGCTGCATTGGTTTTGTTTGTGCAAACACTTTATAATTTCATGTAATCAAAATCATCCATTTTACTTCCTGTGATCCTCTCTATCTCTTGTTTGGTCATAAAGTCTCCCCTTATATAGCTATGTACTTTTATACACATATAGGCACACACATATATATGTGTGCCTGGTATGTATGCATGCATGCATGTATGTATGTATGAAAGTTAAATTTTTCCATGCTTCCTTAATTTGCTTATGATAAAATCTTATACTCATTTTAACCTTATCTTTGAAATACAATGTGAGATATGAGTCCTTGCCAAATCAAGATTTGATTAACTTCCTTTTGGTAGATCCTCTAACAGGAGAATCATCTATTTAAATTCCTTTGTTTCTGGAACTGTTGAGAGATAGACTAGCCTTAAGATGACTATTTCACTGTGCCTTTTGCTTTTTTTTTTTAGTAGAGTAATCCCTTGGGGAAGGCAGAGAAGTTTTTTCATTCCTTTTAGTGAGAGGATAAGAGTTATAAGTTAAAGAATTTCTTATGATTCTATTACAGATTCTTAAAAGACATGTTCTGGGCCAAATGCCCTACCATCTTGAAGTTCTGGCCTTTTGTTTCTAAGAGAATGCCACTCTGACCAGGCCTTGCTATATGGTTAATTCTGGTTTGGTACTCTAAAATTGTTTGAGTTTGGTCTGAGACCTTCACCACCACTCTACCAAATGTTGGGACCTAGCATGACTTGAAATCATGTTTTCAGCTTTATACGTCTTATTTTGGAAATTATTTTCACATTATTATTGTTATTTTAATTCCTTTACTAAAACCTTACCATTATACCTCTTCATGGCAAGGGGATGGCCCCGGGTTTTTGAAGGTTGTGTATGTGATAGAAAAAACCATGTAACAAATCCTATCCCAAACTGAAAAGTCTTCAGGCAATGACAGATTGTTTGTCTGATAGGAGGAGCCTAGCAATTAAATTCAGAGTGGCTCATTATAGTATTGATTGCAAGGCAATGCATTTTCTTTTGGCAACAGCAATTCTAGAAGACCAAATTCTGTGTTGAAAAGAAATTATAGTTTATGTTAGTGGAGGGAGAATTCATAGAGAATAAATTTCAGATCTTTGAAGTGTTAAAAGAATACTTGGATTAGTTTAAAAGTTTACCTTCTATTAGAGGTTTTTTTTTTGTATAACGTTAATGTCAGAGTTATATTTTAAATAAAATAATGTTGAATTTGTTTTTAGAAACACATATTTTGAAGAATTACCAGTTAGTTTGCTTAATAATACAAAGCAATAATATGACTAGTTTGGATGATCATTTTTAAGAGAAAAACCTTATGGCTTTTTTTGCCTATAAAAACCTATATGATATGTCACATCCCTTGGTGTATATATATTTCTGGTATTTTGAAGGCTCCTGACTTGGCGGCCCACTAGTGGAGAAACTACTCCAGCATCTCCATCTGCTATGAGTGAAAAACAGTTGGTAAGTTTTATGACATAAAATACAAATGTTAGTTATGATTTTTTTTTACTTTACACCAAATTGTAACTCTAATTCATGTTCTTATGTGTAGGATGTTTGCTCCCTCAGAGTTGCAAAGCCATTCTATGTTGTTCTCTTCTGTTGCTAGAGTGTCTGATTACAGCTGAATCTGCTTCACTGTCCCTTGTACTCACCTCCCATCTCTATTTTTCCTTGGTGTTCATTCTGTCCTTTCATCAGAAGTACTAGACTTTTGTAGATAATATTCACTCTTTTCTTTCTCTACTCTCCATTCTGATTGAGCACTCAAAGGCCTCTTCTTCATTGCTGAACATTTCTGTGGTGTGAGCATGGCCAGGGCAGGGCAAGACCACTGCCTTCAGACTGTTCTAGGAGGCTGAGTGTCATCATCATACAATAGAAGAAACAGTAGAGTGAGAGAACCTGTGTTTGAATCCTGATTCTTCTATTTAACCTTTATATCCTTGAATAAATCATTCCCTTCTCTGAACCTTATTAGTAAAAATCATCATAAGGACCCTTACATCTCAAAGTCCTGTTATTCAGTTAGCCAGAGGGGCTTAAGGATACATAAAGGTGTGTATGTGGATGATTTCAAATAGTTATTACTAAAATCAAAAAATAAAAAAAAACAAACTTCTTCCTCTTAAAAGAAAAACCTTTGTAAAAGAGTCAAACTCATATGAGAATATAAATCTGTTTATCTTAATTGAGTTTAATTTCTTCTCTGAAAATATTTTTAAAAATCAAGAAATTAATTACTACTTATTAAGTACCCATTATGCACTTATGAATATTAGGCCACTAAATAATGTTGGATATAAAGTTCAAGCCTAGTTACAAACACAAGGTGTATTATGCTATGTAAGTCATTTAACTGCTCTGGGCCTCATGATGATGATAATAATAACATTTATTTCCCAAGGTTATTATAGGAAAAAATTTTTTCATATATATTTATTTGTATAAATCACCCTTTGTGAACCTTAAAATGCTCTAAAAGTGCCACCTATTGTTGTCTTACTGTTAATTGCTATCATTATTACAATGCCAAACACCAAATTAGATTTTGGAAATAAGAATACAAAGAATAAAACAAACTTTTTGGATGAGATTAATTAACCTAGTCATTTTTTTTATCATTTTTCTAAAATTACAGAAATTTATGCCCATATAGAGAGATAACTAAATATTTATTTTCTCTTACCATGATTGTTTCTACATAGGTATTCTAGAATTTAAACTTTAATTAAAAATGTAGTTTTTCAACCATTACCATAAATCATCTACTTAAACCTAAAATCAACAAGCTTTGTTAAGCTCCTACTATGGATCAGGAATTGTTCTAGCTTCTGGGGATCTGATTACAAAGAATGAAATCACCCATATTTGGATTAGATAAATTAACCTAAACATACCTAATTACATAGTTCTAAAATCATAGTGTAAAGATACTGTCTTTATTTTCATTTTATAAAGATTGTTTCTCTAAGAAGTTCCAGAATTTAAGTTTTCATTCAAAAGGTAAAATTTTTGACCATTACAATTAACTTTCAATCTAATTATTCAAGCTGTTCATCACTCAACATTTTATTAAGCTTCTGCTATGTGTCAAACACTATGCTAGCTAGTAATATGAAAACATAAAGGTCCTTGTCTTCAAGAAGCTTACATTCTATTGGGATGGACAATATGGCCACATATAAATGGTGAACATCATATAAGAATGGTATTCAGTTGAATCAATTATTGAATGAATCACCCTCACTCATTTAAAATAACAAAATGCCATAGTTCTATGGCATAGATCTATGTTGAATGAGTAGATCTCTCTTGAATCAGTCAGTTGTACTAAGAGCAAACAACCTGGTTAATCCAATTCTGAAAGAATACAAAATTTCCAGTCATTGGATGAAAGGGAATGAAATGGTTGCTATACAGAAAATATATTAAAATTAGCTGAAGACACTCAGTCATGTCTTATGGTTTTGGACAAAAGGACAAGCCAACTCTGAACTTGGTATCCAGGTGCCTGACCAGATCAGTGATAAAATCCATTCCAATCCAGCCTCTGAAAGGGAAACAATTAGTGGAGCTAGAGAAGACAGGAGACACTCTATTCCTTCATCCCTCTTCAGGCTGCATTCTGAATTTTCTCTCCCATGACCTCATCTACTCCATCAGGTATCTTCCTTCCTCTCCCTCCTGTGCCCATTCTCTTCAGCTTCCTTTTATTTGTTATCTTTTCCCAGTAGAATTAAGTTCCTTGAGGCCAGGCACTTTTTTTTTCTCTCTGCTTCTGTTTGTGTTCCCAGGGTTTAGCACAGGGCCTGCCAAACAACAATCACTTGACACTGGATGGAAATTAACTTGAGAAATGAGTAATGGTGCTCTTTTCCAAATGTCAAAATTTTCAGATTTAGTATCAGACTTTTTTTGACCAGGACTCTCTGACTTGGCCTCAAGAATCTTCTATCTCTCTGGTAATAGCAGAGTCCAGCTGCTGAGCCTTGTTGTGATGACTTACAAAACTGCCCCTTCCCTGCCACTCCTACTAACAGGAGAGGTTTGTCATCATTATTTTAGGAGAGAAAGACCCAATATAGCCTTATGCATCCATTTTAGAAGTAATTCTTTGTCAGTTAATTTAGTTCATTTTTTTCTCATTTGACTTGTAAATTAAAGACCCAGTTGTTTAGTAATAAGGGCCTGATTGTTTAATCATATCATCATTTATAAAATGATTTTAGGAATTCAAAATACTTTAACATATATTATCTCATTCCCCCCCCTCATAACAACCCTTAGTGGTAGGTGCTGTTATTTATCCTCATTTTATAGATGGTAAATTAAAGCAGACAGGCTAAGTAAGTAATTTGTCCTAGGTCACACAACTAATAAGGGTGTGAGGTTGAATTTGAACTCAAGACCTAGCACTGCATCCACTTCATCACCTGATTCCTTCATTTAGGCCCTTTCCTTTCTTTCCTGCCGTATTGGTCATGTTCCTACTTGTTGAAACCATGGCTGTAAAATGAGTCTTTTTTGCCAAATTTTAGTGCTTCTGATGAAAACCAAAATAAAAATAAAAGCAAAAATAAATCATTTGTACAAAAACATAAATTGAACAGGAAGTTTAAGGGCTTGGGGAAGAATTGACCCAAGAAATAATTTAATTTGGTTGAATTCTATATTATTATTAAAAATAATTCATTCAAATAGAAGATAATCTGAACATTGTACAAATATGGTGTTAGAATGTTTTGTTTTGTATTTTGAATAGTAGCTTCACCTTCGTGGTTACATTGTTTTAGTACTTTATTGATGTTAGAGGTATCACATATTCCATGAGCCTAAAGCAAATGATAAACAATGAGAAAGTATGCCATAGATATGAATATTTTTCTTTAAGTATTCTATATCAAGTTGGTCTTTTTTAAAAGTTTCTTTTTTTAACAGAAATAGAACTGGTACTTGTGTTATCCTAATCTAGGATCAGAATGGGGCTTCGATATCCAACAGAGAGATTAACAAAAGCCTATATGCTAGAAAGCCATAAGAGGAATAAAATAACTGCTATACCACAGACTTAATATGCCTTTCTTCTAAAAATAATCTTATCTGGGAACATTATTTCAGTGCCCTCGAATGTACTTTTTATTTTATTTAGGATACAATATCACAGAAATCAGTAGATATACATGATTCTCTCCAACCAAGATCTACAGACAACAGATATCAAACACAGTCTCCATTGGGATCTATTGTCAATGAGGAAGTCAACAAAACAAAACTGTCAGCAAGTAAGTTATTTCTTAAATTTAAAGGGGGTCACATATAAAAGTTATCGCATAGTGTTAAGAAAAGTGACACAAATTTTTAGTACTTGTTTTACTGTTCATACTGTTTAGCAAATATCTGTTGAATTATTAGAGGCAAAATGGCAGAGTTGATGGAGCTCAGGACCTGGAATTAAAAAAGTCCTGAGTTCAAATGCTGTCTCAGACACTCATACCTGTCAACTGCTCTGTGCCTCAGATTCCTTATCTGTAAAATGAAGGAGTTGGATTGGACTGCCCCTAAAGTTCTTTTCAGCTCTGAGATTATGATGTTATGTATTGCTACAATATACAATTGTGCTTGGTAACTTGAGAAATTTGTATTTTGTAAAGTGTTTCATTTATGATTATAGCACCCTCAGCTGAACATAGTCTTCCTCATATTGTCATATCAGGGTTAAAGATAACAGGCCCATTATCTCCTAATCCTCTCTCCTTCTCTTTATAAAGCCTAAAATTTCTAAACATCTTTGGCTGCAATAGCCCATTGTTAATTTGTATTGAATTTGTAGTCCAATAACACCTCATATCCTGTCTCCACTTACCAAATCTATTTCAAGTGGGAACTACTTCTAGTTGAATCTTCTTTCATCTTCTGCTAGCAAAGGTAATTTTTTTTTTTGGAATACAAATGTAAAACTTTGTTTATCCCTATTATATTCAATTCAGTTTTCCCAATATTTCATGATCTTTTTTGGTTCCTATTTTCTGTGATGTTTATAATCGCTATAACTTAATGACACATCAAATCTGAATGCTGATCCATAGCTCAACTTATGCTTACCAAGAGAAGTCTTATTCCCTCCTTAACTGTGTGAAATTTTTTTATTAATTATCTTTGGCCTGATCTCCACTCTCACACAAGTCTTTTCCCTTATTCCCAAGCACCTTTTGATTTGTCAGGCTTTTAGATGCATCTTCAGCCCTCGGTTTGGTAGCTGGCTATATACTCTCATTTGATAAAATCCATGCCCTGGTTCTTTAAGGAAAATTTCTTTGGGTTTGTTTTAGGCCCTTCAAACTTACCTTTAATCTTCTCTGTTTTTAATAACCTAGATACCTTCTTAAACTTGGGGAACTGGAATGCCTTTTTCTTTCACTATGGAACCTCTTGTTTAATCACTTTTTCTTTCTTTCTTTACATTCTTTCCCTACCCTGGTGAATATCTCTTTTCTTGGTATTGCTCTTGGAAAGAAAAGGCTCAGGAAATTATTGAGACAGAAGATTTAAGAGGCCCATATGTATGCCCTAAAATATGAATGTATTTAGAAGTCTGTATTTGAGAGACAGCATGGCCCAGTGGACAGAAGAGTGTATTTGAAGTTACAGTGCCTGAATTTTAGCTTTTCCACTTAATATCTATGTGATTGTGGGCACTAGCTCTTGTCCATTGGGGAAAGACAGTTCAATATCTTTCCTCTCCACCTATCTTTTACCTCCAAGCCCCATACTTTTCTGATTTGTGGAAACCTAGGCACCTTTCTTTCTTTCATATTTCATATTGGTGGAAAGACTTTGCTAAGCAAAGTTGGCAAATGACTAAGAAGTTCTGAAAAAATTAAAGGTATTTGGAGAAGATGCTTCAAACATAGGTAGTAATCCAGACTTAGTAGATACCTTTCTCCATTGACATTTCTAACTCACATACATGCCCTCCCCATCCCCATACAAGGGGACAGGAATCCACTAATATGTATTTTTGTTCTCTGTTTATGGGTGATAAGTGGCAAGTAGCAAGGGCTTCTTTGACCAACTTGACAGTGCCTTCCTGCTTTCTCCCTTCCCATAAAATCTCCCTTCCCCATAAAAACCTCCTATAAAATCTAATTTGAAAGTTTGTTTAGTATCTCTTTCCCTAAGTGATTTGTTTTGCATAAATTTTTGTTTGGCATTTGTTTGATATAAAATTCATAGTTATAATTGTAGTTATTTCTACCAGATATTTGCTGGAATAATTTAGAAATCTCTGGTATGGGACAATCTTCTTAATCATTTTTGTTCCTTATATTATTATTCACTTTGTTACTGAGAACTGGAAGGTATATTCTATAATATAGTGCTTTTAAAGACCTAAGATTGTATTATATAAGTAAATACTATACCAGTATAAATGGTGCATATTTTAGTTGATAATTTTATAAGTGATTAGTGTAAAAAATTATCATTCTTTTTATGATGAATATTTTTCCAATTTAACTTAGCTGATCTTCAGGCAAGAGTTTTGCACTCCATTAAAATAACTTTTGAAAGCCCAAAAACCTCATACCTATAATGAGACAGCTGGGTGAGATTTTAAAGGAGAGATTTCTTGTGGTTTTTTTATAGCAATAATGGACTTCATATAGTATTCTATTAAAGATTTTAGTTTGTGGAGGCTAGGTGGCATAGTGGATAAAGCACCGGCTCTGGAGTCAGGAGTACCTGGGTTCAAATCCGGTCTCAGACACTTAATAATTACCTAGCTGTATGTCCTTGGGCAAGCCACTTAACCCCGTTTGCCTTACAAAAATCTTAAAAAAAAAGATTTTAGTTTAATTATACTATATATTTTCCATTAGACTATCTCCTATTAAAGTTTTATGAAATGATATTTGTTCTTGATCTACCTAATCATTCAGTACTTTAATAAATAATATGCACCTTTTCTGTACTAATTAGTGCCATAGTGTGTTGATACATCATGGTGAACCTACTTGATACTAGGATCAGCCTGAATATTTTCTTCATTGTTCTATTGCTACATTTTTCTTGAACAGCAAAAATTTTCTTCGCTATTGGGGGACTCTTTAAAGTAACTGAAAATAATTGTTTCTCTTTGGGTTGTGGTTTTTCCCTTTCAGAATTTCCAGAACAGAAATTATTTGCTGCCCTTTTGATTAAATGTGTTGTACAGCTAGAACTCATACAAACTATAGACAACATTGTGTTTTTCCCAGCAACGAGTAAAAAAGAAGATGCAGAAAATCTTGCAGCAGCACAGGTAACTGGAAGTATGAAAGCTTTCATCTTGATCTCTTAACTGATATTTGGAAGAGTTATTCTCTATATTCATAATGGTAATATGTAAATTTTGTTGGTCTACAAATATTTTTTAAGCACTTATTATGAGGTAGCAAGCACTGTACTAATGCTGAGTGTTGCAGAGAGCATGGAGAAAATTGGATAATACCAAATATATACTGAGCAGGTGAAAGGTAATTTCAGAAAGAAGGGAGGGGAACTGGGAAGAGATTCCTGAAGAGAGTTTAAGAAATTAAATTAATTATACAAACTGATATTGCTCTATAGATGATTCTAATTTTTTTGAGTTCCCCAATCTCTAACCATCTTTTGGACTTCTTGAACCAGAGAACTTTTAAAACTTCCAAAAATATTCCTCTCTCATCACATTCAATTAGATCAATGTAAAGACTAACAAACTGCCTTCTGTGGGTGGGTGGGAAGCCAGATTAGGGGAAAAATTGTAAAATTCAAAATAAATAAATAAAATCTTTCAAAAAAACCTTCCAAAATAGAATTTGTTACCTTTTCTACAGTCCCTTACTACTACTACCACCACCACCACCACCACCACCACCCCCGCTTCCGCCCTTCTTCCCTCCTTCTCCTGGAATCATCAGTCACCTACACTTACCATCCAGTGTCACTTGACCTTACTTCCCATGACCAGTCTGTTGTCAGTTCTACGTATAAGATAGCTCGCCTAGCAGCCCCTTCCTCTTCACTTCTAGTAAGTCCCCTGAGATCAGTCCTCATCACCTCATACTCTGGGTTGTTGTAACCTTCTGATGGTCACCTGTATCAGTTTTCTCCACACTCCTCCACCCTGTGACTCAGAGCTTGTCACCCTACCTCCCCAATTCAGTGCACCCCAGTGGCTATCTGTTTGCTCTCAAGACAAATAGAAACTGTTTGGTGTTTGGCACTTGGAAGCCCTTTGTTACCTGGGTCCTTGCTGCCTTTCCAATCATCTTCACACCTTACTCCCATTCATGTAGTCTCTCATGCACTTCCACTGATTACTTGCTGTTCTATGTGCAGGACATTCCATAGCCAATCTTTGTGCCTTTTCACCAGGTGTCCTCTTTCTTACCCCTTATCCTTTGCTTCTCTGTCTTCCTGGTAGATCTAGGTACATACAGATATCACTGTGCTAGTGCCTTCACTCTGAGGTTGTCTCCCATTTTCACTATTTATATCTTGTAGATACATAGAGAGATATGTATCTAATTTTGCTTTTTTTTTTTTTTTTTTTTGGTATGTTTGTTCCTGGACTTAATAGTACCTAACCCATAAAAAGTGCTTAATAAATGCTTGTCAGCTGAGTAGTATGGATATGATGTTAATTAGTTTTTTAAGAGACTAAAACTTCTGCTATGACATCTGATTTCTTATAGTTATTTATTTTTAAAATGGTGATCAAAGAACCTATTCAATTAATTCAGATTCTTCTGTTATATCTTTGGCAGGTTCTCTAGGGCTATTAAAACATATCATGTAGTTGTGTAAAGTGATTGCTTCTCCTCTATCCAGGCTCTAAGATGCTATGTATGTTTGGGGAAAAGGGTCCAGAAAGCTTATGACAGGGAATGCTTCAGAAGATTTGTTTTTGAAAGTGAAATTTACAGAGCAATAATAATGGTGTATGTTTTTTATCACTGAAATTATTGATAAAAAAATTCTATACATTGGAAAATAATAACAATATGTAGTGAAGAACAGTTCAAAATTTACTAATGAATTTTTTGTGTTTTTTGTTATTGTTTTGGTCTTTGAAAGAGAGATGCAGTAGACTTTGATGTCAGAGTTGATACTCAAGACCAAGGAATGTACCGATTTTTAACTTCACAACAACTTTTTAAGTTATTGGACTGTTTATTAGAATCCCATAGATTTGCCAAGGCATTCAATTCAAACAATGAACAGAGAACTGCTCTCTGGAAAGCAGGTAGGTTCTTGAAGTTTTCTAACAATGGTTTTGAAAGATTGTGCCATTATTTCTTATACTTGCTTCCATATTGATTTTTACTACATACTGTATGTTTCTCTAGCATTAGCTAGGACCCAGAAAAGGAATGAATGCATCTTTTTTTTTTTTTGCTTCCTTAAACATGTATTTAAATATGCTTGTGTATTATTGTCCTATATTGCTGTAAGTTTATATTGTTAATTTAGTACTTGGTTATATATCATTTGATGAAAAACCTCTTTAACTAATCAACTTTGATGCTTATAAATTCAACTGACAATTAAATGCTTTCATTTTCTTCTTCCCTGTTCATTCTTTGAACCCTAATTTTGAGACAGAATCCCTGGGTTCAAATTCTGTATTTGCCATTTATTTTGCTCCTCTCTTCTCCCCTATTTATCCCCTTTGGATAAAATCACTTAATCTCTCCAGGCTTTACATTCCTCATCTGTCAAAATGAGCCAGTTGAACTTCTAGGGCTCTTTGGACTCTAAATTTCTAAGCTACAACCAACCAACCAACATGCATCACAAACCCAATTATGAAAAGCTGACTATAATAGACTTGAAGTTACCCACTTTTAGGCCCATAAAGGCACTATTTTTCCTGTTATTTTATCCTATTGCTCTGTGACATTCTGAAAATATTTTCTAAATATTTCTAAAAAATATTTTCTAAATAGAAATTTCACCTTTATTTAAGGTAAGAAGGTCATTTGCTAAGTCTTATTTTACAAAAGCTTATCTTTTTTTGATTGATATAAGAAATTCATTCTTTAGAGATTCTTTAAAAATTCCATATTTTGGGTTCACTCAGGTTTAGCTTCCTATCCCTCCTCAAATGTTTGTCAGGTGCACAAATGATCTCAGCTGGATCATCATAGCTCCTACATTAGACAGAATCAAGATCCATTTATCAAGCATTTAATAATCATCTTTTATATATATATATATATATATATATATATATATACACACACACACACACACACACACATACACACACAAATCACTGCCTAGACACTAAGGAAATGAATACAAAGAGAATCAATCAGTGCTCAGGCAAAAGAAGCTTACGTTCTGTTGAAGACAAAACACACACACTCTCACATACACCATACATATACCCACATTCATATGCAAACATATACAGAATTACAAAATAAATATAAAATTAATACAATTAGATACTAAATAGTGAGAGAAAGCCTTCTTATAGAAGTCAGTACATGAATTCAGTCTTAAAGGGAAGTGAGTGATTTAGGGAGGCACAGGTTAAAAAGGGAGTGGAGTGCCTTCCAGCCATGAGCAAAAGCAAAGGCACAGAAAAGGGAAGCAAAGTTGTTTTTTTTTTTTAACAACCTTTAAGAAGTCCATTCCCTTCTAGTATGCAAAGGGGAGGAATGATGTATAGTGTAAAAAGTGAAGGGCTTTAAGAGCCAAACAGACTTTATCCTGGAAACAATAAAGAGCCATTGAGCTTTTATTATTAGCATGATCATCTGTACTTAAGGAAAATTACTTCCGCAGACATGAGTAGGATAGATTAGAGTGTGGAGAGATTTAAGGCAGAGAGATGACTTAGGAAGTGGCAGTTGAGTGAGAAAGGGTGTTGAATATGATAAGTTGTGGAGCTAGAAAGGGGTGGTTTCCCAGTCGTCAAAAATGAATTCCATTTTGAAAATGTTGATTTTGAGTTATCTATGGCACATCCACTTTGAAATGTGTGATAAGCAAATAGAGATAATGGAGAGACTGAAGCTGGAAATATAGATTTGAATTGTTTGCATAGATATGATCATTAAAACATTAAGAAATTACTATATGGTCAGTGACTGTAGAGGGTGAGAAGGGAGATCTCAAACACAGAGTTGTGTAGAACACCCACATTTGGAGGCTGTGTTATGTATGATGCACCAACCAAGGAGACTAAAAAAAAGCAATCAGTCAGTTTGTAGGGAAATCAGGAGAGATTTAGACTTCATCAAAACTTGGAAAGAAGAGATTATCCAAAAGAGAAGTATCCAAGAGAACAATGATCAGTGATGTTAAATGAAGCACTGAGAAACAGTATAGAAGAAAACTGAGAAAAATACCATTGAATTTGGCAATTAAAGGATCATTGGTGACATTGGAGAAATGGAAGCAAGACAAATTTTTTCTAGGAGTTTGAGAAAGGACAGAGAGATAAGAAGATAGCTTGATTAGATAAAGATCTCAAAAGGCTAAAATTGTGAACTGGATTAAATTTCATAGGAACAAAAGTAAAGTTCGAGTAGGTTAAAAAGAATCTATTGCATATTCATACAGGATGTGGAAGATGTGGCATAGCAGCAGTTCCTGGGAAGAAAAAAAAAAGATTTCAGACTTTATTGACTGTACTATATATAAACCAGCTTCGTGATCTGATTGCCCAAAAAACATTCATGTGGTCTTGAACTGCATTAATATAGACCATTTAATCTGTCAAGCACTTGAACAAACTAGAGATGTTTAACCCAGAGAAAATGTTGGAATGCTGTATTTATGCATCTGAAAGATTGTCATCTAGAAAAAATTAAATTTACTCTCCCATGAAGAAAAAACTTTGTCATTGGAGTAGTTGGAATAGGGGACAGGCTGCCTCCAAAACAATTAGTTAGGAAGATAGTGATAGTCCAGAAATCCCTCAGGTTCTAGACTTATTACTGCTTTTCCTCCTCTCTAATGCCATCTATATTCTTAACCTCAGTTTCAAAAATATTGGCAGGATTTTTACATTTCTGGAGAAAGAATGATAGCAAAATTTCATGTTTTACAGTCTATTTGTAAGACCAGACTGTAAAAGTCATCAGCAAATACAGTGGTGCATGACATTGCCCATTTAATAATGTCTTTAAAATATAGTTACACTCCAGCACAGAGCCACACTTTAAACGTGCTCAATCCCTACATACGTGGTTTTGATTCTCTGTCTCCCTGACAGTTTCTCCTAAATACTTGCAGCAGAACCTACTAATAACATCAGCTAAAGAGATGACTGTTTTTGTTGAGAGTTCCTAGTGACATATCAGGAACTGCTTAAGGAAAGATAAAGTACCAGAAAATAGCCAGCCTTGAACCTTGGGAAATCTCAAAAATTGAATGCCTGTCAGAATAGCAGGCTTTTAGTTTCTGAATTTAATACTTAAAGATCCAGTTTCCAACATTATCTCAAATTTGTCAGATTTTCAACTTATACTTCATTTCTGTGGATACCGCCCCCCATCTTTACAGATCTTTGTTTTCTTGTCCTGTGGGCCATTTATTCATGTGATCCCTATAACTTTTTCCTTGGAGGTCCACTGAATGTGCTGGGTAGGGTCTTTATTGCTGATATCTTAGTATTATGTGGTACCAGAGGAGTAGATGGACTGTCCTTCAGTTTTCCCTCACCCCCTTCTCCTTCAGTAATATCTTGCTATCTTTATGCTACTTATGTGCAATTCTTTATTGGTGATTAAGCTACCACCTGATTGGGCTCACTCTGCTGCTTCTTTTGCTTCCTGTTGCCTTTAGTTTTTCAGAGAGTAGCAGTCATTCACTTAACTAGTCAGTGAGTTAATAAACATTAAGTACCTACTATATGTACTATCCTACAAACTGTAAGTACTCTAAGTAACTCACAATACAACTAGAAATACTATGTATGAACAAACTACCTATAAGATAAATTTGAGATAATCAGCATAAGGAAAGCTTTCGAATTAAGGCTTCTGGTAGAAAGTAGGATTTTAGCTATGTCTTTAAGGAAGATAGGGAAGTCAGGAGGATTAAGATGAGGAAGGAGAGCATTCCAGGCATGATGGAGTCTCTTGTTCCAGGACCAACAAGGAAATGAGTCACTGAATTAAAGAGTACATGGGGGAGGGGAGGAAGAGCCAGGGAGAGATAAGAGTCGGAAGATAAGGGAACACTAGGTTATAAAGGACTTTACAACCCCCCCCCCCCCACACACACACACACAAAACTATTGATAAGACCACACGTTATGATAGTAAACAACCAAAAAACAAAGTACCTATATACCTATGACATTTGAATAAAGCTGTTAATCTATAATAAGAAATGAATATATGAAGAATTCTTAGAAACATGGCAAAGTTTATATAAACTGATATACAGTAAAATAAAGGGAACCAAAAGAAAAATATACACAATCACTTACACAATGTAAAGAAAAGATTATAAATCTAATTGTGAGTAATTTAAAAACCCCAAAAGAAGCAATAATGAAACGTACCTTCCTTCCTCATGATAGAGTTGAAGGGCTACTAGGGCAGAATGTTAATGACTGTTTTCAAATATACTTATTACATGGGGTATTTTTGCTTATTTTTTACATCTCAGCCATTTGAAAGGCGAGGAAATGCCCTCCTTTCCAGACTGAGCTCTCACCGGTTTTTTAAAAAAAAAAAACTATTTACCAAAATATTCAATATTCTCTTATGTCTTTATTTTGAAGAAAGAAATAACATTTAATTATCTCTTTTCCCAGTACTTTCATTGATTTTACTTGTTTCATTCTGCATATCTTTTGATATTTCTCTGAATTCCTCATATTATTCAATATTTTCTTTACAATAATTATATTCACATGCTATAGATTTTCCAGCTCTTCACCTGTTATTGAAAATTCCCAGTCTTTCAGGCATGAATTCTTCTCCATATTGAATTTTCCCTCATTTAAAAAAAACGCATTATATGAACATTTTATTTTTTTTAAATGCCATATTAATCCTTGTGAAAGTCAATTGGCACTTAAGAATTTTTCCTTTCCTGCAGGTTTCAAAGGGAAATCTAAGCCCAATCTTCTCAAACAAGAGACTAGTAGTCTAGCATGTGGATTACGAATTCTTTTCCGAATGTACATGGACGAGAACCGAACCAGTGCATGGGAAGAAGTCCAGCAGAGGCTCTTAAAGTAAGATGCTACTAGTAATTATGATTCTTCTATTTTCCTTAGAAATTAGGAAACATAAAAATTACTTTTAAATTTTCAGTGATTTTATAATAATTTTCTCTCTTTCCATTTCCATTTATACAGGGAATAAATTGGTTTAATGATGAAAACCTGCCTTTAGAATGAACTTATATAAAAAACATTTATTTTAATGCTTACTTTCAATAAGGCTGTTAATAGTCTTTTACTCAAAAATTTTAAATTGAAGACAAATGTGAAAATTTTTATTCTTAAAACAGTTTTTATTGCATTAGTTTTAGTGTTTACTTGAAGAGAGGGTGCCTCTGTTATTAAATAAACCAAAGGAAATAGCAGATTTTAAAGAAACCCCCAAGGGTTCGCTGAGAAGTTACATAATGAATAGCAATAACACTATTTTTATTTTGAACTGAAAAATTTATAAATTTAGTGACCTCAGTGTGAATACTTCAAGTTGAATTAGTGCTATAGGTCTTTTCCTTAAAATAAAAAGAATCGATCAAGTTCTCTTACTGTTTTAACTCCTACCATATGGCAGAAGTCTCTCAGAATGAATGATCCTATGGTATCAGTGTCCAGGTTAGGAAAGAAGTGAGACAGCTATGTCAAAACTTAGCTATCAAATAAAATTTCTCAAAGGATGTTTTTTACAGCTACCTGAGGACTTAGAAGTAGAGGCATAGAAGGATGCTCCAGTCCTCATCTAGCATAAATTTGATAAACAATAGGAATAGCACATCAGTTTTCTTGGTGTGTAAAGGAAAGGTCTCATCTCTGATTTGGTAGGGACTTGCTCTTGCTTTTCCTTGGTTAAATAGGAGTTAAGGATAGGATTTTATAATGTTTGTTTCTCCTATATGTGCTCATGGTTCATTAAAAGGGGTAGTGAAAATCCTTTATGGGATCCTGGGTAATATGGACATGGTTGGATCCAGAGAGACACTTACTTCTGGACTTGTGATATTAGAGACAGAGGAGATGATCCTGGCTCCATAAAAGGGTATAATGCAAAAAATATTTAAACAAAATTAAAACAACATAGGCATACAAATAATAGTTTGTGCACAAATATCAGAAAACAATCATAGTATTCCCTTGCTCAATGAACTCCACTGACTACATATTTTATTATCTCTAAGAATTAAACACAAATTCTCTTGTGTAGCATTAATGTTCTCTTCCAAACCTGAGACCAACACCTACCTTTCCAGGCCCCTGACACAATCTTCCTATTTGTAGTCCAGCCACTATGCTGTTTATCCCATAACACCAGACCCCTCCCTTGGCATTCAGGGTCTCCCTTTGCTCCCAGTTGGAATGTCCATCCCTCCTCCCCACTCCAAATACCACCCTCCTGCCCAGCCTGAGAAGAACAGCCTCCAAAAGGGATATATAGAAGGCACTTCACTCCAGCTTGTAGATTGCCAGACTTTTAAGATATCATTGTCTATATATTGCCTGACCAAACTACTTTACCTTGGCTTCAATTTGAATATTCTATTTTCTTTTTAACTTTAGTTTCTTTGGCAGCAGGAGCTCCCTGTCAGGAACTTACACTGTCAGAGCAGATCAGCATCTTCTGATTTAGTCTTAGACTTTGAAAGGATAAATGATTCATCCAGGGTCATGAAGCCAGTTAGGTGTCAGCAGTTCTTGAGCACATTCTGTGGGCGAGGCACCACTTTCCTAGGGCTGGGAGACTGTGGAATTGTCTTTCTCCCTTTTTTCCCTTCTCTTTCTCTCCCCTCCCCTCCCCTCTTCTGTTCTCTTTCTCTCCCACCTCCCTTTTCTTGACTTCATAGTCAATTCAACAAGCATTTAATAAGCTTTCCATCCACCTCATGAGGGGGGAGTGGGAGGGGGTGTGTGGGGTGTGTGTGTGTGTGTGTGTGTGTGTGTGTGTGTGGTGTACATGCAAATTATGTCTTCTCTTTTTTAGTGTCTGCAGCGAAGCACTAAGTTATTTCCTAACCCTTACATCAGAAAGCCACCGAGAAGCATGGACAAATTTACTGCTTTTGTTCCTAACTAAGGTTCTAAAGATAAGTGACAATAGGGTGAGTATTAGATATAGAAATGTTTTTTTTGTTCCATCCTTTGAAACAGTGTTCACTTCTGGGTTGGACTGTAAAAATTGACAATATTGTGAATTTGAGGTCATTCTGTGGATTTATTGCTATTTGTTTCCTTCATAAACACTTTCATTGCAAACTGTTCCTCTCCCATGGAGGGCCAGGCTCAGGAACCACTTTGAGCAGTGCTGATCTCAGGCTTTCCTCTCTTCCTTCAGGCAGGTAACTTTGCTCCTGGTCAGTCAGCATGTTGAAACACCTTCTTTGGACAGTACCCTGGGTACCATAAAGCTGGAGAATTTCTAAAAAATATTAGTTCATTGTTTTGAGCGTATGCATATGAAATTAAAAGTAGGAAACAATTCTTTTATTAAGGCACTGTGATAAACTATACTACAGGGACTGAGAATAGTATAAAGTACTGTGACCCTATGTAGCTGTGGGTGTGAAGGGCAGTCACCAGCTAGAAGAGAGGAGGGGAGATCATTTCAGGTGGAATCGAGAGCAGGGGGCATTGTCAAGCTGAGCCAGACTAGGACCAGTAGAGTGTGCTGGGGTGGGGGTGGGGGGTTGTAACATGGGGAAGAAGTTGGTCATTTAGGTTGGATTCAGATTATAAAAGACCTTCTAAGTTTATGAATATATAGGCCATGATCAGTGTTCACAGGTTTTTGAACAGTAGAATTCATATCTGTGTTATTACCAATGTAAGGTGCATTGGAGTTGAAGATTCTGTTGGGATACTGTATATTGTCCAAATTAAAAGAAAGTGAGACTGTAAACTACAGTGATGATACTGGGAATGCCAAGGAATGTGTGGATGTGAGTTATTGAGAGAGATGAAAACAGTAAGATTTTTGTGACTTTTTAAGAAAAACACAAAGATTCAATGATGAATCCCAGATTAAATACAGGAATGACTAGAAAGATGTTATTGCTATATAGAGGAAAACGAAGAGTATGGAAACAATAATGAGTTTAGATTTGGACATGTTGAACTTGAGGCACGAGCAAAATATCTAAAAGGAATTGTCCTATGTCAGTGTAACTGAAAAACAAGAGCATTTGGGAATAACAGCACCAAACCTCTCATTGGACAGTTAAAGAACTGAGACAGTGATTAAGTGACTTGCTTAGACTCAGATCCAGGCCCAGAGTTCTATCCACTGTGCCAATCCTGTTGTTTAAGAAAACATTTCAGATCCTATTGCCAGCCCCCCATGGTCCCTCCAGGACATTTGCAGTCTTGTTGGAAGATTCACCATATTACTGTTTTTACCAGTCAGCTCAGGTCTTATAACTGATATCCCTTTCAGGTTTCAAGCTGCCACTACTCATCCTTATTTACCAGGATTCCCAAATTCTATTTTAGCTGCATGGAGATCATAGGGCTTTCATTTTTATCCTCTTTTTCTATTCTACCTTAATACCACACCAAACTTATTGGTGAAAAAGTAGGTGGGAGAAGGGGGCAGCTAGTTGGTAAAGTGGATAGAGTACCAGCCCTGGAGTCAGGAGGACCTGAGTTCAAATCCTGCCTCAGTCACTTAATAATTACCTAGATGTGTGACCTTGGGCAAGTCACTTGCCTTACCAAAAAAAAAGTAGGTGGGAGAGATAGGATGAATGGTTTTGGCATGAGAATAGAATAAAAGAAAGGTTAGCTTCTTAAGAGATGATTGATCCTTATGTTGGTAAGGTCTTAGTGATCATACTATGATTCCAAGTGTGATGGAAAAAAGAAGTCATTGAAATTAAGGAATTCTGAAATGAAATCCTCTCCATGAATATTTAACTCCTTGGGCTGGTCTTGGGTATAGGATAGAGGAAAAACAAGGCTCACCTATTAGGTGCTAAAATTCTTTGTAGTCTTTAGGACAATAACCTTGCATGAACTGGCCAACTATTGTATCTACACTTAAAAGATTATTGTATAATCAGATATGGATTTTTGTCATGAGTGTTAAACAAAAAGAAGAAAAGTCACTTAAGAGCTATGAAGGGGAATAAGTTTGTTCAATAGAAACATACATTCAATGATTCTGTTTAAATTGAGGGATAACTTTGAGGTCAGCCTTAAAAGGTGGAAGGATAGGCTGATAACAGAAAGTGAGGCCAAAGGAGTTTTTTCTTACTGTTTTCATTCTTCTCACATTAATTTCAAAATTCTCTCTGACCTAACATTCCTTCTGCTTTACTCTCCAATCCTGCCTTAGCATATGCCCCTTTCTATGACCTAGCTGCTCCATAAACCTTTAGCCATTCTAGAAATTCTGCTAAAATCTTTTGTTTCCATATTCAATGTAATTCCTAGTAAGTTAACTATGAAATTGTTATTTTTTTTTTTTTTTTGCAAGGCAATGGAGTTAAAATGCCCAATGTCACACAGCTAGATAATCATAAAGTGTCTGAGGCCACATTGAACACAGGTTCTCCTGACTCCAGGGCTGGTGCTCTATCCATGGTGCCAACTAGTTGTTCCCTGTTAAATCTTTCAAAGACATATGGGGGTGGGGAAGCTAGTTAATGTTGTGGTTAGAACACTGACCCTGGAGTCGGGAGGAACAGGAGTTCAAATCCAGCCTCAGACATTTGATATCTACCTACCAGCTTGGGCAAGTCACTTAATTCCAGTGCCTTATAAAAAACAAAAAAAAAAAAATTGGAAGAGTTGAACATGCAAATCAGTATGAAGAGGTACTGATCCACTACATGTAACATACTGTGTAAACACAGTTCTGCTTTGTTGCAGATTTTTGAAATCACTTTTTGAAAAAAACTAATCCAAATAAAATGCCATTAATGATAGACAAATGTTGCTCTCACCTGTGATCCCTAAATTGAGGGTTTCAGAGTACTACTTAAATTTGAATTTTGCTATCTAAGGGGCTAGGGCGGGATCATGGAGATGAAGTGGAAGGTAAAATCACAGTTGTTAAATAAAGTAAGCTTGGGAGTGACTTTGGAGATCAGTAGAACTGTAGTATACAGATATTTAAGGCAATCCTCTATAATCCTCTAAGTAGAAGTCTGGAGCTGCTCCAAAGTGTACAAAAGTTAAAGCAAAGCCAAAGTGGCAGCATCTCTTAGGATTATATAGCATAGGGTACTGACACCAAATAGAAGAATAGAAAGACTGTTTGATATAGTAGAATGGAATTAAGAAGACTGATGAAAATCCTGCCCATGATACATGCCAGCTGTTGTGGGCATTCCTCTATAATTTGTGTATTGTGTAAAGGCAGAGGAAATTTTTATCTCAGGAGTTCCCTACAATATAAAAGTAGAATTTTGTTGGTCAAAAACCCCAAAATAATTTTTAAAAAAAGCTTTTGGGGCAGCTAGGTGGCACAGTGGATGGGGCACCAGCCCTGGAGTCAGGAGTACCTGAGTTCAAATCCAGCCTCAGACACTTAATAATTACCTAGCTGTGTGGCTTTGGGCAAGCCACTCAACCCCATTGCCTTGCAAAAACTTAAAAAAAAAAGCTTTTGCTTATTTTATAGTTTAGGATAAATAAGTATTTCATAGAGTAGAATGGCATGAAAATCTTAAAAGAAAATGTAGATATACTACATTAATTTTAGACAACAAGGTATGTATATGCATTGTCATTGCTTGTTTTACCTGACCAAATGATGCAAGATGTTGGTAAAATATTTAAAAACTTTAATGAAAAATCTAAATGATCCACTTATACATAAAATATATAAAAAGCTACTATATCCATAGTTTGCCTTTTTACTTCCTCTAAATTCTGAGGAAAATCATTAAGTTGGGGGGGAAATAAGTTTTATTTTTTTTAATTATTAGGGGGAAATTTAGCTTCAGTCAATAAATCCTATGCACAAAACACTGGGAATTTAAAAAAAAAATACCTGGTCATTCTGTATTCAGTAAATTTTTCAACTCACCTCTCAGTCCTTAAAATCTTTAGTTTTGCAAATTAATAACAGTATATTTGAATTCTAACAATGCTAAATAAATGTTAATTTTTCCCTGCAGTTCAAAGCTCATGCATCATTCTACTACCCTCTCTTGTGTGAAATTATGCAATTTGACCTGATTCCTGAACTTCGAGCTGTTCTCCGGAGGTTTTTTCTTCGTATTGGAGTAGTTTTTCAGATATCACAACTGCCTGAACAAGAGCTTGGAATAAGCAAGCAGTGATCATAACAATATTACTCTGTTAGAGTTTATATCCTTCAGCTCTATAAAAGGACCATGGAGCTAAGGTTTCCAGTTTGGAAAATGCCTTCTTGGTATGGCAGCATGTTTCTATATGGTTTGATGGTACAGGCATGTAGAACTGTAATTCAGACTTGCAACAAACACTCCAACTAATCCTTTTCAGTTATCTGATGGATTATTTCTGATTGTCTTATTGGGCTCATGTTGAGCTTAGAGCCTGTTTGCAGCACAGTGTGTCAGGATGTGCTATAATACCCCCCTTGGTCTAGACAGCAGGATAGCCACAGGTGTTTATGGCAAGTATGAAGAGTAAAATTTACCCAAAGAACAAACTGTACATGTAAAGGCTTGAACTTCTGCAAGAAGTACAACTCAGGAGAGCTGTATTTTGAAGGACAAAATGTTTATAATTGGGGGGGGAGGGGGAAGAGAAAATTATTGTTCATGGTAAAAGATATTTAGCAACTACGGTATTCTTATTCTGAAGATTTTTTGCACACTCAGGCTATCTGAGATATTGGTAATCATCCTTCTGTGAAAAAAATGTACAGAAATGCAGGCCTGTAATATAAAACCTTAAACATTATATAGTTCTTCCTGCATTAGTTTATTTTATTTCTTTATTTTCTTATTCATTTGCTAAAGACCCATAATATTTTGTTTATCAGATGCACTAGAAGTTTGGGTTGATACTTGTTTTTGTTTTGTGGGATGTTTTTTTTCCATTGCAGTGAAAATTTTGGGGTGGGGGGCCAGGGGAATTCTAGCCCAGAAAGCTACCATTGCTGACTCTCATCAAAAACACACAAAGGTAGAATAATATCACTACTGACATAACTACCTGTAACATACTTGTGTTAGGGCTTTTAAACATGAGCCGTTAAAGATATGATCCTTCAAGGACTGGAACTTGAATCACTGAAAAAACAAGTCTAAGTTGTGTCTGCTGTCACAAATTTTTTTCTTTTTTGGGGGGGAGGGGAATTGATGTAGATTTCACTCTGTACAGAATTTATTGTTGAATATATTAAAAGCAACAAATCTGGCATGGTTTGAGTGAGGATGGTTAGACTTATTGGAAATGTATTCATACTGTGAATTGTGCTCTGATGGCTTAAAAAAGACAAGATTGTCAAGCATTCCGTATTAACAGTGGATGTAGAAATTTTTTTCAGATGGATAAAATGTATATGGTACAGATATGTAAAGTTTTTTATGTAAAAATTCTGTACAACTTTCTGTACAATATTGGTTCTCATCTGGCATATTCTAATCAGGTTATAGGTCAATAAAGTTTTTGAATTCTTTCATCAGTGCAATCAAAACCAGTGTAATCTACAGAAACTTGTTTCATTGACTCTAATTTTTAACTGAAAATCAAGAACTATAAAAGTTTTTAAAGTTACAGTTCAAAGTACATTTTATTTATTGTAGATACTTTGGATCCTCTCCCACATACTCCTATCTTCACCACATTGTGCCTCCTGAAGGCTTAAACTCAGCTAACTAAAGATAGTCATAACTGTTTTTACCTCTTTTGTGTATGAGCAACTGAGAACCCAGAGTGAGGCTGACAGCCTAGCAGAAACTTGGTAACTTTATCAGTAATGCTACCATCTCTTCACATGGTGCTTTTTCTTCAGGGTCCAAGTGTTAGAGACATTCTCAATTATAATCCTTTGTAGGAGCTCAATAAATATTTGTTGAACAAATAAATAAATGTGTAAAATGGGTTTGTTCAAGTTGTTCATAACAAAGCTGGACATATATACTATAGGACTTCCATCTCCTTTTCTATGACTTCATGTATTTATAAAATGTAGAGGATGGTATTTATTGTGCTCTCTCCTTCAATTAAACCTTAAATAATCCATTTTTAAATCATTCTAATGTAGTAACCATGTGTCAGAAGTAAGGTGTTTTGTTGTGTTTTTTTAGGTTTTTTTTGCCAGGCAAATGGGGTTAAGTGGCTTGCCCAAGGCCACACAGCTAGGTAATTATTAAGTGTCTAAGGCCAGATTTGAACCCAGGTACTCCTGACTCCAGGGCCGGTTCTTTATCCACTGTGCCACCTAGCTGCCCCAGAAGTTAAGGTTTTTAATCACTTGTTTATTTAATGTGGATTCCCAATGCCACATATTCCAAATAAAAGGTCTTTTGAAAGCTTCAGAAGACTCAGGAAACCATATGGTTAGCTACAGACAGACAGAATTCATCTTTGAGGATACTTTTTTAAAACCTGATAACCTGTGCCAGAGAGGCCTTCTGGACCCAGTTTCACATGCCACCTTATCTTCTGGTCGGTGCGTGCGTGTGTGTGTGTGCGTGTGTGTGTGTGTAGTCTTGTGATACACTATTTCTTTTCTTGCAATACATCAATCATAGCCCTTGTTCACAAAGCCCACAATTGATTATGAGAATGGCTTAGAGTTTATTGGACAATCTTTTATTATTTAGAATTCTATCTAACAAAGTCAGAAGCATGAAGTCACCTCGTATTTTAAAATAATATTCTTTGAAGGCTAGCTTTTTCCTCCCATTTGTATGTTAGTGGATCCATTCATTGCCAACAATGGAAAACTTAACTAAAATAATAATTAATAGTTGTGGAAATAATAAAAGCTACTGTTGTCACTTGAATTTGCTGGGGCAGATCCTAACCAAAGGGGATGGAATGTACAGTTGGACACCAAATCCAAATTGATGAAACAAAGTAACAAAACAATACAATATGGGAAACAGTGTAGTGGAGAAGTAAGCCAAGGGAAACATCACTGCATATCAGTAATCATTTAAAAGCAACACTTTCAATGCATCCTAGAAAGTTTCTACTTAGTTTTTAAAATATAAGGCTACTTTTAAATAACAAGGAATACACAAACAAGGCATCATTATTTTAGAGGGCCTATATTTTGCCCTCCTTTTTAGCTCAAAATATGAGGATCTTATTAGAACAGTGGGTCAGTACTGCAAGATTATAACTTTTTAATTGTAAAATAACATTTTCTGCAAAACACTGATAATAAAATAAAACTTTATTTCCATTAACAAGCAGTTAAATCATACCATAAATTAGACATTAACTTAAGACCATGCCATCATTGACACTAAAAATACAACAGAAGCAAAAAGAAAGATGTAGTTCTCATTCTAGTACACAATTGTTTGGAATAAAATGGCCCCTGTCATTATATTTACACAATGAGTCAGCAGCTATAAAATGATGCATCTTTGCTTCCAAATTTAAATAATAGTAGCTAGTAAGGGGAAGTAAATGGTCAAAATCTACAACACATGCTGGAGTATTTGCTAAAAGATGATTTTGAATATTGATGACACTGGCAAAATTGCGCATTTTATAGACACAACCAAAAGGTCTTCAAGTTTTACATGTATTAAGACACTTTAAAATTTTATTCACTTCATCCTACTAACAGGCAGAATAAAGATAATGCACATACGGTAATCAATTACAAGAACTTTTCATTATCACTATAATTTAATGGCAAAATGTGTGAAAATAATTCCATACTTTATGCATTATGTAATTAACAGTAATTTTTAGAAAAGAACATAAATCCTGTACAATTTCATGGAAAGCAAAATTTGAAAAAATATATATGTACACATTCTGAATGACATTGTACAGATTAAAAACTGTCCAGCCACATGAGGCAGGGATAAATGAGGGTGGAAAATAAGGCTTAGAATACAAAAAAGTTCAGTAGATTAACATTTCTTTTACCTTGAAAGGCACAACTGGTTCCATTCTAGATTTATTTTTAACCATGTGCTGTAGAAAGGCCTTGCCAGTTAAAAGGCAATGGATTTTCAGAGGAACGCTGCTCTTGATTCAACTGTTCAACCACAAACCTTTTCAGAGTCTCTGATGTTCCAGGTCGGAGCCAAGTCTCTGTGGCTACAGTTTGCACAGAACTAGGTCTTCTTTCACCACCATGGGATGTAAAGTGCTTCAGAAGGTCATCTGGATCAACCAGAGAAACTTCATCATCTGGAGGTGAAAAGAAACAGGAAGTTTACATTTTCTGGCTTTGCACTAATTTAGGACACAAAACTAAGGACAACCTGCCCTTATGAGAAAAATTCACTGTTGATATAATAGAATCCATCAAAAGTGAATTCTTTTGGCCCAAATTATCCTTTTATTCAAACAACAATGGCCATATGACAGGTGAGAATTGTTAATTCAAATATTTATTAGATATTCATATAATGCTTCATTTTTCTCAAATGCTTCCTCTTTCAAAGATCTCCCATCGTAGACTCAGAAATCATAGAGCTCCTAAAATATCAAGGATGCTCCATTATAGATCCATACTTCTAAATCAATGCTAATTTTTCTTGGCACATTTAACTTAAAAGTATTTGTGGTAAAAATAATTTCAATTCCCTTTATCCATAACTCATATAAGGGGTAATAATCTCTATGAAACCAATTACATATTCAAGTTCCTTTTCCATTTTCTAAAAAAAAAAGTAAAGATAATGGAAAATATCTTTACCTTTAATTTGGATAAATTCAATCAGAAACAAAAATTAAATTATTTTTACTTTCACTGTGGAATTAAAACTTAGTGAGTACAGTAAGGAGAAATCTGAACTCAAGTCACACATCTAACACTAGCTATGAGATTATGGGCAACTAATATAACCTTGTTAGGCCTCAGTTTTCACATTTGTAAAATGAGAATCAATTACTTGTATTCACCCAGCAGGGTTTCTTTGAAGCTCAGATAAAGTATGTCAGGTACAAACTTTAAGGCCCATAAAAATGTCAACTATTTTCAGGGAGCAAACTGAAGACTACATGGAAATAACTTTATATTTGTCCAAAAATAAATCAAAATGTATCCCAGTTCTCTCTTCTACAGGATTTTAGTTTATTTGATCTAATAAGTACTTCTACATTTTTTATGGTTTGTTATATTAGATGTAATTGAATGAAAATCTGTCTTCCTACCCTGTGATGGAAATTTCATTTCTTTTTAAATTTATATCTCCTGGTCTGTGAAGGACTGGCACAGCAAAGGGACACGTGAAAACAATTTAATGAGCAATCAATCCACATCATACCCAAAAGCTCCTGTTTGAAAGGACAATATTAAATTAAAAAAAAAACTCAGTAACTGGTTATCACTAAACTATCCTTACAGTCTATCTTATCCCTCTGACCAATGTTCAATTAAAGTTATGGAATTAAATGGACCATTTAATGCTTTAAATGTACAAAATAAAATGCATGAGACTACAAAAGAGTCAATTATATAACAGTTACCAAAATGTTTTTAAAAGTTCACATACTTCCCTTCCCCTCCCCAAGAAGAACCCCTAGCTTAGAGAGTACCCAAATATACTCATTTATCCTTAGGCTAGATAATAAATGTAATTGACATGAAAGCCCTTGTTACATTCAGATAAAATTTAATTTCAAATTCAGATCAATAAATTAATAGTATTAAAGAATAAGTACAATTATAAACAAAAATTGTGCTGACATATAATAATAACTAAGAATTATTATCTGGCACAATTAATGTGGTACAAACTCATTGACAGCATTGTCCCACTTAGTAGAGGGGGTGAAAACATGGCTGGCAAAGCAAGTAAAGTGTGGAATGAGGCTTATGTCATGCTTTGTAGAAAATGGTATAACTTTTACACTTTCCACATGACTAAATTTCACCAAGAAGAAATTTCTGCTGTTTAATCAGGGCTTGTACTACTTGTACTAAAATGTGTTAGTATCATATTTATTTAACATACAAAAAGGAAACAACTCTAATGTAATCTTGATCTATTTTCATATTTTCAAAAATGAAGAAATTAAACATTAAGTTAAACTGATTTACTAGGAATTTCTGAATAATTTCTACATAAAGTTATCTTAAAAAAGACAATAATGCCAACTAAAGGTTTTAACAATTAAGAACAATTTTTTTGACCTCATTCAATTAAAAATAATTCAAATTTCATCAAACTTAGTTTCCTCTCTATTATAACTCCACAAACATTGTATGGATAGGTTTTCCAAGTACTTAATCAATCTGTGATTAATGGTTTCCAGGAGTTACCATGACTTTAAAAAAAAATTCACCACTTGGCAGTCAACTTGATGATGACCTTTTCTGAACTTAATTAGATTGATTTTCAATCAACAATATCTTCCAAGCCAAAGTTAAAAAAATAACAAAATTTATCACTGGATCTGTATTTCAGACCTTTTCAAGTTTCATAAGCCATATCAAAGTTTTTGCTTTATTGTCACAGCTTCTGAAAATCCAGTATGTCAATGATAAGGTAAGGTCAACCCCTAACTCCATCAGGAAATTTTCTCATTGGAAAAGTTGATATACCCCTGACACCTTTAAATTCAATTGAGTTCGTTTTGTTAGATTGTTGCCACTACTCATAAGTCCCAAAGTACAGTACTGGAACTTCCTTAAGCCAAAGCTTTTCTTTCTATCATCAAGGCACATGTTCAATGCAGTTCTCCGAGAATGTAAAATAATACTTCAAATGTGGTTCTTTACCTGTATCGATAGGTTTTTTTTGCAGCTCATTTAGTCTTCGCATTCGTTCTTCATTTCTACTTCTAAGTCGGTCAACATTTATACTGGAAATTGACTTTAAGGAGATACCATCAGGTTGCACAGTAGGATGAAAATTATCCTGCAGTTAGAAGACAGAACTTAAATATATGTTGAACTAGATTTGTGAAATTCAACTTCCTACTGAAAGCATGTCCCTTCTTGCCAATTAACCAATTTCATAGTTTTCAACTAATTTCATAGTCTTTCCTGATCTATAGTTATATATCACCAATTGCATCTTGGATATTTTAAAATGACGGTTTCAAAGTTATCTCAATTCGGGGCAGCTAGGTGACACAGTGGATAGAGCACCAACCCTGCAGTCAGGAGTTCAAATCTGAGTTCAAATCTGGCCTCAGACACTTATTACCTAGCTGTGTGGCCTTGGGCAAGCCACTTAACCCAACTGCCTTGCAAAAAACCTAAAAATAAAAAATAAAAGTAATTTAAAAAAAAACAAATTTATCTCAATTCAACATATTCAGAAATTAAGATATTCCCCCCAAACTCATTCTAAACTTTGCTGTGTGTACTGGAGATAATACCATCTTTTCCAGTCTCAGGTTTCTCCCTACCTTAAAGCACTATATACCTATTGCCCAAATCTTGTCTTCATTTCTAATCTGACCTCTTCTCTCTACGTGTACAACATAGTCAGGAATACTGCAGAATGATTGCAACAATCCAACTGGTTTCCCTCAAGCCCCTTCCTACTTCAGTTTGTTCTTTAAATGTAGATCTGAAAATGTCACTGACCAAGCTTAAAACTCCATTACTGCTGCCTGTAGGTTCAAATATAGACTTATTTGGTTTTTAAAACTTCAAAACCTGGTCCCACAACAGACATTATTTCTCTACACACTACAATCCATTCAGTCAGACTAGCTCTTTACCACAAGAACATCCTTTCCAATATCTATGTATTGACTGCACTTGCTGCTTACCTTCACCTTATGGTATCCCCTCATTTGAGACAGAGCTCAAGGACTATTTTCTCCACAGAAGCCTTTCCTAATCCCCCCCAATCCCTAGGGCTTTCTGTACCAAATTACCTTCATTTTTAACTACCATATATTCATATTTATTTTGTATTCATTGTTTTCCCCAATAGGAGTTAAGTTCTTTAAGAGTAAAAGTTGTTTGATTCTTTGTAGTTAATATGAGCCTAGTATACAGATGCTTAAAAGCTGCTTGTTGTTGATAGTCTCATCCTGTTCCACTTTAATCATTCAGAGTTTGGATACACAATATCTTCCTAATCCAAAATTATGATGTCACTACCCTTTTCAAAAATATTAGATGGCTATTATCTTTAAAGTATAAACTCCTTAATCTGGAACCTGGAGCCCTCCACAATCTAGAACAAACTTTTTTTTCAGCCTTTGTTCATGAGATTCTTCCCTTATACAATCATTGTTCCAACCAAAGTGGAATTGTTCTTTGGTTTTGTCCTATCTTCTGCCTCTGCATTCATATTGGCAAACCTGGAATTCACTTCCTTTCCCAGACTTAATTCTACTCTCTCTCTCTCTCTCTCTCTCTCTCTCTCTCTCTCTCTCTCTCTCTGTCTCTCAGGGTCTTATCAGATACCACATCTCTATGATGCCCTCCCAATTGGACATCCTTCACATCTCAAATTTCTTAAATTTTTTTGTTACAGTGGTCCATGGGCTAAACTACACTAAGTTGTACTGATTCAAGTCTAAGAACAGACTGGGTCTCAAGTCAATGAAAACTTTAAGGACCATAAATCTCTTCTTTCCCTAAACTTTGTTCCAATTAGGAGATGTGGCTACATTCTCAAGTTTGGGAATTAAGAGGCATTAAAATGAACTAGAGAAGAGGAGAGAAAAGATATTAGAATGAATTGCAGCTCAAAGCTGGTTATCTTGCCAGCTGATGAACTCTGAGGTATGCTATTCAAAAAAAAAAAAAATTCTAGGAATAAAAAAGCAACTGAGCTACATACATGACATGGGAGAGAAGGAACACTGTTTGCTTGTATCAATTAACAAGCATGTGGTTTGATGAATATACTGTCCTGTTTTCAGCTTAACTAGAATCTAAGCTAAAACTTCCAATTCAACAACGTCCCATACTTTCTCATATATATATATATGTGTGCTCCCTCATCTTCCCTCTGGTGTCCTGAATTTTCAAATTATTTTTGTTTTCCTATCATCCCAGTTCTAGACTCAATCAACCTTTGTTTACGCTCTTGGCCTAATTCAAATACATGGTTTCCTATCTTGTTTTCCTTCATTTGTGACATCAATATTGGTTAGAAGAAATGACCACTGAGGTTTCTCAAAATTCTTTGACTTTGTAAGGGAAAGAGAAAATGAAATGCCAGAATCACAATCACAACAATGCAGGAATTCTCAAATCTTTCTATCCCTCTGCTGACATTCAAACTTGGATCTTCAACTGCCTTTTTAAACATCTCAAGTTGGATGTCCAGTAGATATATGAAACTCAACATGTCCAAAACAGAACTCATTATATTTTCCCCTAAACCCTCCCCACTTTCTATCTTCCCTATTACTGCAAAGGGCTACACCATCTTCCTAGTCCCTCATTCTCACAACCTAGGAATCCTCCTGGAGTCCTCACTAGTTCTTACCACCCACAGATCCAAACTGCTGCCACAGCCTGTTGCTCTCACCTAGCTAACATCTCTTGATTCTGACCCTTGCCACCATTCTGATGCAAACCAACTCTTCATTCTCAAGTCTACTACAGGAACCTGCTGGCTGGTCTGCCTAGCACAAGTGTCTCCATTCCAGTTCATTCTCCAGTTATCAAAGGAATTTTTTTTTAAAGCACAAATTCAATCACAACATCCCTCCATACCTCCAGGAACAAATACAAAATGCTTTGGTTGGTATTCAAAGCCCTTCACAAGCTGCGTCCCCTCCCTTCCCCCCTTTCCAGTTTTCTTACACCTTACATGCACGCAAAAACATGCCCTTTGATCTAATAGCAACGCCAGCCTGGCAGCTGTAACTTCAGAATACTGAGTTTCTCAACTCCAGGCATGCTCTTTAGCTACTGCTCTTGCCAAATGGGAATGCTCTCCTTCCTCATTTCCACCTACTCAGTTCCTTGGTTTCCTTCAAGTCTCATCTAAACCCCCTCCCCTTCTACAGGAAACTTTCCAATCCCCCTTAATTCTAGGGTTTTCTCTCTTTTGATTTGTTCCTATTATCTTGTATAAATCTTGCTCTGTATTTGTATGTATTTCTTTGGATACTGTCTCTTTTGTTAGACTGTGAGCAACTCAGGGCAGGGACTTCCTTATATCATTCTTTGAAATCCCAGCACTTAGGACAGTGTGAGCTTAATGTGTGTTTTAGTGAAAGCCTGAAAGAAAACTGAGCCAGATAAATTTCCCTATTTGTCTCAAATGCCAATAAAAACTGATGAGGTTCATAGGATCAAAGATTTAGAGCTGGGAAAGATCTGAGTCATCTAATCCAATCTTATTTTACAAATAAAGAACTAAGTATCAGACCCAGAATTTGAACCAAGGTACTTTGACTCCAAATCCACAGGAGGGACCACAGAATTAGAATCAGTTATAATTCTACCAAATATATGCAGTAATTAGAATAATTCAAATGAACCCCAACACCACTCAGCCTGCTCTTATCAACCTGCCAGTCTTCAATCCACTTTAAAATGTTTTCCCACTGGCACAAACAAGAGGTCAGCTGTTCATGTTTGGTTTTGTTGGAGAATAGTTTTTGGACACAAGATTGGGACACAGGAACATCATTATGTATTATCTTTCCCAAGAAGCCCAAGATGGCCAGCACTGCCCAACCTAGAAACATCAAAGAGTTCTCCACCTAATGCACACCTGAAGACAAGGCTCACAGATCCTCACTCAGTTATTATATTCATATACATTATTTCTCTGATTAGAGAAAATGACTTTGGCCTCTTCAACAAACATGAAATTCTTGAAAAAATTCATACCACACACACAACAGACTCCAGTCCTTTAATCTGGTTCCTTCTACGTTCCCTTGCAGACAGTAATCTCTGTGAAGGTAAAGGTTCATCATCTAAGGGAGAATATCTCTCTCCATTCGTCCCTGAAAAATGGAGAAAAGTTGAAGGAAATGTTAAAAATCTCAGACATATGCAAGTCTTTTATATGTAAAGTTATAAGACTTTGGAAAAAATTTTAAAAAGTGAAAGTTCAATTGTATAAATTGTAGAAGTTGTCTATATCTCGTGAGTTTAATGACAAAAGAGAGATACTATAACTTGAAAGTGATCAGACTGTCAAAAAAAGTTACTACCACACTGGAGAGAGAATCCAGTTTTTAATATGGCAGGCAAACATATTCAAAATCTTAATTCAAAGATTTTTTTAAACTAACATTTCTCCTCAGAAGCAAAAGTTTCTCATGTTTAATGTGAAATAAGGCATAAAGAGGAGAATAAGGCTGCCTCAGTTTTTAACCCAGTTCATATAATTCTTTTTCTTTTTTTTTTTAAAGGTTTTTGCAAGGCAACTGGGGTTAAGTGGCTTGCCCAAGACCACACAGCTAGGTAATTATTAAATGTCTGAGGCTGGATTTGAACTCAGGTACCCCTGACTCCAGGGCTGGTGCTTTATCCACTGTGCCACCTAGCCACCCCTCATATAATTCTTGAAAAAGATAATTCTACAACATTCATTAAACACAAACATTTAGTCTCTAATACAGATGGTGTCTGTTACATTGAGGAATATTAAGTGTTTCTGCTCTCACAGAAACAGGAATAAATGATCTCTGAGGGAGGCAAATTGGTATTATAATATCATGAGTCTTTATATTTCTAAGGAAATATGAAGACTAATGCTGCTAGAAAGGGAAATGAATTTATTCTTCCACCCTGCAAGGGGCCATAGCTATGATATACATGCATTAAATGTGTCCCAGAGTTGGAATAGTAGAAAGAACACTATCTGTAGGGTCAAAAGATCTAGGTTCAAATGCTACCTGTGTATCACTAACCTGTGCAAGCCTCAACTTCCCTACACTTCAATTTACTCAACTGTAAAACAACATCAACTGGATGACCTCTGATGTTGCCTCTAAATGGAGTCTACAATCTTCTAACATTCTCCCAGAGTTTGGGAGATGAAATCTGTATAGAGAAGACATAATACAAGCTGGAAAGTGACAGATCACAAAAAAAAGTGAACCTCAGACTACAAGGAGAGCTTAGAATCAAAGGATCAGATAAGGCAGATAATGATGCTTACTTCTCAGAGACAATACAGAAAGAGGGGACACATTATATACACATGCACTACAAAGGTTGTGACACTACAAAGGCTGGGGATCATGAAACCCAAGCAGAGTGAACCTTAAATAACTTAAATGATGATTTTAACAAAATTCTGAAAATAAGTCCACATGCCATTCATTTTCTATAAACCCTGGGGCAATATTTCACATAAATGTCAAGAAAAAGTTTTTTCTATGGAGTGGAACAGGGAAAGGTTGAGGGGGAATGAGTGAGCCTTCATTCTCATCAGAAACGGCTCCAAGAGAATATAACATACACACTTAATAGGGTACAGAATTAACAGGGTACAGAAATCTTATCTAGAGAAAAATGAGAAGGGATGGCATAAGGGGGGGAATGGGGGAAGGCAAGGGGGAATAAGTGATAGAAGAAAGGGAAGAAAGTGGTTAAGGGTACTCAGATACAACACACTTGAACAGGGAATAAAGTGGTGGGAAAGACAGCTAGTAATAGTACCTTTGGGAAAAATAGTGAAACAACTTTTTTGGTGGATTCATTATAAAGGAGGCAATTCATCCCATAGAGCCATTGGAATCTGAACACAGACTGAAGAACATTTTTTTCTCTCTCTCACTATTCTTGATGTTTCTCATCTTTTTTTGGGGGGGGGGATTTGTGTTTACTCTCACAAGATTGTTGTAATAATATAAATTTAAAAAATCAATCAAAAAAGAAAAAAAAAGTCTCTTCAAGTTCAAGGCACTCAAAGAAGAATGGGAAAGGCACAAAATGCTCCATCTCAGGCACCCCCTTAGATACCATGCTTAGGATTTATTTCCAATCCAAGAAACTGTCAAAGGGTCTAAATACAAAGGTCATAATATTTTGTTATGCATAAAACATTAAATTTACCATTTTAATAAGGATAAAAAACAGCAAAGGAACAACTTAAAGTGAGAAATGTTTTATTTGTATACCCTCTTTTTTGTTAGGCTGTTAGCACTGTATAGCTTGTGCCTTGGTAAATCCAACTGACTTTTTCCTATAGCCTAATCAGTCAAAGGGAAAAAGGTAAAGAATGAAAACTTCTCTGCTGAACTTTCACAGCTTTCAAAAAGATATGATCTCTCTCTGTACTTCTAATGCCAACCAAATTGGGAAGGCAGGCAAGAGATAAACAATTAAAAAAAAAAAGAAAATCTTCCCCTGCACTGCTTGCATGCAGAAATCCATGGTATCATAAACCAGTTACAGAATAAATTTGTGACAAACAACATTTCTTAACACTTACTTTCAAATTTACAAATGTGACTGTCCAAATCGTGGTTTTAATGGTTTTTATAAATGCTTAAAAATCTTAGTTTAAAAAATTCTACAAAGTGGTATTTCTTAAGAAAAATAAGAATAGGGACAGCTAGGTGGCGTAATGGATAAAGCACGGGCCTTGGAGTCAGGAGTACCTGGGTTCAAATCTGGTCTCAGACACTTAATAATTACCTAGCTGTGTGGCCTTGGGCAAGACACTTAAACCCATTTGCCTTGCAAAAACCTTTACAAAAAAAAAAAAAAAAAGAAAAGAAAAATAAGAATAAAAGCTTTATGAAAGTTATATGATTGGGGGAAGTTAGATGGCCGAGTGGATAGAACACTGTCCCTGGAGTCAAGAGTTCAAATCTGACCAAAGACACTTAATAATAATCACCTAGCTATGTGATCTTGGGCAAGTTACTTAACCCCACTGCCTTGCAAAAGTCAAAAACGGAAAAAAGACAATGAAAGTTATACAAAAAGAACCTTCTATACTTTTATCACTCTTCTTACCCTGGAAAGTGACATTTGTTGTTTTTAACACAATGAAAGGAGGTGATTTTACTAACTTAAAAAAAAAAGAATTGAAACTATTCAAAAGTCTTTAAATGAAGTCCAAAAGTAAAGGAAAAAATGTGTTTGCAGTCTACAGTTTAAATTTCTTGGTACTTAAGAACCAACTATTATTAATTCTCTTGACTTTGGAAAGAAATTTGTTGAAATCAGAAAACTACTTGAAAATAAGTAAAATTTAATTTGGGAAAATGTTTCATCTTACACTCTATTTTCTTTTTTTATTAACAGAACTTAATTATTTAGAAACAAAGCTGCCTAAAAGAATTTGGAATAGACTCCAAAGCAAAAGTCTGCAAATAATTGGTATCTTATAAGAAAACTTGCAATAATTGCAAAAGTGAGACTGAATGGAAGACTATTTCTAGAGATAGTCCAGGATATGTTTGGAAATTGAAGACAATAGTGAAAATAAGTGAAGTTGTCAGGTAAGAGTGTGAGATGGGTGCAATTATGAAGAAAAACGAAATTAAGTTTAAGTAAATAGAGATAAGAGAATGGGTGCAAAGGCAAAAAAAAGTTGACAGCTGACAAATGTAAAACTAAGAGTTTGTATTTGTGAAACAAGAGTTTTCAGTTGGGGTTTTATTCTCCTTGAGATGAGGAAGAACTGAGGAAGTTTCTCTTCCTGTAAATTTATAATCACTATTTGTCTATTAGAAACAGTTCTGAAATTTCTTGTGGTCTGAGCATTATCTCACTGATTTGCATATGTTTTTTAAAATGGGAAAAAAGCTAGAACCACTAATGGTATTCTATCCAATTACAAATTTTACTAAATGGAAAATATAGAAACAAATTTGCAGCATGGAATTAAACATAGTACATTAAAATTGTCTTCAAAGCATCATCAAAAAGGTATATTTTTACCTATAGGTAGGGAGAAAGTTTTTGATTCTATATATGTTCTCCATGTTTTTGTTTCATCACAATAAACTTCCTATTTTATTGTTCAATCATTCAGTCATGTTTGATTCTATGAATTTTTGGATCATACTATCAATGAAGTCAATCCATTCCTAGATGAAGATCCAACTGAAGAAGAGGTTTTGAATGTCATTCTATTTCAGCTGAGATTTACAAGGTGGGGAATCTATCACTCATATAAAAACTGACTGAAATTTTTCATTTTATATGACATAAAAATATACCCCAAGGAATTTAAGGATGCCTCCATTGTCCATCTCTAAAAAGGTAAAGGGAACTGTACTGGGACAATCACAGGGATATATTTCTTTTAGTCACTGCTACTAAGACTCCTGCCAGAGTCCTTTTCAATAAGCTGATCCTTCACCTGGAAGATGATCACTTACCTGAGAGCCAGTATGCCTTCTGAAAGCATCAAGTAACAGTCAATATGGTATTTGTTGCCTGACAATTCCAGGAGAAATACTTTACAATAAAGGTCTATCCACATTTATCAATCTGATCAAGGCCTTTGGTATCGTTAGTCATGAGGGCTTGTGGAAAAACATGTCAAAATCTGTTTGCCTGGATCAGTTTATCAGTATTGTACATCAATTCCATGATGGCATGCTTGACCAGGTTCTAGATAGTGGATGATGTTCTCAAGATTTCTCATCACTAATGGAGTGAAACAAGGCTGAGTCCTTGCTTTCATACTTTTTAACATTATGTTTTCAAGTCATGTCATCAAACTGCTTCAATAAAGATGAACATGGTCAGCTACCACCACACTGATGGCAAATTTTTCAATTTAAAAAGGCTACAAAAGCCAAGACCAGAGGGGAGGGAGTATTGGTGCATGATCTTTTTGCATATGATTATGCATTCAATGCAGCCTCTGAAGCTGAGATGCAACAAAATATAGATCAATTTTCTGCTGTTTGTACTAATTTTGATTTAATAACACCAATAAAAGACAGGAGCTCCATCAGCTAGTACCACACCACACCATCCATATATGAACCATCAACTATAGCAAATGGAGAAGTTTTGAGTCTTGTAGTTCACTTACTTTGGCAGTATCTTTTCCAGGGAGCGAGATATTGACAATCAGGTGGACACCTACATTGCCAGAGCTAACTCAGTATTTGGGAGGCTCCAAAAGCAAGTGTGGGAGAAGAGGTATTAGACTGACTACCAAACTGAAGGTCTATAGTGCCACTGTGCTGACCTTATTGCTATACACCTATGAAAACTGGATAGTCTACTAACACCAAGTCAGTAAACTGAATCACTTTCCATTTAAATTGTTTTAGGAAAATTCTGAAGATCACCTGGCAGGAGAAGATACCAGACACTGAGGTCCTTTCTTGAGCATTCAAACCTTTCTCCTGTATATTATGATGTGCAACTACTATGACCTGACCATACTGTTCAACTGACAACCTTATACTTGCCAAAAAGACCTCTTTTGGAGAACTCACACAGTGCAAGTGCTCACAATGGTCAGAAGAAGTGCTGAAGGTCTCCCTTAACAACTCTGGAATTGATTGTGAAGCATGGGAGACACAGATCACCCAACATGATGTGCTGTTATCAGAGAGGGTGTTGAGCTCTATAAAAGCAAGATAGAGTTGGAATAACTCAAAGGAAACATGGGATATATAAGTTTAGAGAATCCATCCCAGGAGTTCACATGGATTATTTGTGTTCGACTAGTGGTAGAACATTCCAAGCTCATACCGGCCTGAGCAGTCACAGTCGGACACACTGTAACTTGTTTCTTACATAGTGATGTCATTTTGGTCTTCAATATTGAAGGACAAGAATCAACCAACCAGAACCATGATTGATTATGTGACCCTGTGGGCCATTCTGTCCAAGGGGTTTTCTTGATAAAGATATTGCTGTGGTTTGCCATTTTCTTCTGCAGTAGATTAGGGCACAATTTAAGTGACTTGCCAAAGATAATATAGTGTCTTGAGGCTAGATTTAAATTCAGGTGTTCCTGACTCCTGACTCAGTGCTCTTTCCACTGAGCCATCTAGCTAACTCTTATAGTTCGTAATTTAATTATTATGGAGAGGTTATGTCTGCAATTCCCAAGTTTAAGGAGATTCTCATGTACCCTAGAAGAGTTGAGTGTGCAAGACTGTGATATTAAATTTTTGGCAACAGACCAATTGAAAGTAGTAGGCTCTGAGATATGAATGGCTGGCAATAAATGGACCTAGGAAAAAATAGATTCTATGATAAAGGATGTAAGTACAAATCCAGATGTGATTGAATTTGTCTTAATCTCAATTAAAGTAAGATATATTCTAATATAAGGATAATTATGAAATTTGACCCTCTACAAGGTCAGACCTTAAAGGAAAAGCACATTTCATATTTTTCACTAATATGTTTAGAAAATACAAAAATAAGTTTCATTAAAAGTATAACTGGATCAAAATTGCTCTATACTGGCCTTTGATGTAATCAATAGAGAATGCCTAAATTGTTAAGATGGATTGATTTTCTATAGAAAACAATTTGGGGATGTAGTCAACTGAATTGATGTCATCTGACTGGCAATAAGTTCTATTTCCAATTTTAATCCAAAATATTATTTGTTATCATTATCAAATTTCTAGATTTCCTTTTACTGTGAATTTTGGGAAACCATTATATAAGAAATGTTATTAAGAAGATGATACAAATATATCATAAGAAAATGAACTCCTCTTTTGATTTAAATTGCTATGAAGTTATCAGAAGCCATTGTCATAAAACTTAAATGCTAATGTCATAAAACTGAAATTCTGTCAAATGTTTAATTGGGAAGGGAGCAGTTGGGTGGTGCAGTGGATAGAGCACAGGCCCTGGAGTCAGGAAGACCTGTGATCAAATCCAGTCTCAGACACTTATTCCAAAGCTGTGTGACCCTGGACAAGTCACTTATCCCCATTGCCTTGCAAAGAAAAAATGTTTAACTGGATATATTTTACCTTAAAATGAATAACATAATTATGATAATAATAAATTATTGTGATTAAAGTACAGAAGACCTTGTAAATTCTCATCTGTAAACTTAGTAGTTTGAGACCTTCTATTTGATTAAGGTCATAAAATCTTAACAGCCTTCCTGAAAGTATGTTGTGAAATTCTAAAATAATGAAATATTGATGTTTATTCTCAATAGATCCCAGTTTAAATTTTTTCCTTAGGGGTTAATATGCGCTATCTTAAGAAACATATTTATTAAACTGAAGGCTTTCCATAAGTAGCAAGTGTTTTTCTAGCTTTTGAGAAATCATCATATTCACCATCAATAGTGGAATTCCAGAATATGATTATTTTCTTTATTTTGAATGAGTAATTTTCATACTAAGATGAATTTATACTAGAAATAAGAAGAATGTTTTGGAAAGCCCTGGCAAATGTTTTTTAACATTAACTGTTAATGCAACAGTATTAACTACACAGACATCATTATTATTATTAGTAGTACTTATTATTGTAATTATTGAAACTTGCTATTTGGAGAAAATCTTGAGTCTATAATTTGACATTGTTCTGAGTTTTGAATTCAGGTATAATTGTCTGAAATATACCAATTAAGGTAAATGCTTCAAGTTGCTCAAAGAGCCGAGATATGAAAACTGCTACGAGTAGAAGTGTATGATGAGCAGAACCAGAAGAACACTGTACACCCTAACAGCAACATGGGGGTGATGATCAATCTTAATGGACTTGCTCATTCCATCAGTGCAACAATCAGGCACAATTTGGGGATAACTAGATGGAGAATACCATCTGTATTCAGAGAAAGAACTGTGGAGTTTGAACAAAGACCAAAGATTATTACCTTTAATTTAGTTATCTTATTATGTAATTATGCTGTCTCTTATACTTTATGTTTCTTCCTTAAGGATACAATTTCTCTCTCATCACATTCAACTGAGATCAATGTATACCATGGAAACAATGTAAAGATTAACAGACTGCCTTCTGTGGGGGGTGGGGAAGGGAAGCAAGATTGGGGCAAAATTGTAAAATTCAAAATAAATAAAATCTTTCTTAAAAAAAAGAAGTGTATGCCTGGGAATGTTGAGAAGACAGTCTTACTACATTGCTATAATATTTTGATTTATATACCTCTTCTTGACTCAAGTTTCCCTCCTCATATTTTGTTTTTGAACAGGAATATCTTCCACCTGGTAATTCTGAGTTTAGCTAATAATCCTGTGAATAATATGGATCTTTATTGCATGACTGCCTTAGCCCTAAAAGAACTGTCTTCTTGATGTTGTTACAACTATGTCCCTCTTCCTTTCATAGCAAATTTCATTAATCATGGCAGATCAATTGTCAAGATCCCTTTTTATATAATGAATCTTGTTGTAATACTTAAACATCTCTGAACCACTATAATGGCATGCAAATGTATGTAAAGTACCTTAATGTTTTTAATTTTTACTATTTTGATTTTTTGAAAACTATTTGTTTCAACTTCCTAATCTAATCAACTAAGTAAATGAGTTCTTAGGTTTGACATTCCTTAATTTTAACATTAGGTCTGCAGGGCACCACAAAATTTCTGCTGATGTGATGACTACCAGATAGACAGATAAATAGATATCCTCAAAGGGAGAATAGGACAAAGAGGTGATGTGATTAAGTTGCAAAAGTTGTAAAATTTTTAATGGAATAGTACACTGCATGATAAGAAAAGCAACAAGATTAAACTGTTTCCAAGCAAACTAGTATATGATTGGCTTCCAAATGTTTCTATTATGAATAATGAAACAGGGGGCGGCTAGGCACAGTGGATAGAGTATCAGCCCTGGAGTCAGGAGTACCTGAGTTCAAATACAACCTCAGACACTTAATAATTACCTATCTGTGTAGCCTTGGGCAAGCCACTTAACTCCATTGCGTTGCAAAAATAGTTAGGATTTGACTTGAGAAATTATAAATTCTCAAACAGGATTAAGGCTTTTACATAGAAAATTTAATTGTAGAAGAGAATCCAATTGCTCATGCATTCTTTTTAAGATTCTCCTTCTAGCCTATTCAGGTTAAAGACAGAAAGAACAAATGGTATGTGAAATAAAAATCCTATAAAAAATTCAGAGAACATTCAGAACTATGCGAAGCCTACTTTGATGTTCTTCCTATAGCTCAGTCTTTATAAAATTACCTCCATAAGGTTTGAACAAATTTTTCTCATATAAACTAATTAACAGAATACCAGTGTGATTAAATTTTGTCAGGTTCTACTGAATTATACTAAGTCTCATCTTTAACAGATTCTGGCAGCTTTACCTAGAGAATCCTAGAAAGTGATCGTCAAGGAAGTATCTGCATAAACCTGCCCTAACAAATTCCAATTAAAGTCACCAGGATCTTGATTCAGGGATGCATATCCTGTTTAAGTAGGTCAAATTGCACAATTTGTTAATAGTAGTCAAGGACAGGAGCCCAAGACTCAAGAATTCCAAACGAAGATGTCTCCCAGAATCAAACTTCATAAAACAGACAGTTAAATCCAAGATAGCACAAAATCCTGTTCTCTAAATGGACATTAAGATAAAATCTGTTTCTTTTTGTTATTCTCAGTATATATTTATTGTCCACTGCCTCTTAGGCTATTCTAGCCTTTTTGGAAAATTACAAGTCCTAGGCTGTTCAAATCACTTTTATTCTCACATTTATTGCAGCAGAACTATTTGCTAGTTTTAAGAGAATATTCTGGATTTTGTTATGTTTTCCCACCTTTTTATTTCATTGTAACCCTAACCCTCATTGGAATTAGCTTCATATTTTGCTGAACAAATGATTTGAATCCATTGTATTGTGAACCTATACCCAGTACTAACAGGGAGGAACTGTGGAAAAAGATGACAAAACTATCTCCCACATACATCCCCCAAGACACTAACTTCATCAGATTTCCTGAGAATATATTGCTACTTCCCATGAGAAATTCCTCACTGCCCTAGCTTTAATATCCCTTACCAGCAACCCTTGGTTTTATATTATGAATTTCCCTGACATGTTTGTGTAACATAAAGATATCCCTGACCACCCCATATCCTGTTTCTACAACTTTGCTTCAAAGCATACTGACTTTATCTTCTTGGTTATTTTATGTGAGCTGAAGGAGACAAGCTGCTGGATTTGGTCCTTCAGTGTCTCTTTCTCACCTGTTATCTGTACCAAGAGACTTAGCTGCTGAGGTAGAAGATTTCAGAGACCTGGGAAAATTCTTCTCACTGTTTGGTCTGATAGGCAGATTTCTTCAATTTAGCTCTATTCAGACAATAACTCCTTTATTATCTCCCCAAGATAAAAATATACATTTTTTCTCTCTAACAAGTATGCCATTCTTCTTTGTATAACCACCTGCTTTGTGAAGTCGTTTTTCTGTACTTTTTTCCATAGGAATGTTACATTTAACTCTGCCTTAGGAAAACATAAATAAGAAATTTCTTGTTCCAGGCTTGGGATAAATGATATCCATCGGTGTTACTCATTTCAATATTAATTGAGTTTTTTGCTTTTAAGTCATATTAAGAATGTCCAACTCTTCATGATCCTATGTGGGATTTCCTTGAGAAAGATACGGGAATGGTTTACCATTTTCGTCTTCAGCTCATTTTATAGATGACGGCACTGAGGCAAACAGGGTTAAATGACTAGGGTCGGACTGGAAGCCAGGAAGAGAGTCTTCCTGACTCCAAGTCTGGCACTCTATCTATAGCACCACAAATGTGCCTCAAATGACTCCTTATAGCACTATATTTGACCCAGACCTCAAGAACCCAGATGGGTGACAACCTGCACTACAATCTGTAATTGAGAGATGTTTGTCAATTCTTAAATGATCAATATCCTGTTGCTCATCCATGTTTCTTAAAAAGTTGCATCATGGAACCCTACCATTTTCTTCTTCGTTACTTCATTCCATAGGATTTAATGGTAGAAAAAAGTTTTGTTAACCCCTACCCAGCTGATGTCATCTCATGTTATCAACAATCAATGACTAGGAGGGGCGGCTAGGTGGCGTAGTGGATAAAGCACCGGCCCTGGAGTCAGGAGTACCTGGGTTCAAATCCGGTCTCAGACACTTAATAATTACCTAGCTGTGTGGCCTTGGGCAAGCCACTTAACCCCATTTGCCTTGCAGAAAAAAAAAAACCTAAAAAAAGAATCAATGACTATAATTAATATAGACTAGTCATTTATAGTCAAGAGTTTTTTTTGCTACTGCTCAAACTGGAGCATTATACAAAGGACAAGCAAGTAGAAACAAAGTGACTTATCTATGGATAGCGCCAGGATTCACAGTCCAAGTGAGTGTTCATCACAGTATCCAAAATTCTAGGTTTCCTTTATTTTTATTCTTTTCTTTTTAGGTTTTTTGCAAGGCAAATCGGGTTAAGTGCCTTGCCCAAGGCCACACAGCTAGGTAATTATTAAGTGTCTGAGACCGGATTTGAACCCAGGTACTCCTCACTCCAGGGCCGGTGATTTATCCACTACGCCACCTAGCCGCCCAATTCTAGGTTTTTTTTGGTAAGAAAACGTTAAGGTGTTTAGGCTATACTTGGAAAGAATTTGTAATAGAGCACTAGGTTTTACTTATCAGTACAAATTTAGCCTCAGATATTTACTAGTTGTGACCCTGAGCAAGTCATTTAACCTGTTTGCCTCAGTTTCTTCAAGAGTTCAAAAACAACAAAAAAAAATGATTTTTAACAGTACTCACCTCACAGAGTTATTGTAAGAATCAAATGATGTATTTGTAAAGCACTTAACATAGTACATCTCACCCCCAATTGGTCCTATATAAATATTTTTCCTTTCCTCCCTTACCCTAAGAATACAAGCTTCTTGAATGTAAGGCCTAGGACCTTTTGGAATTTACATATTATTTCTTTTTACCAATGAGAATTCTTAGCTTCCTTCAAAGCACAGTTCATTCTACATGAGCTAATGGTGCTAATTCCAGTTATCAATGCTCCATCCCTTTTAACACTGCTTTCTATTATTTTGAATATGCTTTACTTTTATCTTCTCAGTGTACTTTTTTTGATGGTTAAGTAGAATCTAAGTCCTTGAATATAACACAAGCTTATTTATTTGAAGTCTTTTTATCTTCAACACTGAAAATGATGCTTAGCACATAGTAGACATTTAATAAATATTTACTGAATTTATTCAATCTTGGAATCTCTAGCAGATACCTTAGGAATTGGTTCAAAAATGCTTGTTAAATTATTATTGCATAAGATCAATATTTCAAAAACAACTCTATAAAACACCCTTCTGATACAATAAATGTATTCATCTTAAATTTTAATACAATATGCACTCACAAAAAATTAAAAGTAAATGTTGCAAAATATAATAATGATCAATCATGACTTAAAAGAAAAAATATGAGAAGACATTCCCATCCTATCCCTTCATGAAGGAGAGGTCTTTAGATGATCCATAAAACACATTTTTTGTACTTATTATGTATTAATTACTAATGTTAATTTTCTCTCCTCTTTTTTGTCTTTAAAAAAATACTGTCCTCTGGGGGGGGGGGGGAAGAGAAAAAAGGTCCTGGGAAAAACTCTGATGATGTAAAAAATCAAAGACATCAATAAAAACTTATTTTTAAATTTTAATATAAAAAACACTGAACCATTCTCTTAGAGTAGTTGTTAAAAATTTCACTAAAAGAAATTTTTATTAAACCCATGGAATGGTATAAAATATCTTTGTTAATAAAATATATGATACTAAACTTAATTATATAATGAATATGTTAATCATAAAGTTGTATGAAAAATCATTTAAGCTTTCATTATTCAGAAAAGACATCAGAATCTTGAAATGCTTTAGGGTCATTATTATGGTTTTGCTTCCCCAAGAAAACATAAAACATAGCTTCAAAAGGAAATTCCATATTTCCAATAATTCAAAACAAAAGTTTCCCTACATAGCAATAATGAAAGTATTTTAGAAACATTATTATAATTATATTAGAATTTATTTTTTAGATGTTTATTTTACCTAGCCAAGACTTTTGTGCCTGGATGCTAGAGATTTATGCTCATCCTAGTGAGTAGCACATAGTAGGTACTAAAACTGATTGATAACCTCAAAGAGCTCCATTCATGGCTTGCTTCTGACCAGGCATTCACCTTACATGACAGTCTCTATACTAGCACACATATTCACCATGATCAAATAGCTGAGATTCTGTTCTGTGATCAATCTGTAAAGCAAGACTAAAGAAAATGCCTTCCAACAGAAGGACTTATCTTCACAAGGGTAACCCTGAAGCCATTCCAGATCCTGAAGGGTATTTTTAATTATCAAGATTGAATTATGTTCAATCTGACTTGTGAAGTGAATCTTAATGGCGCATAACTGTTAAATAATTGGAAATCCAAGAAGATTTCTGATCATCCTTAATCAAAATTTCCCTGTTTAGAAAAGTACATTCTCTGAACACAATGGATAATAAAGCAATTATTACATTAGATGTGCTAGCATGAAGAAACACAAGTAGTATGAAGGGCATTTACCATATAATTTTGTCTATTCGTTTGTTTGTTTTTTAGTTTTTACAAGGCAATGGGGTTAAGTGGCTTGCCCAAGGCTACACAGCTAGGTAATTATTAAGTGTCTGAGGCCGGATTTGAACTCAGGTACTCCTGACTCCAGGGCCAGTGCTCTATCTACTGCACAACCTAGCCGCCCCTAATTTACCATATAATTTTAAGTGACTATAGCTTAGATAAAGGTAAAATAAATTTACTCACCAATAAAAGCACTCTCAGATTCCAAAAGAGAATTTTTCAGGAAATCCCTAGTTTCATTCCTAGGCTACAAAAGAAGTCATAAAGATTGACAATAAACATACTAGCATGCCTGTTTTATTAATTCCAGTGTTGGGCAGCACATCAGAAATACTAATAAAAAGCACAATGTTGCCACAATATAAATGGTTGTAAGAACCTATAAAAAGAGGCAAAAGAGTTAGGGCAAGGCATAGAAAGAGTGGTTCCAATTTGTTTCCCCAACTCCTCTGCTGCCACCACAAAGGAAGGATACATAAAATTCAGCCACAAATAATTGGGATCAGCAGGCAGCCATAATGTGCTAACAACACAACTGGCTTAGGCTGGACATTTCTTAATATTCCCAAGGTCACTTTATCTTTTTTGTCTTCAGCTTCACTGAAACAAAACCTTAAGTAAAAGTTACCTGAAGTTCCTAAGCCTCAGCTAACCAAATACAGGGTCTGAATTGAATGATCTTTTAGATCACTTTCAGTTCTAAAATTAAGTAATTCAATGGTAAAAAAACAATCAAAAATAAAAAAAAAATTTTAGTCCAAGCTTTGCTGAAAAGCAAATAATTTATCACATAAAACTGTAAGTACTAAATAATAGTGAAGTGTACTTTTATAAGGTAAATATCTATAAAATATTTATTAAGATGACATAAATTTTCTAGATTTAAGGTTATTTTGTGTCAGTGAAAGTACCTGAATAAAAGTTTTTCAAAATGATTTTTTCAGCATGAGATTTTATAGAAGGGAAGGTTATATTTAATTTTAATCTACAAATAAAATCATGCATAGCCCAAACACTCTAAAATTTTGCACAGAAATGCTCCCAAAAATATTTCATTGAAGTGAAAAGAGGGCAGGAAAGCTATTGATTTCTTACCATTCTAGTATCTCGTAAGTTAATGCCAGGATTTGCATCAAGGTCAACTGCACTCAACCCAGACCAAAAACAAAATACAAAATTAAAATTAAAAGTATAGAAGTGGAAAAACAAGTATCTTTGAAATAAATTAGCATCTTTCTGGCACGTGAAAATAAAAGGATGTCTTTCTACTGGAAATCTACTGTAAGTTATATTACCATACATTAATTTAAAAGATTTTAAACTAAATACTTCTTATTTATCACCCACTACTGATTAATTCCAGCAGGTGAGAAAATTGAGTATATCACAGCCTAAAAGGAAAGCTTTTTGCATGAAGAAAATTAATTCAAAATTCATAGGTTCCCCAAACTTTTAAAGAAATTTTTACTATAATCTCACAGAGTTGTATGTAAAATAGTACAAGTTCAAATAGCCTCAATTTTTCAAAAAGGATTTGATAAAGCAGAGAGGGCATAACAACAGTAATAAATTTTGTGCATCCAATTATCTATGTTGTAAGCAATTATATAAAAATAGGAACTTGATTGCTTAAAAGCTAAAAATATTACATTTTCTTTTTTGTTTTTTGCAGGGCAATGGGGTTAAGTGACTTGCCCATGGTCACACAGCTAAGTAATTATTAAGTGTCTGATATAGATTTGAACTCAGGTCCCTCCTGACTCCAAAGCCAGTGCTCTATCCACTCTATACACTATGCCACTTAGCTTCCCCAAAATATCATATTTTCATAACACATATCAATGGCCCTGAGAGAAGAAACATCTTTTTTAAAGTAGCTCAGGGAGAAACTATCCAGACCAAACGATTGCTAGCCATTAGCACTGTGTAAATAGTATTTTAAATAATTCAAGTTCTATCTTGATAATAAGATAATAATAATAATAATAATACACACATACACACACACACACCACAAATTTAGAAAATAATTTACAGAGTTCTTTTACTTTATTACTGTCTAAATATTTTGATTTTAAAGAGCAAAATTTCCCCCTTCTTTAAAAAAATGAGAGGTTTCTGACTTTTTTTCTATTATTCAGTCAATGCCAAGGAGGCTGTCAACTTGAAAAGCTTAAAAATTTAACAATAATTGAAGGGAAAATTTTCATATAATGCAGGCTAATAAACATTCTCCCCACTCCAGCCTCCCCTGTCCCTTCCACCCCATACCACCATACCACAAGGCAATGAACCAACACTGAGATTTAACTGATCAAGGAAATTAAATTTCAAACGGTTGACTTGGGTTCTTGGTCTTCTAAGTAAAAAAGCACAGGGTAAAAGAGGTTGAAAGTCCTTTAGGTCTGACCTATGATGCAATCATATTAAAAATAGGGGCAGAGGGGTTGTACCCATATGAATCAATCCTATATCCTTACTTAAAATCACTTCCAGGCTACTCTTAAGGAAATTTCATTTTGATAACTATATTAGAATATCAAATTTCAACACCAAAACTGACCTCAGAGAAAACTGGCCCAAGTGATTTTCCTAGATTCCACAGTAGTATATATTAGTTCACTTCAGAAAAACACATTTGTTAATGGTACTGAATAAACTTGCAGGCTTTTACCTTTTTTTTAAAACTATGAAAGACTATAACTTGAGTATAAATCGTCTTCAAAATTAGGAAGCCATCACGAATAATTATTAAAATGAAAAGAAATGACAAACTGTTTTAAGCTTTTATTTCTTACCTTCTGTGTTTTCTCTCATTCGAAGTCTATTCAGTCTCTTTTGCTGTTCTCTCAGCAATGCTTGCTGCTGAATCTCCAAGGTTTGATCATCTTTTGGAGACTCAGGGTACATATATCTTAAATTAACTCGTGTTTCTGAATCTGGTATAAGAAATCAAGTATTTTATGTTACTATATATCCTTGAAAATGGATTAAAAAATCACATTTTAAAAAAAGCTAAGATTATTTTATTTTTGGTCTACGACAATGAGAATGATAGAGAACATCCCTCTCTGACAATTTCTACTTTGGATAAATTATATATTCAATTTTTCTGATTAACTATTCTGTTTAAGTTTTTAAATTCTGCTCTGAGAATTTTTATTTCCATCCTAAATCCATTTCTAATTTCTTATTTTAAGAGTTTTTTCCTGTGAGTCATTCTGGAATTTCCTGTTGTTATGTCATGGGTTTTAGATAATTTATAAATCATCTCTCTTTCCTCAGATAATACAATTTAGATTAATTTTCCTTCATGTGATAATATTTGTTTGGTTAATTTTTTTTTAATTTTACTCATTCTTCCTTCTGGTTTTACTCTCTGTTGGTTTATCTACTTTTGAGCTAGGTTCTTATTCATACTCTCTCTCTCTCTCTCTCTCTCTCTCGATCTTTTAGTCTTTCACCTTTCCTCCTATGTTACCTATCACTCACCTTTAAGCCTCATCACTTTTTGGCTCTTCATATCCTCGGACTCCTAAGGTTGAGCTAGTAGGTAACGTCTTTGTATTAAAAGATATGTGAGTTGGTCTGAATCCCTGTCACTTTGCCACCTCCAAAAGGTAGAGGATTGGCTCTGGATGAATTACTTGTGCCTTTCCATCAGATCCAGTGATCATTCCCCTCCAGCCTATGGCTTTTAATGTGGCTAGGAGGGCCACAGCAAGAGTGGTTTCCCCACATCTCCACTCTACTCTTGTCACTGCTTTGTATGACTGAATAGAATTTCTGTGAATCAAGAGATAGCTCTAGACAAGTCATTGAAACAGGGGATCCTTGCAACCCAATCCTGATTCCTCCTTTGGGTTCAATGTGTTGGTTATAGGACCTAATATGATTTCATAAGGAGTTCATATAGTTTGGAAAAAGCAGAAGTTTTTTAAAGATCATTAAATAAAGAACTCTTTTTAAGTAGTTGGTGCTGAATTTAAAACCTTGGTGTTGAATTTTAACCTTGTGTGGAGTTTTGAATTTATTATGTGGATTTAGCTTTAGTTATACTTTATCTGACTCATAATTTCTTTCTTCTGAAGTTTTAGGATTGAAAAACTTGGAAAAAAACAATTAGTCTGTCATCATGTTCATCAGCCAGCTCTGGCATTGTAAAGAGGGATGAAAATTTTTTTGGACATAAGTAGACAATGTCTATGTATCTATTTAAAGCAAAAGATGTCTACTTACCAGTGTCTTTAAGAACATTAAAGTCACGAATATTCTGAGAAGTAGGATCAAGACCCTTGGAAGAAGGTCTTCTAACTGGAGCTTGTAATCGAAACCTGGCCATATCAAATATATCCATGGGATACTTGTCCCTTTTCCTGTAGATAGGTGAGATGTAATAGTAAATGTATTCCAACAAAAGCAAATATGATTCAATGTTTAAATACTTGTACTACAATAATTTTTCTTCAGTTTTTGCAAGGCAATGAGGCTAAGCAACTTACCCAAAGTCACACAGCTAGGTAATTATTAACTGTCTGAGGCTGGATTTGAATTCAGGTCCTCCTAATGTCAGGGCAGGTGCTCTATCCACAGTGCCACTTAACTGCCCCTTAAATTTACCTGTAATAAAAGTCTCATTTCTACCAGTCAATATATCTTTCAAATAAATTATACCATTTCTTTATATTAAAAATTATATTAAGTAATACTATGATGTGACCCAACTCACAGGATACTGTAAACATTAGTGAAGGGATACTGTGCTAAGTCACCTGGCTCAATTTCTCCTTTAGAACCATCAGAGTTCAATGGTTCTAAATTTTTTGAGATGTTTTGAGAAGTATCTTATTGCAATCCATAATCATATGAAAAAAATGCTCTAAATCATTACTTATTAGAGAAATGCAAATTAAAGCTTTTCTGAGGTACCACCTCACAACTCTCAGACTAGCCAATATGAACAGAAAGGATAATGATCATTGTTGGAAGGGTTGTGGGAAATCTGGGACACTATTACATTGTTGGTAGAGCTGTGAACTCATCCAACTTTTCTGGAGAGAAATTTGGAACTGCGTCCAATGGGCAACAAAAATACGTCTACCCTTTGATCCAGCAATACCACTACTGGGTCTGTACCCTGAAGAGAGATGATGAAAAAGGGTAAAAACATCACTTATACAAAAATATTCATAGCAGCCCTGTTTGTGGTGGCAAAGAATTTGAAATTAAGTAAATGGCTTTCAATTGGGGAATGGCTTAGCAAACTGTGACATATGTATGTCATGGAACACTATTGTTCTATTAGAAACCTGGAGGGATGGGAATTCAGGGAAGCCTGGAGGGATTTGCATGAACTGATGTTGAGTGAGATGAGCAGAACCAGAAAAACACTGTACACCCTAATAGCAACATGGGGGCAATGACCAACCTTGATGGATTTGCTCATCCCATCAGTGAAACAATCAGGGACAATTTGGGGCTGTCTGCAATGGAGAATACCATCTGTATCCAGAGAAACAACTGTGGAGTTTGAACAAAGACCAAGGACTATTACCTTAAATTTAGAAAAAAAAACTGATATCTTACTGTTTGATCTTGCTCTCTCTTATACTTTTATGTTTCTTCCTTAATGATAGGATTTCTCTCTTATCACACTCAATCTGGATCAATGTATACCATGGAAACAATGTAAAGACTGACAAATTGCCTTCTGTGGGGGGTGGAGGGAGGGAAGTAAGATTAAGGGAAAAATTATAAAACTCAAAATAAATAAAATCTTTAATTTAAAAAAGGGGGGGGGCAGCTAGGTGGTGCAGTGGATAGAGCACTGGCCCTGGAATCAGGAGTACCTGAGTTCAAATCCGACCTCAGACACTTAATAATTACCTAGCTGTATGGCCTTGGGCAAGCCACTTAACCTCATTGCCTTGCAAAAACCCCCCCCAAAAAAACTGTCTTATAGACAATTTATATTATAAAATGGATTATTACATGGATTATCACATAGTCTCTAAAATATAAAAGATATATATATAGATAGATACAGATATATAGATAATAAGTCTAATATTAAATGGTTAGTCCATAAAATAAGTATTATTACAATCCCTTAATATTCATGTTGTAAATTTATACCCTTCCAATGTATAATGCAAATAGCCATGTACCCAACACATACAATTATATACAGAGTGAGGAACCAGTGACTAGGTGACCTATATTTCCCAAAATGCAGAAATAATCATTTTTCATAGTTTGAAAACAATTTATATCATACTTCCCTTATCTATTAATCTTTGGATATAGTAACTTTAACCAGGAACTCTGCAGCAGCCTGACCTGAATTACCAGTTATAAGAAAGGAATATCTATAACTAATTACAATTTAAAAAAATATAGAAAACATGATATTGACTATTGTTAATCTCAGTTGACTTCCCCTAGTGGAGCATACATCAGTAACTTGATGAATTGAGTCATACCTTTTGAATTTTTCCCAGAAGTACCTGAAAGATTGAAAATCAAATTGCTACCATTATAGGTATTACATAAAGCCAGTATGGTATATGATGCAAATGAATCAAAAATTCATTCATTTGGCCAGCTTCTCATAAAGTAAAATTACTAATATTTTAGCAATTCATTTTGATTTTTTTTTGCTTGGATTCATTTTCCAAAATAAGAAAATCCTAGAAATTTAAAAATAACACTTCTTTTAACAGATAAAATACCCAATGCTTAATTAAAAAAAACTAAAGTTGCATATTTGAGAAAGAAAAAGCCTGTACATATTTAAATGCTATCTTCACAAAGCATTCAATTCTTCATGACTTATGTCATTTATGAACTTAGTAGATTTATAATGAAAACTATTTAAATCTCTTTCACCTAGTATAACTACATCTTATAGTTTAGTTTTCCTGCAAAGCTTGCCCATTCCTTAGCCAGTGTTTTAAGAATGAAAACTAATTTTAATCTAAGAAAAATATATTCAGAAAGTGAAATCTCTACCATATTCCAAAGTTAAACAGAAATTTTCTTAAATCACAGGTTATTTCTTTGTTATAATGATTTCCACTAGCGGGTGTCAACTCAATTTAATTTAAGCATCTACCTGTACAAACCACCTACAATTCAATAAAAGTGACTATCAAAATATATCAATCTCATGTAAATCACACAGTACCTTCTCTTCTTCTTGACTGACTAACAGGAATCTGCAGAAGAGTCTGAGACATGATCAAAGAACACAAGAGAACAATTTGGAAAGCATATCACAAAGTCTTACCTGATACTTCTTTCATCATCACCATCCACATGTAGCAATTTCCCTTGAAGACGCCGCTCTTCACTACGAAGCTGTTTCCTCATTTCTGATAATTCATTAATCACGTTTTTTTTCTCCTCTGCAATTTTCCATGCATAAATGAAAAATAAATTAGGACGAAATGCTTACTTAATCTACTTCAGAAAATAAAAAGCTATTGACCAAATAAAATTATAGTCAAAAGTAGACTATTTCTTTTTCTTTTTTTTTTTAGTTTAGCAAGGCAAATGGGGTTAAGTGGCTTGCCCAAGGTCACACAGCTAGGTAGTTATTAAGTCTGAGGCTGGATTTGGACTCAGATACTCCTGATTCCAGGGCTGGTGCGCTATCCACTGAGCCACCTAAGTACCCCAAGGGTAGACTATTTCTAATGTTAGATCCACAGCCAGATATATATGTAAGGATATAGAGATATCCATATCTATCTAGCTATAAATTAACATCTTAAAAGGAAAAGCGAGTTAATTTGTGGAGTTTAAGAACAAAAATAAATACTACTTCTCAAAGAAAATAAATATATAATTAACACCTACCATCTGCACGAAGCTGATTTTTCCTAGCAGGTACTGGAGGAGATTGTACTCTGGATCGTGGGTGATCCTATTTAACACAGATATATCAGTAATAAATCTAAAACCAGCCTTGCATTTTTGTCATCTATTAATACTTCCCTAGTATTTGCCTACCCAATCAAACATAAGTATAACTATATGTCAAACTAATTTTTTCCTGTATAAAAACTGAGATATTTCTTTCTGTATTTTCTACTTAAGTCCATTCTTGTCCTGCCACTACAATTATTCACAAATAGCTGTAGCTGAAGAAGAGGAGGATTTTCCCCCAGTCTACAAGTTCAGTTAGTACAAGTTTAAGCAGTTATCAATAAAAAAAGAAACAAAAATGCTCTTGCTCAAGGCAGGAACCCCAAAGTCTGCTGTCAGCTGTTCCTCAGAAAAAGACAGAAAGAATATTAGATACCGAAAGTATATGATCAATAAGTAGAAGTATAGTGAGTATAAATAAGTGTCTTACTTATATTGAAATTTCCCTGCAAGCACAATACAGTGAACATGAAAAGTAGTTAATGTCTGATGAGTGAAAGAAGGAAATGAGAAAACATCTGCCTTTCAGCAACAGAGTAAGACAACAGAGGCTCAGTAGTGCACATCAACCTCAACTTGGTCTAAAAAGAATGATTTATGTGAATCAACAATGTAGCAAATTAGAGGTGGAAACATGAAAATCTGTGAAACACACACACACACACACACGAACAAAATGGTTTTTAGCTTTCAAGGAAAAAAACAGTATCTGAGAGTTTTATCAATAGCATAAAAGAAACTGCCTCCACAGATTACTTCTTCCACCTAACTAACCTCTTTTTAAGATTTCAATAATGTGAAGAAGCTGGAGGCCTGGATTAAAATAAATAGACAGAGGCACTGCAATCACTGGCCTAAAATGAAATGGATCATCATAAGTTAAGAATTATAGAAATGGCTCTAGGCATAATAAAATATCATAATAAAATGCTCAACCAAAACAGGAGCAAAGGAATATTCCTTTTTCAAAATCTTGTTTAAGTTATAGTTTAAATCTAGGCCTCCGTGTAACAGGATTTACAATCAATTCTGATAATAAATTAACATATCTATCTAAGAGATTTGAAAATTTAATTTGACAGTTTCATAACCACTCCATTCCAAAAGATGATCATTCTAAAACAATTACTGATTTATCAGTAATAATAAAGCATACCTGAATCACGGGAGATGCAACTGAAGGAGGCCTATGAACTTTGCCTTTGATTCTGTTCTGAAGAGCAGGAACCGCAGGAGAAGGTGATCTGGATTTCTAGACAAAAGCACATATATCAAATTGTTAACAAATGCTTTTTAAAGTGAAGTTTTACTATTTTTCTTAAAATTTTTTCATAAAATAGATAACTTCAAGGTATAAAGAAAGGAAAGGACAGAAATGAATCAACTACATACATTTATACAATACACAACATAAAATTTATATTAATATAAAATTAAAAAGCAACTGCTACATTCAAAGATGTAATATTCTTTGGAACAAAACAAGTAAGCTTTATACCAAATCAAAATATGGAAAATAGGAACAAAAAGGCATGATAAATTTAATAAAACATATATTACATAAATAATTTTATATACTGCCACTCAAAAAAGCTCATGATTATTTCATAATTACTGAATTCAAAAAATATAAGAATTTGACTTAATATAAATGCTAAATAGTAACTTTTCTAAACAACATAATAATAGAGTTTTAGCCTGGAATTTTTTCTAGTTAACAGTATATTATAAATTATTATAAATGAAACACTTAATTGTTTCTTGTTTTGTGGTAGGTATTTTTTTTAACTTTTCTCACTTTCTTTATTTTGCTTCCATCTTCTACCTGCTTTGGTATTCAGATTATTACGTTATTGAGACAAAAGCCTGAATAAACTACCATTACTTAATAGCATATTTTACTTGGAATCTGTAATAAGTCTCCAACTTATTCCTGTGCCAGTGGCACAGTGTGCAGAGATGACCCTGGATTCTTTAAAGCTCTATCTCTGGTCAAAACACCAAGCTAGCTAAATTTAGAAAGGCTCATCACTAGAAAAATTTCACTAGAAAATTCCCCACTGGGTGATTAATTCTTTTCAGTGACTGTCACTCTTAATAATTATCTATGCTTAAGTATCAATGAAGAGTTACCCACATGAATAAGTTACCCTTATCTTGCATTTCAACTCCTTATTAAGCATTTGTTCTATTCATTTTAGTACAAAAATCAATCATTCTTAGCAGTGAAAAGGGAAGCAACATAGAGTTGAGTAGCTCAGTTTTCCCTTAGCATTCCTTGCCAGACTCTGTTCACCCTGAGTTTCATCCATCTTGACACTATTCTTATAGTACTGCAACAAGAATACATATCCCTTGATCAACTTATGCCTTCAGTTTTTATAACAGTCTCTTTAAAATTTAAATCAATTCAGGAGTTGATCACATTGGTTTCTCTAGAACAGGGGTGGGGAACCGTTTTTCTGCCAAGGGCCATTTGGATATTTATAACTTAATTCATTTGGTCAAATATTTAATTAATTTACCCCTAAAAAGCTGCTAGATTTATTGAATTTCAGATTCCACCTGCCATTACCTTGGAAACGCCACACCACCATAGCCTGTTAGCCAGAGGTTTCCCACCTCTGCTCTAGCACTAATGTCCCCCCTTCTCATCAAGTCCTGCTTATTCTTCTATCATCAGAATTTCACTCTTTTGAGAATTTCCTAGCTCTTCTACTTCCCCGATAGAAATTGTCCATGGGATCTTACCCATCCTATTTGCTCTACCGTTTGAAATTGCTATCATAATTTTTATTTTTTTTTTACATATTTGCAAGGCAAACAGGGTTAAGTGGCTTGCCCAAGGCCACACAGCTAGGTAATTATTAAGTGTCTGAGGCCGGACTTGAACCCAGGTACTCCTGACTCCAGGGCCAGTGCTTTATCCACTATGCCACCTAGCCGCCCCTATCATAAATTTTCAAGTTCGTCTAATAGTTCTACTTCAACATGCTCTTCCTCCATATTGGTCATAATCAAATACAAAATATTAAATCCCTACTGTTTGCTCCACCTTTTGAATGCTGCAAAACAAGCATTTATTACTGCTTTGCTTTTGGTGAAAAGAGAGTCAGTAGATATTCAGATAACTGAATTCAAGGCTACTCTTAATATGTCTCCATGCTAGGCTTAGGATGTAGAACAAACTCAGCTATTTCCCTTAGGTATAGGTGATCTGCATGGCAAAGACTTGCTTGGATAACTATAAATAAACTCTGCCTCAGTTCTCCTCTCTCCATTTCACCTTCCTTACAAATGCCAAAGGAATATTCCTGAAATTCAGGTCTGACCATATCAATCCCTTTCTTAGTAAGCTCCAGGGATTTCTGATTGCCTCTAATATTAAAAAGAAAACTTCTGTTTGGCATCACAAGCTCTTCATAACTCAGTTTTAATCTACTTTTCCAGTCTTTATTATACATTATTCCACTTTCAGTCACTCTGTGGACCAATTCAACTAGTCTTATTGCTATTTCTGAAAGAGGAATTAGAACTACTCATCTCTGGGCCTTTTCACAGACTATTCCTATTCACATCTGGCTCTAAAATTTCCTAAGTCAAAGCCTAGATAAAGAGTCAAGGCATAAGAAGCCTTTCTGATGCCCTCTGTGGATAATGCCTTCCTTCTAAAATTACCTTATATTTACTTTGTATATAATTATAAGTCTATGCCTTGTTTTCCCCCAATAGAATATAAACTCTTTTAACAGTAGGTTGTTCAACTCTTTGTGCTTTGCCATTTCCTTCTCCAGTAAATAGAGATCAGATGTCTTGTCTAATGAGATCTGAGGTCAAATCTGACCTCAAGTCTTTTCTGATTCCAAGCCCAACTGAGACACCTAGTCGCCTTCCAGTCAAACAGGCTAAGTAATTTGCCCATGGTCTCACAGCTAGAAAATGTCTGGGAATGGATCTGAACTCAGATTAGTGCTCTAACTACTGAGTGATCCAGTAGACTCTAGAGATAGCAAGACTGCTGTTACATTTTTCACTTTTGCTTTGTAAATCCAGAAAGTAGCCCAGTGACAGGGACATGGAAGATACTTAAAAATTTTTTTATTAATTATTAACCACAGGATTCTTATAGTTTTAATTTCTGACTTTGTAAATTCAGTACGTAGTTCATAGTTTGGGGTATAGAAGATACTTTGTTGACTGATTAACTTCATTAGAAACTATGCATTCACTTTAAAAAACCTAAATTTTTTATCTCAGTGTAATCAATGAGCATTTATTCTTGAGGATTTAAATTAATGAGTTAGTTAAGTGATCAATTAATCAGATGGTCTTTCAGATTTTTCAAAATCTTTAAATTAAATAACCTGTCTCTAGTTTATTTTATAAATAATTCTAATTACATAATATATATTCACTAACATTTAGATTCCCAAGTTCTAGGAATGAATACAAGTTGTTCCTTTGGTAGATAAGATGGAACAAATCTCATATTCAACATTCAAATCAAATAATAAGTTAAAAACAAAACAGGTAGCTTCAAAAAGAAAAAAGAATTTTAAGTAAATAGTACCTGATTAATTTATTACAATTGTCAGGCATCTATAATATGAAAGAAAATCTTATGGCTTCGATGTCAAGTCTGAGAACTTTCATAAAAGATGCCTTTCTTAATCAATCAACAAATATTTATTAAACATTTGCAAAGATCACTATATTAAGCACTAAAGAAATATAAAGAATATATAAACATGACATTTCCTGCCTTCATGGTTTTCATAGTCTAGGAAAAAAATTGTGAAAATCCCATGAGTCAGAGTTGTATAAATCAAATAGTATTCTAGATGCATTAAGGAGCTTTGCTTATGAAGACAACCATGTGACTATTTATATAATCATCATACATGATGTATTTTTAATATAATTAAATTTCAGACTTTCTTAAATCAGCCATAAGACCAAGAGTGTGAGGGGAATATTTTATAGAAAGAGAGTTCCACAGCCATAAATCAATTGTTTCAAATCATTGCACTGGTCACAGAGAAGAAAATAGGCAAAATGACTGTGAATGGCTAAGCATTACCTCTACTGTGAGTAACAGCAAACACAACATTACTTCAAAACTTATACCATACTGATAATGGGTTGATAGCATCATCTTCATATAGTTTTGACAAAACAAACCATATTTTCCCCTAATGCTAGGCTAATAAGTCTCTTACTATAGTAATTTCTTTGAAATTTTAGTTTCAAACGTACCATTGGTATCTGTTCTCCAATTGTTTTTTTCCGTTCATAATAGTGTTGAAGCTGTAAATCATGTTTTTTTTCCTCTTCTTTTTTCTTTCTTTCTGCCTCTTTTCGTCTTTCTTCTGCTAACCGTATCAGCTCTTCATTTTTTAGTCTTTGCTATAAAGATATTTTTAAGGTCACAAAACATAAAATAAAGTTCAAGAATCATTATTAATTGAAAAATTCACACACTAAGGCACACAACTCCTTATGCATTTAATTGCCTGAAAAGAGTCAAACTGGGGGCAGCTAGGTGGCGTAGTAGATAGAGCACTGGCCCTGGAGTCAGGAGTACCTGAGTTCAAATCCGACCTCAGACACTTAATAATTACCTAGCTGTGTGGCCTTGGGCAAGCCACTTAACCCCATTTCCATTTGCCTTGCAAAAAACTAAAAAAAAAAAAAAAAAGTCAAATTGAAAGCTTATATATGCTTTATTTGCTAAAATCCAAGTCTACTGTCAATTCATTAAAATTTTTATTCAATTTTTAAGATCAAACTGTTAACATTAATTTTGGCTTTTAAAAATGTATTGTTAGAGGCGGCTAGGTGGCACAGTGGATGGAGCACCGGCCCTGGAGTCAGGAGTGCCTGGGTTCGGATCTGGCCTCAGACACTAGCTGTGGGCAAGCCACTTGGCCCCATTGCCTTGCAAAAGCTAAAAAAAAAAAAAAAAAAAAAAAAAAAAAAGTATTGTTTTTTGAATTTAAATCACCATCTTTTACCTTAATGTTTGTGACACAGAGTATACATATATAAATAAGTAAATATTAATTCAACATTTTCTAAGAGACTAAAATAAGCTCCAAAATGGTTTTATGATATGCATACATCAAATACCAAGTAAAAGCTAATAAAAAATAAAACAGTTCTAATCTCATAAATTTGCAAGCATTATAATAAAAAAATAGTTGATTAAAATCGGTACACCTCCTCTTCTTTCTCCCTTTTCTTTTCTTGTTCTTCTTCATATTCTTGTTGAATTCTGGCTCTCTGTTCTGCTAGACGTTTTTCTTCTTTCTCTTCTTCAAGTCTCTGTCTCTCTCGCTCTGCTTCCTCCCTCTGTTTCTTTTCCTCAATCTAGAAAACAAATCCAGATGTGAATTTTTTACATCTACTGAGTAGTTAGAATACTCCTATTTTCTATCATTCTATAATTACATAATCTATTCATAAATAAAAATAAAATAAGAATTGACAATCCTTCAGATGGCAGCTTCATCTGAATTTCATAATATATTTGATTTATGTCCTGAATGTATCTCTTTACGTACAAGTAGTTTACATTATTAAAAAGCTAGAATCCTTGAGGACAGGAACTGTTTTGCTTTTCTCTATGTATCCATAATGCCTACCATAATATCTGGAACAAAGTAGTTAATATTTGTGACTTGACCAATCAACTATGAGTAAGGAAGTCCTAGATCTCTTGCTCATTAAGGGAATGACAAGATGTTTAAAAGAGAATTAGAAGATTAAAAAGAGTCCAAAATAACTGAAGTAGGAGTAGAAAGGGATAGATATGAGATGTGCTTATTAATAGTAAAAGGTTAGATTCAAAATGAAGTACAGAACTTAATTATGAATTACATTATTAAAGTTAACTTCTAAGTTAGTAGAGTTAATTCACAATATGATTTTTAGAAATCATATTTTAAGTAGTGGTTAGCTTTCCAGGTTAGTCTGCAAAAATATTTCCAATTCAGGGCAGCTAGGTGGTACTGTGGATAGAGCACTAGTCCTGAAGTCAGGAGGACCCAAGTTCAAATCACATAGACACTTAATAATTGCCTAGCTGTGTGACCTTGGGCAAATCACTTAATCCCATTGCCTTAAATTTAAATTTTTTTTTAATTTCCAATTCATAAAATAATTAAAATATCTCAAAAAAGGAGAAAAACAAGAAAATACTTTATTATACTAACTAAAATCAAAATTAATTGAAAACTCAATTAACATTTATATATCCTGAATATTAATGATTTAGGAAAAACAGGAAGGTGTGTGAAGGTAACAGGTGGAAAGGATGCGAAACAGAATGGATCGAAGAGGAAAGGAGAAAGTTAATTGAACTGGAGGTGAAAAGGTAAAAGAAAAAGGGGAGAGTGTTAATGAATATAAGACTGTCTATATGAGTAAGAGACTCTGTGAACTGAAATAAACTGAAGTTTGAACAAAGAATTGGAAATGGTGAGACACCTGTGTTATAATATGCAATCTTCTCCAGAAATCAAGTATCACTTTGGTCTCAATCAAGAATATATATGTGTTTGGGCAGGAGATGAGGCTACATGGGACATAGTTGGTGAAGCTGATAAAGAAAGAGCTTCATATTGCTATAACTAGGTAGTTATTTAGCTATAACGGGTATTAATATATTGGATAGCTGATTTAAGTATGTTTAAAAATTTTTTAAACTGCTCCTTTAGTTAATTTTAAACATATAGACAAGTAAACAAAATAAACTAATCATGAGTCATTTCACTGGCAAATATTTAATTAATTCACCCCTAAAAAGCTGCTAGATTTATTGAATTTCAAATTCCACCTGCTATTACCTTGGAAATGCCACACCACCATAGCCTGTTAGCCAGAGGTATCTATGTACATGTGATACCTATATACATATGTGTGTTTATGGGTGAATGAGATATTTATCTTCAGAATATTAAAATATACCAATTTCCTATTTTAAATTTCATTTCATTAATATTAGTCATCTGAAATAGAAAACAAATCTGAAGCACAGACTTCCAAAGATAATGATTTAATAGTAACAGACCAACAGGTTATGATTAAGTCAGGTCATCTAATTCCTCAATAATTAATGACAAAGCAATGAACTGCAGAGCTTAGTTTTATGAGAAAAGAGGAATTAAAAATTATAGAGATCTTAGGAAACTTGTTTTGAATATAACTCAATCAGGTAAGTCAGGTCATCTGACTATTTTACAACTCCCAGGTTTTCTTAATCCAAACTCACACTATGAGTAACATTTAGAGTGTGTATATATCAGAGCCATAACAAGGAGTTTTTAGGGTAGGAGAATATTAAATCTGATATTCTACTGAATTAGGGCCTGGTTCAGTCTATGCCTCAGGAATTTTTGAGCTGCATTTGTAGCACTTTGCAATTAAAAAAGTGTTACTTTAAAGAGGCTTGTCTGTCAAGGAGTTCAGTAAAAGAAGAACTAAGACTGGGAAAGAGAAACTTGGGGTTGGTAGCTATTAAATTAGCAGTCAACTCTCATCCTCCAAACATCAGAAAGAGAAATCCAATCTTAGAAGATTAAACTAGTCAACTTAATCTCTAGGCTTAAGAAAAAAGGGGAACTTAGCCTTTAGAAAATCTTATTGTCCCATGTTTATTTTATTCCTATAAAGATATGTCTCTTACTCTAAATTATAAAGTCTTATCAGTCTAACCATTCCCTAAATCTATTGTGCCTTGGCTGAACTTAGCTGTTAGAGCTAACTTTTCCTAACAAAGAAAGTTGGTCGTTCAGTCAAACTAAAAAGAAATCAAAGTAATCGATTTAAAAGTTATTCTTTTTCAAATTACCTATGGGCAATGGGACATGTATATAAAAAAAGAATTTTAAAAAATAATAAATTTTCAATAAAAAACAATAATAACAATTATTTAATTATCATTTATTTCATTATGCTTTTTTATTTATATTATATTAAGCATTTTATTAGATTATATAATATATTATATAATTACATGTTATATGGTATATGTTATATGGTATATAATATTAAACATGATGTTATTAATTTATTGTAGTATTTATAATTATTAATAAAGAAATAAGAAATAAACATTTTAATGAATAAATAAATACAACTTAATAAAAAATAAAAGAATTAAAAATTATTTGGAACTTTAGAAAAGATATCAAAAAACTCGAGTTTTATTATTTTCAAATGCACAGCATGAGAATTTTGCATCCATATATTGTTCAAGTTGGACTGAGAATATCAGAACATATGGCACATTAAATTGCTATAGTGACAAATATACAAATGTGATTTGCATTTACAATGTGAAATACAAAACTGAATGTTTTTCATATACCATTTATATAATCAATAAATTACTATGTACATGAAATGCTTTTAAATTATTGCATAGTGCTATTTTGTACTTATCATATGAATTCTGTTAATAGTTTATTATCCCCATAAAATATGATATTTTATATGGATCTTAACAATACAAATACAAATTATTTGACGTTAAATACCTGCAAGACATTTTAGAACTTAAAATATATTTAACAGGCAAAATATTTAGCATTTTTTTTATATCTTTAGCAGAATATATGCTTAGTAAAATTTCACTAATAAAATCAGTGTATTTCACCTGAAAACGAAGAAAATTCTTGTAAGCTTCTTGCTGCTTAATCTGAAGCTCAGTTAGTGGCTCACCAAAAATATTTCCCCGGGCAAAAGGAGAGCTCTGTGTACCTATTTGACCTTGAAAAAGATATTTATGAAAAGTAAAATTAGTCTATGATGAAATAAAAAGTTTTTTTTAAAAATAAAGGTAAAAGAATGAATAATTTTCTAAACTAGTCTTTTGAGAAAATACACTAAATTTGTCATTCCAACAGAGAAGAGTAAATTGTAAGAGGGTAGAATTGAAACAAACCCAGACCAAAATGATAAAAGAGAAGGAAAGGTAAAGCCACAATGAAATGTAAAAAAAACTAAAAGCTGAGACAAAAAAATTACCTTCATAAAAAAGACCCAAACCAAAAAGTAAAAGAAAAATACTATTAAGCAAAAGAAATTACTTGAAAATATACATTTCAATTGTTGTATATGAATATCCTTTATTTAGGAAGTGACATTCAACACTGAGATTTTCTTCAGTAAAATATGTATATAAACACATGTGCAGCATTTACAATATTTATTTTGTCAATATACTCAACTTCAAAGATAACTGCATCAATTATATGTTATATTTGTATTATTCCTTTTGCTATATGTCTTTAGCTACAGATTTACTGTAGAAAATAAAAGATGTTTCTCTAAGGGTTAAGAATGTAGAAATGTTAATGTTTGCTTATTAACAAAGTCAAATAAGAATAATATATCACATCCAATTTGGAGCATAAAAATTTTTTAACAGTAAATTAAAAAAGTGTCATTATGCCTTTCCAAAAACTATTTTCTTTTCACTTGAAATTTTTTTGCCCCCAAAATGCATTTTAATCTACATTTAAATCTCTCTTCAGTCTTATGAATTTCATGTCAGTATTTAAATTTCTTGTAATCATTTGGTTTTGAGCATGTTAATTATTTTACCAAAGAATTCACTATCATTAGTTTATTTTGCTTACTTGTCTATATGTTTAAAATTAACTAAAGGCAAATGTTAAAAAAAGTTTTTAAAAATATTTTAAAAATAAACAACAGAAAATTAAAGAAGTGTATAAGAATTTATCAATTATTTTTCTGATTAGGACTTTTTTTTAATTAAAAACACTGAATTTCCATCATGAATGAGAGCATTACTCTAATGAAACTGAAGTATGTTAATTAAGCTGGCTAACAAAAATCTACCACCTGGGAGTAAAGGATTAAAATTCTAATGAAGTAGATAGGATGAGAAGATAGGTAGATATAACCAGAAGGAAATTTACAAGAGAAGAGCAGAATAAGTTACTTAGGGCAAAAACAAATAGTAAAATAAACCATGAGGAAAATCCAGCACTGCTTAAAGGAGACAGAAAAAAAAGTTAAGTAAAAAAGCAAGACAAATATTAGCCAAAAGAGTGAATTCAAAAATAAAAATACACAGCCACTAAGAAGAAAGTTCCCTTTCAGGCTGTGTTAGGATTACTCTTATGGTATTATTACTTATTATTCTTATTCTGCTTAGAGACTACAAATTAAATTAAATATGAATAACTTTTTAACAAATTAGGTCAGATATAGGTCATTAAGAGGAACACAACCCCCCAAAAAAAGAAATTTTGGGAAATAGGTCCAATGAAGTCGAAGAAATGAGAGCAAATAGAGACATTTTATCATTTCAATAATCCTTTTGGGGAATATTATAAATTTCCTATCCGTCTTTATTTAATGTATGAAATCTATACACAAGAGTTGTTTTTGCTTTTTTGTTGGTTTTCTTTTTTACACGGCAATGGGGTTAAGGGACTTGCCCAAGGAACTCAGGTCCTCCTGACTCTATCCACTGTGCCACGTGGCTGCCCCCAACAAGTTTTTTTTTTAAATCTCATAAAATACTTGGTGCATTAAAGTATTAAATGCATTTCAATTAAAACATGAAAAAAGGTACACACACACACACACACACACACACACTATACAGTACAGAGCTTTACATATAATAGGCATTCAATAAATGGTTCCATAACTCAATTTTATGGAATTTGTGTTTTAATGTTTAATCGAAACAAAGAGAAAAAGCTTTAATATTCATCTCTAAGTAAGTGTAAGGCACAGCTAGCATAAAAATAACAGTGGCTGTAAAATTAAAAATCTGTTTCATTAACAACAGAATTAGTAATAATAGGCAAAATACAGCAGAAATTAATGGTGACAAGTTATAAATAATTTTATACTATCAGTTATTTAGCACATTGAAATCTGTTTTGAACACAAAAAAACAATAAAAAAAGTTGTCATTTTCATTTACAAAGAAGAAAAACTTCAAGATTCTCCTGTTTGTCAGAAAATTCCTAAATTCTCTATTCCTGATAACTAAAGCTAGAAAAAGAAGAAAATGGGAAGGGATTTTTCACATGTTCCAAAAACCTGAGCAAAATTATCTCTTTCCAAGTTTCTTCTTAAATGAAGATCCTAATTTGGTTTCTCTAGGATTTCTTTCTTGTACTATTTTTATTATAAAAAAGTAATAATAGATACATTGTTGCATAAAACTCTTTAAGGTTTACAAAGTACTTCATATAATTTCTCATTTTATACCCATATAAATCCCAGTAAGAGGTGCTTCCAGCTGAAGAAATTGAAGCTGAAAGAGGTCATTTGACTTGCCACACAAAGAGTCTCTGACTCCATGTCAAATTCTGTCTGTTGCGTCAATTAGACAGTTCAAAGCCTTCTACTACACATGAAATAGTATAAAACTGAATTTTTAGTGGCAGATTTTAAAATTCAACCCTCAAAACATCAATTTATGTGTGTGTGTGTGCGTACAAAATTTGGTAAAAATTTATTAAATGCCTACTATATAAAAGACACCATGTCAGTTATCAGGAATAAAAAAAAAAATGAAGTGAATTCTGTCTTCAAGGAGCTTACATTTCTCTTGGAAGATACATTTAATCTTTTGGTTCAAATCTATGATTTCATTAGTGTCAGAAATTCTCAGTGTAGAAAATCATTCAACTGACTCAGCTGAGTAACTCAAACCCTTAGAGAATTTGCCTAGAGAACCTATAGGATAAGTGATATTTAATCATGGTCAGAGTTACTGTAGTCAGAGGCAAAATTTGAGCCCGGGTTTTTTTCTGACTCCAGCTACAATTCCACAGTTTCTTAAAACAATTATACAAATAAGTAAATATGAAGCAATAACATTATAGGTATTTATAAGTTTGGCCCTACACTGCCCAAAAAACAAAATCCCACCTGACACACTTCATTAAAAAGAAAAGCAACTAACAAGAGTCATATAAACTGAGAAATAAGTTGGAAGACTAAGCAGTAAACTACAGACTAAAAAGAGAATTGTGAAGAAAAATCTGTTCTAAATATCTTGGTTAACATGTTTTAGATTAAAGGTTCTTAGTAGGACATGATATAGAATTTTCACAGTTAAGAGGAAAAGATAGATGATACGTTAGAATTGTAATAAAATAGAATGTGATTAAAAACCTGAATTTGTATTTGCAGGATCTTCTAAGTTCTCAGCATTTGTAGTGGCTAAATTTTGGTCTAGAGAGACCACAGCCCTTTTATCTTCATGTGTTCTTGCATCTGGATTATGGTAGGCATCTATATTTTGTCTGTGCATCCTATTCAAATCAGCTAAGAGGGAAAAATACGTCATTTATTTTTTAAAATACATTTCCAAATTGTTATGCTTACCACATTTGTGTGTGTACAAATATATGTGTTTTTAGCAATATTTGACCATTCTTTTATTAGAATATAAAATGCCAAAAGAAGAAAAGAAAGACAAGAGTAATGGTTAAGAAAGTGGTATTTTGTACTGAAATTTTATTTTAATTAGAAAAGCCTATAGGAAGACCTTAATTGAAATGATCCTGTAATGTTAAAATGTAAATGAGTGGAAAAATTGAGAAAATTATAGTATATATTCATGAAAAATAAACAATATGGTTATTTATAAACAATTATACAGTTACATTAACATTTATCTGATGTGACCATCTAAAATCTGATATATTAATATATAATAAAACAAATTAATAATGGCGATAATTTTAAAAAATGTAGTTAGCTGCTTTCTATTTAATTTCCCCTAATGGCAATAATCACATAATAGGAATCAATAACTTGGAAACAAAGGTCAGTTCACTTTAACAAATTATAATTTAGTGGTCATTATGTGGTATTGTATGTAGGTATTGGATGTGTCAAGATCAAACTGTCTCTATCCTTAAAAAAGCAGGGAAATACAATCTTCATGAGGAACAAAAACAAGGAAAATACAACATTTACACAGATCAATAAATATCTAAACATCTAGCATCTCAGGAGTGAAAAAGTAGTAAGGGCTAAGCTGGTAGGGTCTGGAAAGGTAACCAAAAGAGTGAGTCATTGGTGGCACTGAAAGGAAGAATTCAAGCATGATAAATAGATGAACATGGTAGTCCAGATATCTGAGAGTGGTAATCTGGCCATTTTCAATTCAGTAATTATTTATTAAAAGACTACTAAATTCCAGGTACACTGATGGACCTTGAAGACACAAAAAATAAACAATTCCTAGCCTCCAGGAGTTTTCATTCTACTAAATGTATACAACAAATATACAAATTACAAACAAAACAATACAAAGTAATTTCAATAGGGAGGGAGTAACTACAATTACTAAAGTCTCCTGTAAAGAAGACGAGATTCTAAAATAGGACAGAGAGGAAGAAGTTCATTCCAAGCTCCAGGTAGAGCCTATACAAAGGGTAAGAGAAGGAATTTGAAAGGGAAAGTAGAAACAAGGAACAGCTAGTTATTGACAAAAAGAGACAATTTTAAAAATTTAAATTTTTAAATTAAAATTAAATTTAATTAAATTAAATTTAAATTTAAATAAAAAATTAATTTAAATTTTTAAATTAAATTAAATTTAAATTTAAACATTTTTTAAAAAGGAAAACAAAATGAATTAAGATAATGCCAAATTACTTAATGAGAATAAAAATAGACATATTTTTCAACTTTCCATATAATAAAAACTTGGTACAAAAAAATGCAGCAAAATGAAGTAGAAATAGAAAAGACATTTTTAATCAACTAAAATGCAACAAAAACTTACATTAAATAAAGGGTTATTTAATAAAAGATTAAAAAGTAATTAGGTGGGGCAGCTAGGTGGAGCAATGGATAGGATAAAAGTAAAAGAAAAGTTAAGTATTCTGATTTTTCTGTGATATCCTTTATCATTTATCATCATCATCAAATCATCCTCCCCTAATATTAGGTGCTATTCATAGATTTCTAAATCTTTTTCCCCAGTAGATCTTTAAAAATAACTCCAAAACTTTTATTACCTTCCTTCAGCCTTCCTCACCAATCTCATCTCACTTTGTCAATATTTTTACAAGACCATTCTGTATGTTTGCATTTATGTTATTACCTGCTACTGCTTCCATCTTCAGAACATGTCTATTTTCAATCTAAGCTGGTTGGTGAGTCTTTTAGCCACCCACATCAATCCCTTTAGACAAATTTCTCCTTCATTCCCACACTCTTTTTCCTTCTCTTTGGAATTGTGAATTTAGAATTACTACTTAGGAATTACCTATCCTTCTAGGCTGACTTTATCCTGAAGAATTAGCCTGTGACAATTCCAATTCCCCTCTAATCCAAGTTTCAATTCAAATCAATTAAATCCCCCCCCCCTTCTTTCTCCCCTTTCTCCTCTGATACCTTCTACCCTCCAATCTCCTGACACAGATTATGATGCCCATCTACCTCTTCAGTCTTTTTGATTATTTTGTTTCACCCTGAAAATTTACTTCTTTTTTTTTTAAAGGGACATATTTTTCCTGATCATCTAACTAGAAGAGAAATGTTGAATGCAGAAGAGTAGGAGAAGATCCCACCCAGACTCCAGAACCAGTAGAAACTGGTTCTATTGTTTCTTTACACACTCCCTGTGGCTATACCTGTGGATGTTGTTTCATAGAATGTTCCAACCCTTCTTGTACCTTCTGCTTCCAAAATTGAAGCCTACTCCTTCTGGTCTGGTATTTGTTCAAAGGACCCAGAACAACATGGCCTACAATTTTTGAGATTATAAAATATTTACTACTGTTAGAGAAATTATTTACTCTTGGAATTTTACTTTTAAATCTTTTGTATACCAATGTGGCCAGTAGTTTATAAGAACTGCAATGTGTGCCATAATCCTCAAATTTCCCAACCCTTTCTAGCAAGACATAAAGAATATTTTATCCTATTACCTGCATTAGATATTAACTAAAAATCCCTCTAAGAAGCTATTCTAGACCAAAAATTTTCCTGATTTTCAAAATATGAACAAAGTGATGATCCAAGAGGAAACTTTAGGAGAAGGTGGGTTAGTAAACCAATTTTGGAAGTCATCATTAAAAAAATGAGCCATCATTAATTAAGAAGCTAACATCCTTTATTATGTAAGACCCAAACAACTCTGAGGTACCTTCATGCATCTACCATTCTTCACTCAATATCAGTAACATTAATAAAGAATTCTCAAATTATAACCTGTTGTCCCCTTAGGCTTATTCTACCAGCTAAGAGATAACAGGAAATTTAAGATTAACATTTTTCTCATTTACTTTAATAGGTACTTTCTAATTGTTTTAGCAATTTTTAGAATCATTACTCCTTTTCTTACATCTCCAATCATAAATATATCAAAATATTACTCAAACTTTTCTTGTTTCATTTGAAGCTAAAGTGATCAGATTTTTCTTAACTTTTTATTTCATTCGTATGACTAAAAATAAAATACTTTAAAGTCAGCTTCTACCTTATGTGAAAAGCAGTTTCTACCCTGGACATTTTCAGTCTCACTACTATGCCATGTAATTGAGCCTTACTGTACACCAAGATTTGGGTCCAAAAAACCCATAAAATTCTGAAACAAAATATAAGGCAAACTTCTAATAAAGCCAATAATTTTAATTTACCTATTAGATTGTATAAAAATTTAATTTTAAAATTATTTGGACACTGCAACTCTAACAATGATGACTGCCTTACAGTTCAGTAGTATTACATTACATTACATTACATAAGAATGGCAATAAATTTATTTACTAAATGAAAAGAGATTTAGTTCAGAATAATATGCCCTCCCCTCCCAACTGCCTCCAAAAGTATTATAACGGTTGTCATTCATTCTCAAAGAAGACCATGGCATCAGGGAGGTGATGCCATGACAAGCACATAAACTGAATTTGAGTGAGGAGAGGATGTGACAAGTCACCAGGATCACTTTCTCCTCCAGAGTCATCTAGGTTCAGTGGCCAGATATGGATCAGAATGACTGGAGAAGACCCTGGATGCAATTCAATCAGGGTTAAGTGACTTGTCAAGGTCACAGCTAGCATATGTCTGAGGCTGGATTAGAATTCTTGTCCTCCTAACTCCAAGGCAGTGCTCTATTCACTGCACTATCAAGTTGCCCTAGGGGCAGCTGGATGTTATACTGGATAGAGCATCAGACCTGGAGTCAAGAGGACCTGAGTTCAAATTTGGTGGCAGATATATGCCATTTACTAGCTGTGTGACTCTGGACAAGTCACTTAACCTGTCTCTCAAAGCAAAGAGCAGAAGAATCACATTTTCCCAAAGAAAAGAAACAAGAAAAGCAACATACTTATCAGGTTTCCTCTGGCATCTCTGAGGGGAGCACCCCCTCCACCTTTTCCCCAGGGATTATAACTTCTCATTTCAGCTTCAAGTTTAGCTTCATATTCTTCTTTTTCCTCTCGTTCTTTCCTCCGTCTTGCTTCTCTTTCCCTTATCTTAAAACAATGAGCAAGAATTTAAAATGTTGTACAGTCAGTTTGACATAATCAAAATTAGTGATATCATTATTAATTTTACCCTCTTATCCAAAAAACTGCCCCCAAAACAAAACAAAAACCAAACTCTTCTTAATTCATGTTTTTTTTAGGGTTTTTTTTTGAAAGGCAATGGGGCTAAGTGACTTGCCCAAGGCCACAAAGCTAGGTAATTATTAAGTGTCTGAGGCCAGATTTGAACTCAAATACTCCTGACTCCAGGGCCGGTACTCTATCCACTGAGCTTCTTTTTAAGAGATATTTTGATTCACAAAAAAGAATTACTAATTCACAAGAATTTTATCATTCCTTTCTCTACCACCAATAATAATCCTTTAACACTTAAGATTGGGGTGGCTAGGTGGATAAAGCACTGCCTTGGAGTCAGGAGTACCTGGGTTCAAATCCAAGCTCAGACACTTAATGATCACCTAGCTGTGTGGCCTTGGGCAAGCCACTTAACCCAATTTGCCTTGCAAAATCCTAAAAAAAAAAACACTGAAGATAAAATTCTTCCAAAAGAAGGTCTCTTCCTCTTGGGGTATTTCTGAGAAAGCTTTTAGTACTCCTATCTAGCTTCCGCCAACTATACTGCCTTGAAAGCTGGGTAATTCCCAGATCCTCCACTCCTGGAGTTCCTTGCAATTCTGGAATGCCAAAGTCTCCACAGCTTCAATGAAGATTCAGAAATCAGGAATAAGGGTTTCAGAGCTGCTACTAGTATTAATTTCAGATATCTTATCAATTAAGAAGGCTATATATGGGTTAACTGGAAAACCAAATGATCATTATTTTTACAATACTAGAGCACAGAAAGAGACCATTTTAGACTTGACAGCTCTGTGAGTTTATTTTCCTTGACTATGTTTATTTGTTACAAGGATTTTGTTTTCCCCCCTTTTAACTGAGAGGATTTGGGGAAAGAAGGAGGAAGAAGAAGGGGAGAAGCTAGGAACAGTGCTGTCAAAAAAAAGAAGGGCAAAATCATTTTAAGTTATATTTTAAAATGCACAGAAGGGTAGATGTTCAGAAAAAAAACACAAGCATACAGGGCAGCTTTGAAGGTAACATTTGGGGTGGCTAGGTGGCACAGTGGATAGAGCACTGGTCCTGGAGTCAGGAGTACCTAGTTCAAATCTGGCCTCAGACGTTTAATAATTACCTAGCTGTGTGGCCTTGGGCAAGCTACTTAACCCCACTGCCTTGCAAAAAACAAAAACAAAAACAAAAAAAACCCTTGAGATATATATATATATACACACTATTTTTTTAAAAAGCAACCTTTCAAAATTGTTCCAAATCATTACTGAATACAGAAATGTAAATTAAAGCATCTCTGAGGTACCACATGTCTCTCAGATTGGCCAATATGACCAGAAAGGATAATGAACAACGTTGGAAATGATGTGGGAAATCTGAGACACTAATGCACTGTTGGTGGAGTTGTGAACTGATCCAACTTCTCTGTAAAGCAATTTGGGAATTATACCCAAAAGGCAATAAAAATGTGCATATCTTTTGATCCAGCAATTCCACTACTGGGTCTAAACCCTGAAGAGATCATAAAAAAGAGTAAAAACCTCACATGTAGGAAAAATATTCATAGGAGCCCTGTTTGTGGTGGCAAAGAACTAGAAATCAAGGGGATATCCATCAACTGGGGAATGACTAAACAAATTGTGGTATATGTATGCTATGAACACTGTCGTCCTATTAGAAATCAGGAGGGACGAGAATTCAGAGAAGCCTGGAAGGACTTCCATGAATTGATGCTGAGCAAGATGAGCAAAACCAGAATAACACTGTAAACCTTAACAACAACATAGGGTGATGATCAAGCTTGATAGACTTGCTCACTCCAGTAGTGCAATAATCAGAGACAATTTTAGGGCATCTGTGATGGAGAATACCATCTGTATACACAGAAAGAACTGTGGAGTTTAAACAAAGACCAAAGATCATTATCTTCAATTTTTAAAAAGTTGTCTTATGTATTACAGAATTTTGCTATCTCTAATATTTTCTTTCTTCCTTAAGGATATGTTTTTTCTCTCAACACATTCAGTTATGATCAATACATATCATGGAAACAAATGTGAAGATTATTATATTGTATTCTGTTGGGGGGGAGAGGGGAAAGTTATAGAATTCAAAACCTTACAGAGAAAACAATTGGTAGAAATGACTATCATATTTAATTGGAAAAACAAATAAAAATATTTATATTAAAAAAATTTAAAAATAAAACGATAAAAAGCAACCTTTCAAAACTAGTACAAAGTTGCTCTGACAAGTTTCAATGTATAATAATGTTGTTAATAAATTATAACCAAGTTCCACCCTAAAGTAATTTCTGCTAGGACAACCTTCAGTCAATTACCAGAGAGTCAACCATTTCAATAATGATACTAAAATAAAGCCTGTGTTCTCTGGTTAGACTATTAAATTGCAAAGAGAAATACAAAGTACTTCACAAATGATAATGAGAAACAATGTCCAAGAATAAAAAATTTCTTACTAAAATGCATTTTAAATCAGGAGAGATCCTTGAGTTACATAAAGTTTGCATCTTTCCTTCCAGAATGTCATTAAATGCTCTGATCTGAATCAGATTTCTCCTCCTCCCTGGTATTTCTCCAAGCCCAGTTCTGCTGTCTGGCAGAACAAAACTTCAAGGACCCCTCTGAAGCCATTCAAATAGTTCTGTCCTTCTCATATATAGTCTCAGCAATCCTGCTGCCACAAGCACAAGGGTTCAAGTAAAGTTGCACTTAATTAATGACACTAGATAGGATATTCATGGACATTTGAAGCAAGCTGTTTTCTAACTGTAAGTACAATACTCTGCATATCTGCTCATCTCATAAATTTAATAATGGGCAACCCAGTCTGTAAGGTCATGAAGATTTTAATTTTGCTACTATTATGACTGGTCTATCATCCGCATGAATTTTTAACTTAACTACCTCTTAATTTAATAACCATTTTCTCCTATTCAAAGTGTTTTGTTAAATTCAAGTCTGAGTGAACTTTGATTTCTAAAAGAACAATGTTCTCACATAAAATAAATTTCAGTAGTTGTGAAATCTAATCTGCTCAAACAATGGAAATAGTTAAGTCAAAAACAGAGAATTCTTAGCAAATATACAATGCTGACAGTCAAGCAGAGTTTTAAAATAAATATGAACTGATTTCATTCTATCAAATGTACTTTTGAAATAATTATCCTATTTTATACCTGTTGCTGCAAATCATATTGATAAGATTGAACTGATTCCTTTGTAGGTCTTGGTTTATCTTCAAATATCAGTCCTCCTGTTTTTGTTCTATCATTCATAGTGTTCAGTTCATTCAAAATACTTTCGTTCCTGTTTGAAATATATAATGAATAATGTGAAACATACTGAGAAAATTGAAACAAAATACTCTGTTGAAATAGCATGAAATCTACAGTAAGTTAAAATGAGATGGCTGTGGAAAGGGGAACAGTAGACTACAAACAAATGCATCAACTCCAAAAATTCTTCCTGATGACAACAGAAAAAAAACTCAAAAAGCCTAAGATAATTAACAAACTGATGTGCAAGTACATTTAGGCCTCATTTTATTACAATAAAAAAGAATATCAATATAATAAATAAACCAGTTCAAAATGAACAGAAGATTCCTGGACAACTACAAAAGAAAAGAAAATAATGGGATTACGTATAATCCTTGAGCAACAAAATGCTCTGTGGCTTAAACATTGCTTACTACAAAACATGCAAACCTAATATTTTAAAGAAAATTTGACATTTAAAAAATCCAAACTTAAAAAGGATAAATTAGAGAGTTATTTTTATCCAATAAATAGACTATTTATAAAATAATTCTGAACAAGTTGTTAGATCTCCTGGTATATTTAAAATATTATTTACAAAAATTCAATTTGCATAAACTTTTTCAGGAACATAGTATTATTTCTTGCATTAGGAATACAAACCTGTACATAAAATTACATAATTCTTTCATTTGCTGAGTTTTGAATTTTCCTTTAGTCAAAAAAAACTAAAGTAAATGCAAACTTTTAATTAGGAAATATATTTCTAAATAAATTCAAAGAAAAATATATAATTATTTTAAAATGCAAAAAGAAAAATTCAAAGAAAAACACCTCTCTTTTTTTTAAATGTTTTTGCAAGGCAAATAGAGTTAAATGGCTTGCCCAAGGCCACACAGCTAGGTAATTATTAAGCCTCTGAGACCAGATTTGAACCCATGTAACTCCTGACTCCAAGGCCAGTGCTTTATCCACTATGCCACCTAGCCGCCCCCAAAACACCTCTCTCTTTAGAGCAATGTAAACCCCCTGGTGACAATAATAACATATAATAGTAGTTGGTATTTATAGACAGCTTTAAAGTTTACAAAACTTTTTTGCAAATGCTATCTCATTTTATCTTCATAACAAGCCTGAGGGGTAGGTGGTGGTGTTATCTCCATTGTATAGATGAGTAGACTCATTTTCCTACCTTTAGGCCCAACAACCTGTTAGGCCACCTAGTTGCTTGCCTAGTAACCAAATGGGAAAAAAAATCTAAAAGCACTTTTCCTCATAATTCTAATATAATCAGTGGATAAAAGCCCCAAATAAAACAACCTAAATCTATTGTCAAAATTAGCAAATAAATAACAAGATGGATGTAAATTCCAAGACAATTTATTATACCAAGTTTATCTAGATATCATTAGAAAACAATTTTATTAAACTATGACTCATAAAATAAACTATAATCTTCAGATATACAACATGATATCAGGCACGTGTTACTCTAAAGGCAAATGCAATCAAGCAGGACAGGGAACATTCAGAAAAAAGTGTAAGAAAATAGAACTTAACAGTGGCCTTCTTGTAGCAGCATTAAGATAAGTGGATGTTCTTAATCCACAGTATTGCTTCTAATATTCTGAATAAAAACAATTCTAGAGTGGAGGGCAATTACTATCCTCTGCTCTAATTCTATTTTACTGAAAATAACTCCTTTCAAACTGGTATATATCATATTACAATTAAAATTAATCTTAATAGATTAGAATGCTAGGGCTTTAAAAAGCAGTAAGATGATATTCAGGATAAATAGCTAAAGAGAAAGCATTTAATTTAGGTTCAAAAAAAACTCACTGTTAAAAATGGATAGAGAATGCTTGATTTGTAAAAAGTATAAATGAGAAAGATCTCATAGTCTTGACCTAATCAAGATTTGAACTAATAGCTGACTTTTTTTTTAAGGTTTCTAAAATAAACAATACAATCTGAGAGGACACTAAATAAAAGTACAATGTCCAAGTCATAGGAAGTACAGTCTCCAGTAATATCTGAGTTGGCTGGATCACAGGAAGTGTGATAGCTATCACTAGCTATCATATTTCAGGAGTCAAGAAAAACTGTAGCATTTTCTTCAATTTCCATGTATAAAAATATTTTCAAGTAACAGTTAAAATAACAATATTACTTTTCATTCAAATGTTTGAGTTCTAAAGTCTCAAACCTACTAGGGTATCTACAACATAAAAAAAGTAACTTAAAAAAACATAAAAATATGATAGTTAAGGAAGAGCTAACTTTCAAATAAAATCATTCAATGACTTTTACACTGTGGGTGAGGATGATGGGGTAAGGACTGAAGAGGAAAATGGAAAAGAAAATATTAAAGGGAAAAAAAACCACTGACATCTAAATCTACATTTTCCACTATATATCATCTAGACAATGTTCATTTGTGGGTTTTAAAAATGTATCAAAATTAAGTTTTAAAAATAAATTTTATGGGGGCAGCTAGGTGGCACAGTGGATAGAGCACTGGCCCTAGAGTCAGGAGGAACTGAGTTCAAATCTGATATCAGACACTTATTAATTACTTACCTGTGTGACCTTGGTCAAGTCACTTAACCCAATTGCCTTTAAAAAAAAGGAAACTTTATGCAACAAATTAACTATCCATAGAGGAAAACCAAGTGGATAAAAAATATCTATTATTCAGATTATGATATGCAATTGGATGCTGCAACAGTTCAAACATTTTAAGTTGACACCAAAGACAGACAATAAACTAGATCTAAAATTAAATAAAAGGAAGACACTACTTGTAATGACACCAAGCTTCTCCATGAAACAAATGCCTATCTCTTCAGTATCAATATACTTTTAGTGACAGCTACTAGGAGGCTCCAAAGAATTTCTTGAGTCAAATGCTTTGTTTGAGTGGGTTACAACAAATCAGTAACAAAAAGTTGCATAAAAGTGCTTCATCATCAGGGGAACTTACTACCAGAAGGAGGTATACCAGTAACTCAAAAAAATAAGACACAAGAAACGATAAGATGTGGTTATCGGGAACATCAGACAGTGTTCTCAACACAAATCTATCAAAGTATGTCCAAATATGCAGGTAATACAGTCAACACACATACATAAAAATTATATATATATATATATATATATATATATATATATATATATATATATATATATATATATATGGTGAGTAGAAAGTAAATAAGAAAGGGTTAATTATATTCAAAATCCCTCCCAGAATTGCTATATATACTTACATAATGGGGCCTACTGGTTCACGATTATCAGGGACACTAGCGAAGTTTGGTGGAGGTATTCCCATCATTCCTGGGTTGTCTAGACAAAATAAGAAAAAATGCCATCAATCTTAGATATATATAAAATAGATATATATAAAATGAACAAAAAAATTTAAGAGCACTTAGAGCATAGGCATATGAAAAAAAAGCACCAATAAAAAATAACCAAATAATTGCAAAAAAAATTTAATCATGTTTTTTCTGCTTTAGCAATTCAAAAGGGGAAAAAAAGGGGGGGCAGCTTGGTGGCATAGTGGATAGAGCACTGGTTCCACAGTCAAGAGGAACTGAGTTCAATTGTGTAACCCATTGCCCCACAAAAACCTTTTTAAGAAAACTCATTTTCTAAAAGCATCTTAGAAGGTGATAAGGCAGTCATTGTGTATCAGCAAGATTTTAAATAATGCATTTTTCAAAAATAACAAGATAATACCTTTATACTATATTACTTTTAGAATTTATTCAAATACTTTTCAGAAATTTATCTTTTCATATTTTCCATCAAGAAATCAATGTTTCTATTTGAACCAATAGGTAAAATATTTAATGTAGCACAAAAATCAATGTTCCTATTTGAACCAATAGGTAAAATATTTAATGTAGCATTAACTTACAATATACAAGACTGGGATCCAAAGGATTTCTGGTCCCATAAAAATAGTATGCTTCATCATATGGAGTTCGATAGTTGAGCAAAGATGGCGCAGGTGGAGGGGGCAGAGGTGGAGGTAGAGATGTAATCCTAAATCAAAATCAAGTTAGAAAATCCATTTTATATTTCATTGTATAGCTTAAAGAAATTAAGATTTAAAAGGTCCCCTAGAGCAGAATTTCATTGCTGTAAATCCAATATTTGATCTAATGTGCCCTAATTTAAAGATTTAGGCATTATTGTAATAAGAAAGCAAATCCTTTCATTTCAGGCATATGTTAATATAAGAAGTAATTTAGTTGGATTAGAAACCAAATGCATATTTTATTTAATGTTTTACTCTTTGATTCAAGAGAACAGTATTTCTACTATGTCACTACAGTCCCCCCTTCCCCTACTAAATTTGTGAACCCATAAAGTGAAGAATAAACTTCCTTTTAAAAAGACATTCAACACCATTGAAAGTTAACCCTGTCTTCTGAAATGGGTCTGTCAAACTCAGGTTGTTTTTTATGCAACCAAAATAAAGAAATTCCCATAATTTTAAAGAAAGAAAAAAACACCTGCAAAGTATAACAACTAGTCTTAATTTAACCTCTGCCTGAAGGAATTTATTTCTTGCTAAAAACAAAATGTATAGAACTCTGATACATAATAGCTTAAAAAAACAATTGATTTCACTCTTTTAAGATGAAAATAACTTCCACACTTTCTTCAAAACAAAGGAAAAAATGCTAGTTTTAATCATGTATGATAAAAAGTCATTCCTTATTGATGGGTTGTAGGAGCAGCAGCGAGATAAAAAAGATTAAAGGAAAAAGAACGGGAAATGTGGAATGTGGGAGAGAAAACTCTATCCCCTACCACCAATGCACTACAAGATTCAGCACTAAGATAAACAGTGTTCTGATGCCATCCCAGGACCCCAGCACCCTTCCTCCTTTGCTCTCTGACTGCAACTTTCTTCTGTCACAAATGGAAAGGAAAACAAAAAGTGGAGGGAAGAAGAGACAGAAAGTGAGGTAGAAAAGAAGGGGGAGTATAAGACAGGAAGGAGTAGAAGAAATAGAGAGTATTAAGAAAGAAGAAAGAGCTGGTAAAGGGAAAAAAGAAAGCTGTAAAAAAAAGAAGGAAAATTGACCTGACATTTTTCTCTACTACTCCTACTCACTCTCCTTTTCATGGGCCGAGGAGCCTTCCAACCACATTCTCATTCAGATGCATACCCCTAAGTACATCCTCATGTACATCCAGATCCCTACCCACAGATATACTCCCATTTATCCCACACATACATTTCCATGTATATATATTATTTATTTATTCTATATTAAGAATATATTATTTATTTAAGCATGTATACATTTAATGATAACACGATATTTTTACATCTTATATATATCCATATGAAGCCCCACACAGGAATACTCATATTCCCCCTACAAGTCCCCTTGGCACACTCATGGACCCATGCTCCCAAGTTGCTCCCAAGTTGATCCCAAGTCGCTCCCAAAGACACAAGATACTCTTATCTATACATATGTTCCACTCATAATTCTATACATAAATCCCCTGATGTTTCTATTTCCCCTATATCTCTCACACACTCATATCTCCTGAGGTCCACTGTCCACATATTCCTCCCATGTTCCCACATACTTCTCTTATATAAATAGCCAGATAATATCACCAGGTTAGTTTCAGATATTTTTCTACATACAGATGGATGAATGGATGAGTGATCATCCATGTTCCTCACATATACACACATAACCTAGTATCCCCTCCCTCACACAAATAATGTCTAATGTTCTGTCACCTAATAACATTTTACCATCTATCACATTTGGAAGGGAGGCACCATAACTATTTTATAGAAAAAAAATTAAAACTCTGACTTGGAGGAAGAGTCATCAAGGCACAGAACTCTAGAATCTTTACTCCCAAGTCTTAGGTCATCTCTTTATAGAGGAATGAGAATGGAATCATTTGGGGAACACATCTCTAGAAAAGTATATCATTCTACATTCATACAACCCTCCATTTCCCTCACACATGCATTACACACATGTGACATACTCACAAACACACTCATACACTCCTATGGGGTCTAAACCCAAAAAAATATAAAAAAATATATATATACACACAAAACTCTACAAGCATACACATAAATATTTACATATACATCAAATATACATAAAATTTATAATCATAAACACAAATATAAATACAGACTTACAGGAAATTATTCACCTTATTTATATAAGGAGAATTTGATTTACAAAAGGATTCTCAAATAGAAAGTTGTTCTAGAGAGAGTATAATATAATACAACTTTTTAAAATTTTATTGCCATATAAACTTTTTAGAATGTTATCAGTTATCTGTGATGGGATGTTAGTATATTCTTCTTTGTGAAATGATGGCAAAGTACAGGTCCATTCTAACCAAAATCCAAAGAAAGATTAAGCTAGGTTATTTACATCCTTTCCCAGCCTTCAACAGATCTGAAAATGGCGGGGGGGGGGGGGGGGGGGGGGGGAGGTATAATTTCTCAAGGTATTGAAACTACAAAAGCAAAGGAAAAAAAGGTTGGGAAGAAGAGGTTTTAAGAAGTGGATAAGTAGAAACTAATTTCAAAAATGATATTTTGACATAATCCATAGTATTTAATATACAAGATTGTCCTAAATATCTCTGTGAAGTTTTAAGCTTTACTTACAATTCATAAGACTTTGAAACATCTTGTATATATAAGGTCTTTGGAAACACTGTAGTTGTAAATCATATACTTTCTCTATGCAACAAACAGCTTCTCTCTACATGTCTATATTTTTAATAATTCCAAACTGGGGAATTCCGTAAGAAATTTTCTAAAAGAAAAGGAGAAAAATATTCTTTGCTTCCTCAGAAACATTCCTTTTCTGGTACAACCCAACTGACTCTCCCAAGTTATTTTCTTCAAAATGATTTTGAAAGACTAATGAGATATTGGTGATTCCTTACACATTTCACTGGTTATCTAATCTCTCTCCCCTTTACTTTTGTCTTGCCTTTTCAACCAAGTATCTGAATACAGCAAAGTAGCTAAAATAAATGTCATTTAAGGCAATGAATAATCATCATCTCTTTTAACCTCTTTTAACTTTAACTTAAGAACTTTTAATTTTATGAACAAATAAAGTGTTTAACTTTTTAAAATATATATCAATGTTATCATCCAACCTGTCATTAACAGACATAAGATCTGTCAACAGGGAGTACAGAACAGAAATATCAATGTTAACAGCATTTTCTGTGAAATAAAGAAAAAAATTTTTATGGATAGAATAGTGACAGTATGAAGGATAATTAACAGTACAGACCACAGGAATAGAAAACACAGGAAGTATATTATCTTACATTTATGTATCTTACAAGTAAAGAATAGCATTAATTCTTTAAGACTCAGTATGATATCAAAGTTATACAGGATCTAGAGTCTGAAAACTTATTATGATATCTGAGATCTAATTTAGGGATTTGAGTTTTCTAAGGTCTAACTTGACAGAGAAAAGTAATTAAACAAAGACACCAGGTAGTATGATTCACATGTAAAAGACAGTCACACTAGATTTTTTTTCATAAGAAATTAAAAGAAGTCAATGTTTGCCAAGTGGAAATTTCCAAAACTAGCAACATATAAAAATATGGTTTCCATATAGGGATATTACAAAGAATAATCTTTCTGAATAAACCTGTAATAAATTTTAAAGTAATTAACATTCAACTTAAAGGGATGAAAAATGTTTAATAATTTTCTTGGTTTTGCAAAAACAGGAATCAAACTGAAGAAGTCATTACAAAGAAATTGACAATTCTCTAAGGACAGCATTTTCTTCATGATTAAATTCAAAAATTCATCTAAATTTTAAAAATAACACCTTACCTAATTCCTAAAAAGAAAAACATTATAAACAAGCACCTGGATGATATCATTTCACCAAGGGTAGTGTTGATCCCTTGGTTAAAATCTTCATTTAAAGTTGGTCTAGATGAGTCAGATAAGGTGGGAAGAGGTGTCTGGAAAGCTACTTTGGGTCTTTCAGGTGGAATCTTCTCTTCAGAAAGTGATAACTTCTTTTCAAAATATCTTGGGCTTGTACCTAATTGCTTTAGTCTATCAGGCTAAAAAAAAAAGAAAAATAAATGATTATTCTGTAAATTCTTTGATGCTAATGACTGGAAGGGACTTCAAGAGATAATCATCCCTAAATTCAATAATATAATAATTAAATAGCCAAAAAGTTCTTCAGACAAGTAAAGTGTTATTTCTTCACTTTTCAGACGAGGAAACTAAGCTCCACAAAGAGATTCAGTAAATGAAATGATCTTACAGGAAGAAAAAAATCTATAAAATAAGGTGTTAGAAACCAGGATTCCTACTTGTGAGAGTCATATTTCTCTCTACACAGTTACCGTGGCAGATTTCAGAAGTCTGGGATACTGGGGGTGGGGATCAGAAAAAGATACTTTCCCTGGGGACTGAAATACCAGCACCAAGAGCTTATACTTGAATAGTGCTTTAAGGTTTAGAGAGATTTCCTCACAACACACAGCCTTAATGTGACATCGGTGGGCTAGACATTTCTGTCACTGACAAGCCTTGTCACCTTAAGCAGATTTATATGATTTATCCTCTCTAAACCCTAGGTTTCTTTATCTGAAAAATAATAGGGACAGCTAGATGGTGTTACATCTTAAGTCAGGAAGACTCATCTTCCCGAGTTCAAATCCAACCTCCAACACTTCCTAACTGTGTGACATGGGGCAAATTGCTTAACCCCTGTAGGCCTCAGTTTCCTCATCTGAAAAATATGCTGGAAAAAGAAATGGCAAACTACTCCAGTATTTTTGCCAAGAAAACCCCAATTGGGGATCACAAAGAGTCAGACACAATTGAAAAATAATAGAACCACAACAAAAATGATGACACTAATAATAATAATAATCACCTATATCCTAAGGCTATTAAAAGATGGCTATTTAAATGTTAGCTGTTATTTGTTATTAATTCTTCTTAATTTTATACCCCTTTTAAGAGAAGTTCACCAAAGGTAGCAACAATGTTAAACATTAGTAAAATGTCTTATATTTACTTTCCCTGTTTAATCCAAAACCATCTGGATTTTGTTCAAACAGGAAAGAAATGTAAGGCCCAAAACAACCTTAAAGCATATTGTTATAACAACCACAAACTTTATTCTATTGTGTGTGTGTGTGTGTGTGTGTGTGTGTGTGTGTGTGTGTGTGTTTACACAGATCTAGATAGATAGATAGTCTCCAAAACCAATGATACCAAACAAGTCAATAATTCAGATACAAATGGCTAATATAACCTTGCCACTGGGGCCCTCCCCATCTTTGCTTTAATATTGCTTTTCTCGATCTCTGTAATTCCAGAAATCTTTAAAAATCAAGAAAGGCTTTACCACCAAAAACAATGTGTTTATCTCTCATTTTGTTTATCTCCTTCAGGGGTACCAGAAGGGGAGGATGACCATAAGGAAATGGGGGTTCAGAAGCCTTGGAGGAATCTGGGGATTAGAACTACTACTTCAGTTATAACATGGGATAAATGTTATTTTGTGGGCAGTATTACAATTTTCCCTAACATCTACAGACATTATTTTTCTATATATGAATTTTATAATCTCTTATAGCTTGAAATGTTAACATGCTATGAAGTGTTGAGGGAAATGTGTTGCATAATCCAAACAACTAGCTAAATATGAACAAAACTTATCCCAATATAGGAAATGCCTATAATTTTAAAATGGAAAGGGGAAGCTAGGTGGCTAGTGGATAGAATACCCATCCTGGAGTCAAGAGGACCTGAGTTCAAATCAAGACTCATACACTTAATAATTACCTAGCTGTATGACCTTGGGCAAGTCATTTAATCTCATTAGCTAAGATAAAAAACAAAAAACAAAAAAGGCAAATGAAGAAGGAAATCACAACATGCCATAGCATTCCTTTCTACTAAAATGTATTTAAGTTTTGGATGTTGAAATAAATCCCAATTACCTGGGCTAAGAAATGGGAACAAGAGCATAGATGATCAAAAATAGTTTGTATTTATCCTTGAATTTTAAAAATTTTATTTGATATTATCTTTTTGTAGCATATTTAGCAAAGTAGTAATGATTCAGGTCAAAGCTAAAAGGAGTTTTGCATTTTCCTAAGTAAACATATGCTAGCTTCAAGAGAAAGTCACCCAAAAGCAAGCTAGGTGACAAGTGGAGAAAACTACTGCAACATTAAAAATGTGGGAAAAAAAAATAACTCATATAATATAGAATTTGCACACATTCAAAAATTAACCAACATGTTTTTTAAGCCTAAATTTTCATATAATTTTTTCTTTTTCTTTTTTAAACACTTTAACACGTATCATGTACCATGATACATCACAAAATATGCATTAAGAAGACCAAATATTCCCTTCAGTAAATATTACATATGCAACTAGATAAAAACAGCATTTCAGATAAGAGAAATAATTACCTCCTTTTTACTTAGCTGCAATGACGTTAGTAATCCATTCCGCTTATAATGAGAATTGCAAAATTGAAGTACAAATAAAATTGTTACTTTCATTTTAATCATTTTAATTTTTATAACATTTACTAAAATATACTTTAGCAAAAGAGAAAAAGAGCGTTTCTTACAAAAAGAGAAAAGTTTCATAACAAAATATTCAAGTCTTTAGGTTGACCAAGATATGGTAGCTAAAGTGTTATTTTATATTGTAAACAATGACTTGGTACATTTCTTTTAATACACTATATACTGCATTTGAGAAAAGCAAAGATAATTTTGTATTAAAATGAAAATTATGATCTGAAAACAAAAAGAAAATTCTCTCAGGAAAATGAAGAACAACTAACAACTGACTTTATATTCATATTTTATAAAATATGAATTCAGACTTGATACTTATTACTCTTATTATAATAATACAGTTTGGGGTTAAGGTGATGAGCTAGGGCTGATACACTTTGGAGCTCAGGTGAGAAGCTGGGCTTTGAATAGTTAAAGAAATTTCACAATTTACAACTCAGGATGATAAGGAACAAAGATCCCCCTAGCAAGGGAAAAAAAAGCTAGGATTTATATAGGAGTTCAGGGAATGACCTACATGCTGGGAAAGGTAAAATGTTCAGAGCAGGTATAGTTTAAAAGATTACTCAGTGTATTCAGGGATACAAAGGCTCATTTTAGTAAGCAAAGAACTAACAGTTTGGGGCTTTTGCCTCTGGCTCATTGTTCTGGTAAAACTTTCCTGGTGCAGGTCCCTAGCTAGTTAGCAGAGGCAGGGTACCAAGGTCAATTCAAGGTCTGATATAAAAGAGGACTGTTCTCAGACAGTTTATCAAAGGGGTCAGCAAGGAATGTTACAAGAACATATTCTCTCAGGACATAAAAAGTCAGCATAGCTCATGATGTAATTTAATATAGAAAGCATAGAATTTCTGCCTAACATTTCCATGACAAGAATATCATCATATTCTTATATACCTAAGTGTCATTAAGGCAAATCTTATACTTTCTTTAGATTCCTTGCTTTTATGATTCTTTTTCCCTCCCCTAATTTCCCCACTAAATGAAAAGTTAAACATTATAATAATACAATAAATTCTTACCAATTTCTCAGGGTCAACTTCTCCAGTCGCTGCAACACTGAGTTCTAGTTCTTTTTCTCTAAGTGGAATATATTAGAAAAATAAAGTTTAAATAAGTGTTAGAATAATCACTGTAACGGACACAACTCTAAAGGTCACTAAACGGTAGGATTCCTAATTTCAAACAATTTTTATATGCAACTCATTTCTCCAATACACCTGTACCCAGTTACAAAAATTAACTTCCAAGAAACAGCTCTGATCACTCCCCTACACAAAAATCTTGATGATTCCTTATTTTATCACCTTTAGAATAAAATGTAAATTCCTTAGTCTAGCATTGACAACCATCCACAATTTAGCTCCCACCTACTTTTCCACATGTATTTCACAGCACTCCTCCCTTCCCTCCTTTCTTCCAGGTACTACTTCTGTCCCAGCAAATATGGACATCTGTTTTCTCAAAAAGAAAAATGCTACTTTTAGCTTCCATCTTCACAGGTGAGTGACCCTATATCCTGCAATTCCCTCCTTTCCATCTCCCAGAATTTTCTCTTTCTTCAGTTTTTTTCAATCTTCCTAGTTCCCCAAAAGTATCCTTTCATCAGTCAGTTTTTTCAAGAGCACTCTGCTCAGAACTTATTTCAAACTTATCATTATGTTTCCATCATATTCGCTCTCTTTTTGTGTAATATCTCCCTAATAAAACAGCAACTTCTTGATATCAGGAATGGTGTCAGTTTTTTTTAAAATTTCTATAAGTCCCAATTATTTTTTGTAATAGGCAATCATAATAAATGTTTGTTGACTGTATACAACCTTAAGTAATTTTAATTACCATTGATCCCACCCAAAGTAGGACAAAGGGAAAAAAATTCACTGAAGTGGGATGTGTCTGGTATATTTTTGTCCAGCAAATGTGCTAAGATAACTTTGAGTCTAAGTAATTTTCAAAACATGAATTACACAAGTAAAAAAATCCTCTATATTCATGAAGGGAAAAAACCTATTTCATTTTTCAAAAACTTCCATTCTACCTTTGCAAAGAAGTATCAGTAATGTAGAATTGTACCTACTCTAAAATAGAGTAAGCCTACAAAGACTATGCCCCGGAATTCCAAGAAATTCACAGCCTAACAAGGGCAAATCAATCAATCAACAAACATTTCTATAGTGACTAATGTGTACTGGACAAACTACTATGCCCTGGGGATATAAATTAATTCATCAAATCAATAAACAGTTATTAAGTGTCTACCATGAACCACACATTATACTAGATGCTGGAAATGCAAACACACACACACACACACACACACACACACACACACACAAACACACAAAATGTAACAACTCCCACTATCAAGAAGCATTTATTCTAATAGAGGAGGTTAGTGTACATATATTAATCTATATACGATAAATATAAAAAAGAAAAAAGTAGTTTTCTCCCTCAAGGAGCTTATACTTTAAAAGGTATAAAAAATGTATGAGGATACTGGAGGGAGAATCAAGACTAGTGAGGGGAATTAGAAAAGGACTCATAAAAGAAGAAGCACTGTATCTATAGCAGAACTTTAAAGAAACCAGGAATTCCAAGAGGCAGAAGGGAATTCAAGTGGTCTAGGTATGGGGAAAAACCCAGGCAAAGGACCAGAGATGGGAGATTCAAAGATGTAGTTTGCAAATAACAAACATGGAAAGGTAAGTAAGTTATAAGACACTTAAAATGTCAAAGAAATGTCTTTATATTTGAACCTAGAAGAGGAAGTCACTGAAATTTACTGAGTAAGTCACATGATCAGGCCTATACTCCTTAGATAATGGACAGAAAAGAGAAAACTTGAGAAGGCTTAGAATTTGATGGCCACTGAAATAATCTAGACAAAAGGTGAAAAAAAAGCCTAAAATAAGAGCCTGACCAAGTAAACAGGAAGAAGGAAATGGATTCCAGAGATTTCAGAGGCAAAAACAAAAGAATTTGACAAATGATTGGCTATCTGGGGCTAGGGAAAAGTGAGAAATCAAGTTGATGAGAGTATCACGTGGTGCAGAAGTTAGAATGTTGGAACTAGAGTCAGAAAAACCTGAGTTCATATTAGGCCTCAGAAACTTATAGCTATGTAACCTTAGTTAAAGTTTCTCAACCTCTGTCTGCCTCAGTTTTCCACCAAAAATATCCATCTTCTTAGGGTTGCTGTGAGGATCAAAAGAGTTAATATTTGTAAACAAAGCCAAGAAAAAAAAAAGAGAGAAATGTAGTACAAATAATCATAATGAAAATTAGACTAGGAACAAATGCATCAGGAAAGGTCAAAAAAGCATGAAAAATTCAAAGCATCTCCAGGGGTAGAAGGGATTTTCAGATGTCATCTAGTCTTACCTGAAACAGAACAAAAATGTCTATTCCATATCTGCAAGTAACTGTAGGAAAACCTTGGGTGAAAGAGAAAACTGCTACCTTTAAAAGCAGACTCTTCATTTTGGAGTAGTTCTTACTCTAAAGGGAAGGTTTTTCTTTAAGTCAAACCTAAATCTATTTTGGTATAAAACTAACTTCCAAGACTCCAAATTCTGTCCACTGAGACCAGGTAGAATATCACCCTTCTCAGGGTTGGACCTTCATATAACTGAAGACAGCTCTCATGATCAAATTAATAATTGTATGACTGGGTTTTACAGTCACTTTATCCAGATTCAATTTCTTTTCTGAAATGTTGCTCTCAAAAGTAATGACAATATTTCACATGTATTATAAACAAGTCTACACTCTATCATGTTTGAGGATAAAGGGAAGCTTCCGGAAGAGGATGCCCCAAAAATACATCTTGAAAGAAGATACAGCAGCTACAACTATAGAAAAAGGGTACCAGTGGAAATACTGAATACAATTCCAGAGTCAGAGGAGAATTGATTTGAATTAAAGAATGGTAAATAAATATGTGTAATATGAAATTAGACTGTAAACTACTAGGTAAGAAGTAGACATGGCCTTGAAAGCCAGGCTAAAGAGACCATTTTATTCAGTGTGCTATAGAAACCTATTAAAGAATCCTGTTTATAGATATTAAATATTCAAATTAAAGTGACTTTATAATAAGATATTTCTAATTATAGCACTTTCCAAATTTTTTAGAAGTCTTTTTATAGGGGCGGCTAGGTGGTGCAGTAGATAGAGCACTGGCCTTGGAGTCAGGAGTACCTGATTTCAAATCCGACCTCAGTCACTTAATAATTACGTAGCCATGTGGCCTTGAGCAAGCCACTTAACCCCACTGCCTTGCAAAATCTAAAAAAAAAAAAAAGTCTTTTTATAAACTGAATCAAAGATATCTTTGATTGTCTAAGAATCATTCTAACAATCAAACACAAAAGGTATAAATAACCACTAATAATCTTCCTTAGACAACAGAAATAGGCATCTTGTATCATAGGAAGTACAAACAATGAAAGAATAAAAGAAGCTTGTGAACTCCTTAATGCAAAGATCACCAGCCCACCCTGACACACCCAATATATACACACGCACACACACACACACATATATATATATATATATAAACATACATTCCACTTCTTTTCTACTCAGGCAGCTTGATACTACTAATGATCATCTGTAATGTAAATACTCTCGAATAAAGCTTAGTAAGAAAAATACTCTTTAGGAAATAAAAAAATTTTTCTACTTATCTGTTTATCACAAGTTTTCTCCATTCAATATTTACTGTATTTGCACATATTAGACATTAAAATACATTGGTATAGATTATTCTATTTGATTCTGAACTCCTTGACTGGTTTTTTTATGCCTCTTTTTGTATTGCCAGAGCTTAACATGGTGCCTTACACAGAGCAGATACTTAAAAATTATACTCTCTTGGTCTCAGTCTACTCATTCATTAAAAAAAGACATTGAATGAGATGGTTTTTGAAGTCCTGTCCAGCTCTAATCTATGATCTATCTATAGATATGGATATAAATATAGATAATACACATACCCTGAAACATGGGGCAAGAGAATTAAACAGTGAGAATGAGAGTGAACATATTTCCTTTTACATGTTTAAAAAGATAAAATCCATTTTGCTCATCCCTAGAAAAGAAACTAGAGATAGGTAGATATTTCTGAAAATCTATATGAAGGGGCGGCTAGGTGGCGTAGTAGATAGAGCAGCGGCCCTGGAGTAAGGAGTGCCTGAGTTCAAATCTAGCCTCAGACACTAAATGATTACCTAGCTGTGTGGCCTTGGGCAAGCCACTTTAAGCCAACTGCCTTGCAAAAAAGAAAAAAAAAAATCTATATGAAATAACAAAGACAATAATCTAAAGTTTTAAAAAACCCTATTTGGAATGGATATGTATCCCCAATTATACCTTTGTACTTTTTTCATTAAGAATGAGAACATTTGGGGTGGATAGGTGGCACAGTGGATAGAGCACTGGCCCTGGAGTCAGGAGGACCTGAGTTCAAATTTGACCTCAGACACTTAATAATTACCTAGTTGTGTGGCCTTGGGCAAGTCACTTAACCCTATTGCCTTGCCATTAAAAAAAAGAATGAGAAAATTCTTATTAAGTAATCTCTCTAATATACCTAATTGGTTTTCATATGGGAAAATGGCACACAGGTAATTTTATAATGTTAAGCCACATTTGGGAGGAAAGTCATGGCAATGGATGACAGCATTAATTAAACATGTTCAAACTGCTGCCAAACAGTAAGAATAAATTTTTACATTTATGGAATCAGAGAGATGAAGTGACCTGGGTTACCCAGATAGTACACAGAGAATAAGACTCAAAAGGAACAAGATTCCTCCCTCTGAAATATAATGCCTGTGAAAGTCAAAGGTTAACTCTTAATACTCTAGTCAATTCTCTAAGAATACAACTTAAAGAGAAAGTGCCCCTATGTTAATGATAGGGAGTTTCTTTGCCAGGGAGTTCCTTATAGCAGTCATAGGCCCAATTTCAGCCTCAAGAAATCATAGAATAAGAAAACGTTAAAGTTAAGAAGGAGTTTAAGAGAACAATTCAACTAACATCATTTTCCAAATGAGTTAAATGAGAACCAGAGAGGTTCTCAAAGTATTTCATTTAAAAGGAAGTCAAGGGGGAGGCTAGGTGGCACAGTGGATAAAGCACCAGCCCTGGAGTCAGGAGTACCTGGGTTCAAATCCAGTCTCAGACACTTAATAATTACCTAGCTGTGTGGCCTTGGCAAGGCAAGCCACTTAACCCCATTTGCCTTGCAAAAAAAAAAAAACACTTAAAAAAAAGGAAGTCAAAACATTGGATTTCAATCAAATTATGTTCAGTTAAAAACTGTTAAACTATAGGCAAATCTTAGAAAATTACGGTGGTCTGGGGCAGCTAGGTGGTGCAGTGAATAGAGCACCGGTCTTGGAGTCAGGAGTACCTGGGTTCAAATCCGACCTCAGACACTTGATAATTACCTAGCTGTGTGGCCTTGGACAAGCCACTTAACCCCATTGCCTTGAAAAATCTAAAAAAAAAAAAAAAAAGATTATGGTGGTCTAGAGAAATCCAAAACATCATCTAACAAAACTACTAGAAATAACTAGCAACTTTAGTAAAGTCACAGGATATAAAATAAACCCTCATAAATCTTCAATATTTCTATATATGACTAGCAAGATGCAGCAGAATGAGATAGAAAGAGAAATTCCATTCAAAGTAACTTCACACAAATAAAATCATATTTAAATAACTGGGTAAATATCAACTACTCATGGATAGACTGAGCTAATATAATAAAAATAACAATTCTACCTAAATTAAAGTACTTGTTTAGTGCCCTACCAATAAAAATTCCAAAAAAAAAAAAACTTTAATGAGTTAGAAAAAATTCTAAGTGAATTTATATGGAGAAATAGAAAATCAAGAATTTCCAGGGATCTAATGAAAAAAGTACAAAAGAAGGTAGCGTAACCCTACCAGATCTAAAATTATATTATAAAGCATCAATCAAAACTGTCTGGTATTGGCTAAGAAATAGTGGTGGATCAGTGGAATAGACTAGGTGCAATAGCAGGAAATGATTATAGTAATCTGCTATTTGATAAACCCAAAGAGTCCAGCTTTTGGGATAAAAACCCTTTCCTTTGAAAAAACTGATGGGAAATTGGAAGTTAGTATGGCAGAAACTTGGATTAGACCAACACCTCACACCTTATACCAAGGTAAGATCAAAATGGATACAGGATTTAGATATAAAAAACAATATTATAAGCAAACTAGGAGAACAAGGAATCATTTTGCACAGACAAAACCACTGTAACCAAAATCAAAAGAAATGTAGTAAATTGGGGAAAAATTTTACAATTGGTATTTTTGTCAAAGGACTCATTTCTAAAATATACAGAGAACTAAGTCAAATTTTTTTAAAAAACAAGCCATTCCCCAATTGACAAATGATCAAAGGATATGTAAAGGCAATTTACAGATGAGGAAATCAAAGCAATCTATAGTCATATGAAAAAATACTCTAAATCACTACTTATTAGAGAAATGCAAATTAAAGCATCTCTGAGGTACCACCTCACACCTCTCAGACTGGCCAATATGAGGAGAAAGGACAATGATCAATGTTGGAAGAGATGTGGGAAATCTGGGATACTAATACATTGCTGGTGGAGCTGTGAACTCATCCAACCTTTCTGGAGAGCAATTTGGAATTATGCCCAAAGGGCAACAAAAATTATGTGCATACCCTTTGATCCAGCAATGCCACTACTGGGTCTAAACCCTGAAGAGATCCTGAAAAAAGGATAAAAACATCACTTGTACAAAAATATTTATAGTAGCTCTGTTTGTGGTGGCAAAAAATTAGAAATTAAATGAATACCCTTCAATTGGGGAATGGCTTAACCAACTGTGGTTTTTGTATGTGACGGAATGCTTATTTTTCTATTAGAAACCAGGAGGGATGGGAATTCAGGGAAGGCTTGAAGGATTTGCATGAACTGATGCTGAGCAAGATGAGCAGAACCAGAAGAATATGGTACACCCTAACAGCAACATGGGGGTGATGATCAATCTTAATGGTTGATCATGGACTTGCTCATTCCATCAGTGCACAATCAGACACAATTTGGGGTTAACTGCAATGGAGAATATGATCTGTAGCCAGAGAAAGAATTATGGAGTTTGAACAAAGACCAAAGACTATTACCTTTAATTTAAAAAAAAAAATTGTTATCTTATTATGCAATTTTGCTATCTCTTATATTTTATTTTTCTTCCTTAAGGATATGATTTCTCTCTCTTCACATTCAACTTAGATCAGTGTATACCATGGAAACAATGTAAAGACTAACAGACTGCCTTCTGTGGGGGGTGGGGGGAGGAAAGCAAGATGAGAGGAAAAATTGTAAAATTCAAAAAAAATCTTTCTTTTATTAAAAAAAATTATGGTGTTTATCTAGATGATCCCTAGGGTACCTTCTCACTTAAAATTTATAACCCTATAATCTTACAGAAAAGACTGAGTTATCAGTTAAATGTTGCTTCCCCCTCACTAAACCACAAAATAAACTTTTTTGTAAATGTTTTTGGTTCAGAAAAACACTTTTTCATTACCGTCTTTTATTCCTCTGCTGCTGAGCTATTTGTTCCAATAGCTCTTGTCTGTACTTTTCTTTCCTTCTCCGAACAGTATCTTGATCTTGACATGCTAGAGGTTAAACAAATGTAATGATAATACTTAAAGAACAAATTCAACTAGAAACTTAAATAATCCTCTAATACTGACTATAAAAAAGCTGTTCTCTCTACCCACCTCTTTCTTTCATTCCATTTTTTTAGTATCTCAAGAGAAGACTTTCTTCATATCCCTCCAAAATGAAAACCATTCATTATAAGCTAGCTCCCTTTTCTCTCTTCATCTCATAAACTTTTTTTTGGTTTTTTTTTTAGGTTTTTGCAAGGCAATGGGGTTAAGTGGCTCTTAACATCATCTTCCATTAATTCTTCCTTTAGTTCGGGTTCTTAGTGAAAATTATTATATGATTATAATAATTGAAATATCATAATGAAGATTATTATAAGATTATATAATTATTATAAGGCTAATCTGTCTACATCTATATCTTGGATCTAACCCCCTTCCTGTCTGTTCTAGCTCTCTGTTCTCGCTAAAATACTTTCCATACCAATCAATCTTCAGTTCTGCCCCATCCTCCCTCTCTTTGAAGGCCCTCCAAAATTTGATGCAGCTATACCTAGTCAATGAAACCTCTCACTACTAATCAACACCACAATATAACTGTTACCCTGCTCTCTGATCTAGTTAAATTCTGTACTTTTGTTTCAAAGTACTCCTTCCATTTAGAATGTGGCAGAAGGTTATCCACTCCATTGATTCAAATTCTACTGACTCATGCAGACCCAACCACTGTCTCACGTTTTACATAGAACTTTTCCTGTATATTTTATATTTCCTGAATCTTTTATTTCTCTTTTCTGAAAATCTTTAACAACAAAGTCTGTAATTTGGGGGCTACAGTTCAATTTAGATAACATGTTCAGTGTCTAACTTTCCCTAATAAAACTAAAAGTTTTATTTGGTTTTATATCTATTTTTATCCCTTACAGCATATACCACATGTTTTAGATGACAGTAATAATCATAAGAATCACTAATATTTATATTATTTCTGTGCCAAGCACTCACAAATATAAAAGCATTAAATTCCAACCATTCCAACAATTTTATTAACCATAGAAGCAAAAGGCTAAAATAGTTACAAGGAAACCTGATTTAACTAGAATTCCAACAACCAGAACATTTAATGTGTTAAACTATGTTTTGCACTTAGCTTTTAATAAGAAATAACAAATAAGCAAATAAGATAAAGGATTTTATTTTATTTTTTTTTACAAGGCAAATGGTGTTAAGTGGCTTGCCCAAGGCCACACAACTAGGTAATTATTAAGTGTCTGAGGCCGGATTTGAACTCAGGTACTCCTGACTCCAGGGCCTGTGCTCTATTCACTGTGCCACCAAGCTGCCCCTGAGGATTTTATTTTTAAAGTAACTTTCAAAAATGTGAACCTAATCTGTATATGTTTAACATATACAGTAACTATATAATTAAAATCTTTCTTCATAATAAGTAAGGTCTAGCATTCTATCACTGAAGCCAGCGAGGTGGCTCAAAGGAAAAAAAAATACTGATTGTGGGGTTGGGAAGAGTTGATTCAAAAAAGGGGCTGAAACACTATCTGGACAAATCACTTAATCTTGTTTGCTATAGCTTCCCCATCAATGAAATCACCTGGAGAAGGAAATATCTTTGCCAAGAAAACCCATATGGGGCCACATCTAATTCATACACTTTCTTCTAAGCCCTGGTAATCCACCTTTCTTCAACTGTAATTTCTTCAATAACAATTTTCACATCCCCCCTCCTGAATTCCATTACTTCATGTTTATATTCAGCATTCAACTAGTTATTTAGAAATCAAATGGGCAGAGGAAGCTAGGTGGCACAGTGGATAAAAGCACAGGCCCTGGAGTCAGAAGGACCTGAGTTCAAATCCAGACCCAATCACTTAATGATTCCCTAGTTGTGTGACCTTGGGCAAATCACTAAGCCCCATTGCCTTGCCCCCCCAGCAAAAACCTAAAAATAAATGAATGAATGAATAAATAGATATATAAATAAATAAATATTAGCAATGTATTTCAGTCTGCACAGAGAAAAGGACTAAGAACCTTATCTGTTCTACTCAGTTAACCACACCTCTTAAATTCCACTCTGGGTCAGTAGTGATATTGAGAAGTGGTTCCCCTTTGGCACTAGTCAAATTAGTTATAAATCACCTCCTCAAAAAAAAAAATTTTTTTTAATCCTTAGCATTCTTTGTTTCTATTAGAAAATTTTGTTCTTTTATCTTATATTCTTAAAATTATTGGGAAGAATTCTCCCTGTTTCCAGAACTGTGATGATATTCAGCTATACACAAGTGCACTATTTTCGTTGTAGCACTCTCTTTTCATAAATAATAGATTTCCCTATCTTAATAAGAAAGATGAGCCTTCAGATGCCACTCTTATCCTTCTATTCTTCCAAACACTGCCCTAGAATCCTGGAAACTAGAAAAACTGAAGTATTCTTAACATAACAGAGATGGGACTTTTTTATATTAAAAAAAAAAAACCAAAGGTTTTAAGAGCTACAAGCTGAAAACTTTCTATTCAGAAAACCTAGGGGTTTTCTAACCTCAATATGCCACTATGGGGGGGGGGTGAAATTAACACAAATGCAGACACCCTAGTTTCCTCCCACAACTAGCTCTTCTGAGAGACTCTGTGCTGACTAGACTAAGATTTGATGGAAAGCTACTTCTGGCCTTACAACCCTGCTTGCAACCTCAATTTGGGGAAGTTACTAGTCTTTCTCTTCCCTACCCTCTTTTTTTCCACCCTGATCAATCTGAGACCCTGAATATCTACAGTTTCAGTCAGGGGTCTGTGAAGATTTCATTTTACCTCTTCCTAACACTGTCTGTTAAAAACTACTGGTTTAAATATACCCATCAATAAACTTCATTAGAACATCTAAGTTGTATGCATGTGGGCTGTTTGTTTACATACTAATATTACAAAGTCATTCCTTAGAAAAAAATCCTCTAAATATAGCAAATAATATGAGTAAGAAAATCTGATCAGATATCCTTTTAACTATTTTTCTATGAAGCCCAAGAGTAATCCCAAATAATATGAAAATAAGAATAAAGCACTAAAACACAAAAACACTTTGAATACATCAAATAAACACACTGAATTAACCTGATGAATAAATTAAAAATGCATAAAATTACTGCACTTAAAAAACTAAATTAAATAATTCCATATCTAAAATATTTTATCATAGCTCAGAAATCTGTAAAATTCTAGTGAAGTTAATAGCTCAGTATTCTTTTTTTTTTTTTAGGTTTTTTGCAAGGCAAATAGGGTTAAGTGGCTTGCCCAAGGCCACACAGCTAGGTAATTATTAAGTGTCTGAGACTGGATTTGAACCCAGGTACTCCTGACTCTACGCCACCTAGCCACCCCTTATAGCTCAGTATTCTAATAATAAATTATTCTCTTAAAATAAGAAATAGGTAAAATCTCATACAGCCCTAGGAACACTAAGATATCATGAAAATGCACATTTCAAATGCAGAATACAAAATATTTCTGCAAAAGCCTTGTCAGTAAAGAAATGTATACATACCAAAAATCATCCCTGCAAAAGGAGTCTCAAGTTTAACAGTGGCAGACTTTGATCGTTTATCACCAACATGACTATTTGGCACCCTGATGACAATAGGAAATGAAATTAATCAGAATACAAATAACACACAAGTAAAAATTTTAAAATAAAAGATGTCATTAATTTACATGTTTTTAAAAGTCAGGAAACAGTCTTGCTAAATTTGATAAAAATCAAGAGTTTCCTTTTTCTGTTTCTATGCACAGGACTCAAAAAAAGTAATAAATTCTTTGCCAAAAAGAACAAGATTTGGCTCTACCAGGCCATTAAGAGAGCTCTACTCCATAATGAAATTTCTATCCCTAGAAAGGAAATAATCAAAGGAATATCCTGTGAAAGTTAAGATTTTACCTAAATTGCTAAGGGATTTTATACAGTAATTCCTTTTTTGTTGTTTGAGAGGGAATAGAGCTCAAGCTTGTAAATTCTCAAATTGTGACTTGCCCAATCTGAGACTGGATTTGAACTCAGATCCTCCTGAACTCCAGGGCCAAGTACATTGGATAGAATACTGGTCTTGGAGACAGGAGGACTGGAGTTTGAAACCAACCTAGGTTGTGTGAACTTGGCTAAGTCACTTAATTCTGATTGTGGGGCATTCAGGACCATCTTTTCTTGATTTATATCTCGTCACTGGACCCAGATGGTTCTGGAGGGAAAAAGTGAGGCTGGTGACTTAGCATAGCATCCCTCCTTACTCAAATCCAATTTATGTGCTTGTCAGGGCATCACCTCCCGGATATCATGATCTTTTTCTTTGAAAATGAAAGGTAAAACATTATTATAAGATTTTTATCAAGTTCTCATAAGCTAAAAGAATAACTGGAGGGTTTTTTCCCCCACATTTAGAAAAGAGAGCAATCCCAAAAGATTTCCTTGGACACAGGAGACCCAAACAAGAATGATCTGATTCTTTCAAGAGAGGATCCCAATTAATTGTAACCAAAAGATGGAATTTTCTTCTCTCTGATGTTATTTTAAATCATTGTGATTCTACTTTTTCTTAAAGGAAAATAATCATCTCAACCTATAATAACTAAATTCAGTATAATCTGTAGTTTCTCAAATTTAGGGCCTTAAATATGATATATAGATATGATAAACCATACGTCCCATAATTGTATAGCAGAGTCTCAATTTCTTTTTTAAAAAATTTTATTTTATTTAAGGCAATGGGGTTGTGACTTTTCACACAACTAAGCAATTATTGAGTATATAAGATTGGATTTGAACTCAGGTATTCCTGACTCCAGCTAGAGTCCATGTTCTATCTACTGTGCCACCTAGCAGCCCCTCCATTGCACCACCTAGCTGCCCCAGAACAGTCTCAATTTCAAGAAGGATATACTTTACAAAAAAGAAGAAAAATATCTGATTTTCATTTTTTGCGCAAGGCAGTGGGATTAAGTGACTTGCCTAAGGTCACACAGCTAGGCAATTATTAAATGTCTGAGGCCAAATTTAAACTCAAGTCCTCCTGACTCCAGGGTTGGTGCTCTATCCACTATACAACCTAGGTGCCCCATTAACTTTTTTTTTAGGTTTTTTCCAAGGCAAATGGAGTTAAGTGGTTTGCCCAAGGCCACACAGCTAGGTAATTAATTATTAAGTGTCTGAGGCCAAATTTGAACTCAGGTACTCCTGACTCCAGGGCCGGTGCTCTACCTACTGCACCACCTAGCCACCCCCCCCATTAACTTTCAAGAAATCCTTAGTTCCTCTGTAATTCTGAAATGTTTTGTATTTCTATTGCACTTATATTTTATACCATGCAAGATCCTTATTTCTAAAAATGCTGTTAAGGATTTATAATACTGATATTATCTGAAGTCTTTAATATAGATTACATATAGCAATTTGGGGATGTGGAGGTAAAGTTTTGGTTTTCTCTAAGGCAATGGAGTTAAATGACTTGTCCAAGATCACATAGCTAAGTAAATATTAAGTGTCTGGGGTCAAATTTGAATTCAGGTCCTTCTGACTCCAAGGTCAATGCTCTATTCCACTATGCCACCTAGCTGCTCCCCCTATAGTAATTTTTTTAAAAGGAAAAAAATGCTAAGACTTAATAAATATTCCTTAAAGCAAATCTCACCTCCCTAAATCAAAAGCTTTTTTTTATGATCTGCTCTATTGTCAAGAAACCTAATCATAATAAATCCATATATTTCTCCAGTCAGTCATTTTTCAGAGAATTGCAACTCCCCAGTAAAAGGACAGGAAAATTAAGTAAATATTATACCTGTTATCTCCAGCCGACAAAACATGTATGTTTGATTGTTCTGGAAAATCTTCCTCATATTCCATAGAGGGAACTTTCTCTTGTCTGGTTCTGTACATCCTTAAAAACACATGGGCTTATAGCATACTCTATCTACAATCTCCCAACTTTGTTTTGTTTTGTTTTTACATTAGATACAGGAAACATTAAACGGAACAGAACACTATAATGAAGTTTCACTGTAAATACATACTAATACCAATTAAAATACGACACAAATAAAAGAGAGCAAAAAAGGCAAAAATTTACTTTAGAGTAAGTAATAATCTATAGAATGCCCAGTTTACTATAAATTATTTCATCACTTCTACAAATTCAAAATGCAGATTGTACTTTTTTCAATATTATTCATAACACAAAGTTCTTTACAAGATTTCTCTTTATTTAGGGAGCTAAATACTACCTAAGAAATTATAATTTAGAGAACCCAGGCATCATTTCATCACAGACATAAACAAACCAAAAAAAAAGAAAAGCTGCCACATTAGTCCTCTGACTATTTTAAATCAAACAGATTATAGGTTGGCATCAAATCATCAGAACATCTGTTTAATACCCTTAATAACAAGAAATATTATATCACAAGATGATGAAAAATTGTATCAGAAAAAGATTAAGTCATGAAGGAAACAAGGCAAACTCTTCTTCATTATTTTTAAAGATGACTCAACATTTTTTAATCAGCTTTTATTTTTCCGTTTGGCAAACACTGATTTATTTAGTTAAATTTCCCCCCAGAGAGAAATCAACATGATATTTTTATACTCACATTTACTGGAACCTATAGTAAAAGTCTAGTTCTGCTAGTAATATTATGTTAATTGTAAATGCTAAATTTGAATTATCATTCTCAAGAGTCTCACCTTAGAGATATGAATTTGCTAAAATATTAGTAGCATTCCTCAAAAAAATGTAATTAATTTGCCCCCTTTACAAAGCCACCATACAAACGCTTCACATCACAATAAGAAGCAACATCTATGGAAGAGATGAAATCTAGGATTCTGGCTTTTAGTGTTATTAGATGGGTCAGATACACATCTTTCCTACTTCCTTACCTCTTCATCTGAGACAACAAAAGTCTTCATGAGTCACTTTCTTTTTTTGTTTTGGGTTTTTTTTTTGCAAGGCAATGGGGTTAAGTGACTTGCCCAAGTTCACACAGCTAGGTACTTATTAAGTGTCTGAAACCACATTTGAACTCAGGTCCTCCTGACTCCACTGTACCACCTAGCCCACCCCATTAATCTTTCAAAAGATTAATTTCATGTTCATTTCAATTTGTCAGATTTTATTTCCAGTCTAAAGTCAAAGCACCAAAATGTCCTTGACTCCATCAACTTTGTACTGTTTCTAGTTCCTTTTTCTCAAAAACCATTACAACATAGGCAGCAACTCAAATTAATGCTTAATTCAACAATGTCTCCTAATAAAATTAAATTCACTGTTAGAATTAGGATTAAATATGTTTAAAGAACATTATAAAAAGGTTCTTGAAAAAATTAGTTATGTAAAAATACAAATATTAAGTGTCAAAAGTCTGTCATTAAAGAAGAGAACATAAAGAAGTACTGAAAGGGGTAGTAGTCAGATGCAAAACTTTTGAGTAGGGACAGGGTGAAGAGAGAGAGAAAATAGAATAAATGAGGATGGGGAATAGGATGGAGGGAAATATAGTTAACAATAGTCACTGTGGGGGGAAAAAACTGAAACAAGTTTCTCTAATAAAGACCTCATTTCTCAAACATAAGAGAATAGAGTCAAATTTATAAAAAAAAATAAGTCATTTCCAAATGATAAATAATCAAGAAATATGAACAGTTTCAAGATGAGGTTATCAATGCAATCTATTTAAATCATTTTTTAAAATGTCCTAGTTCAGAGAAAAACGTGGGTTGCAACAATTCTAAGGTACTACTTTATACCTATTTGATTAGATAAAAGGACAGAAGGAGAAATGACAAATATTGGAAGGCATGTAGAGCAATTGAGACACTGAAGTACTGTTGGAGTTGTGAAATGATTTAACAATTCTATAGACAAACCTTTAGCAAAGAGTTATAAAACCATGCCTACCCTTTGACTTAAAGTGCCACTGCTAGGTCTATATTCCAGAAAGAGATGAAATATGGGAAGAAAAGAATCCTATATGTATAGGGATATTAATAGCAGTTTTATTCTGGTAGCAGGGAAGTGGAGATTGAGGGGGATGCCCATTGGTTGGGGAATAGTGATTGAGATGAAATGCTGTTCTGTTAAGGGAATGAACAGAATGCTCTCAGTAAAAAACTTACATGGAAAATGTATCATACACAAAATAACAGCAACACTGCAGGATGATTAGCTGTGAATGAATACCTTTTTTCAGCAATTCTGTGACTCAAGAGAACTCTGAAGGACTTATGATAAAGAATGACATCCATTCCAAAGACAAAGCTGACGGTATCTGAATACAGATTAAATCATACTTTTTTTTCCCCCTACATTATTTTTCTTGAGATTTTTTCTTCTTTTTTTTTTGAAGGGGGGTAGTTATATTAACTTTTACAACATTACTACTGTAATTACTACAATATTACTATTTTTCATGACTACACATTTTTAACCAATAGCAAGTAACTTAATTTCTCAATGGAGGGAGTAAAGGGGGAAGAAGGGAGAGAATTTGGAACTCAAGGTTTTGGAAGTGAATGGTGAAACTTGTTTTTTGCATGTAACCAAGGGAAAAATAAAATAAAACAAAAACAAAGAAAATTATCCTGCTGAAAGTTCCGCTGATTGCCTAGTAGCCACTAAGACAAGTTTTAAAAGTTTTAATTAGAATTTTAACTATAAATTATCTTTATAGAGAATGAGATCTATCTAAAATTATATTATAAAGCATTAGTTATTAAAACTGTCTGGTACTGGCTAAGAAATAAGAGTGGTGAATCAGTGGAATAGATTAGGTGCAAAAGAGACAGCAGAAAATTATTACAGTAATCTATTGCTTGATAAACCCAAGTAGTCCAGCTTCTGGGATAAGAAGTCAGTCTGTGATAAAAACTGCTGGAAAAACTGGAAGACAGTATAGTAGAAACTAGAATTAGATCAACATCTTACACCCTATACCAAGATAAGGCTAAACTAGTTGCAGAATTTAGATAATAAGATCTATGCTATGGAAAAGGGAAGAATTTATCACCAAACAAGATGAAAGCCTTATGAAATGCAAATTGGACAATTTTGATAACAAATTTTTTGTACAAATAAAACCAATGCAACCAAGATTATAATGAAAGTAGAAAGCTGGGAAACAAGTTTTACAGCAAATATTCTGATAAAGTCTTCATTTCTCAATTCTCCAATTGAAAAATTAGAAAATGATATGAACCGGCAGTTTTCAGATGAAAAAATTAAAACGTATATGGAAAAAATAATCTAAATCACTATTGATGGCGAAATACAAATTAAAACAACTCTGACATACTACTTCACACCTATGAGATTGGCTAACACACAAAAAAAAGAGAACAGTGTTGAAGATGAGGAGAAAAACAGTGGTAGAACTGTGAACTGATCCAACCATTCTGGAGAACAATCTGAAACTATGCTCAAAGAGCAATCAAACTTTGCATATTTGATCCAGCAATACCACTACTAAGTTTATGCCCCAAAGAGATCATAAAAAGGGGGGAAAAGGACCTATATGTACAAAAAATATTCAAAGCAACTCTTTTTGAGGAGGCAAAGAAATGGAAATTAAGGGGATGTCCATCAATGAGGGGAATGGCCGAACGAGGTGCAGTATATGAATGGGGATTTTAAAAAATGATGAGCTGGAAGATTTCATAAAAACCTGGAAAGACTAAGGCAGGTAAGTGGGGCAGTGATACACTACCTCCCCGAAGTCAGGAAGAGCTGAGTTCAAATTTGATCTCAGACACTTAATAATCACCTAGCTGTGTGACCTTGGGCAAGTCACTTATCCCGTTACCTTGCCAAAAGAAAAAAAACCTGTAAAGATTTACATGAACTGATGCTGAGTAAACCAAGCAGAACCAAGAAAACTGTCCAAAGTGACTGCAATACTGTGCAACTGAAGAAAGAGAAATATCTCTCTAGTTTTAATATTAAGAAAATGTTATTTGTACCTATCTGAGGGCTCCCTCAATAGCAAGGGCCCTAAGCAGATGTAAATTGCCTCCTATTGTTTGTTGTAACTTCATGGTTATATGTAAATTTGCCAAGATAAGAGCAACTGCAGTTCATTTCTCCAGCCTCCTCCAATTTCTAACCTTCACCTAATCTCAGTCAAGTAGAGGGGGGAGAGTCCCCCACACCACTACTGCCACATTCTCCTATACTCTCCAGTATAAAATTCTTCCCTAAACTGCCCTCCAGCATGGGACTCACTCCAGTCTCAGACTAGTCAGCTCTCCCTTATGCTTTCATTTCTTTCTTTCCCTCTAGCACCTTGCCTAGAATTACTTGTCTCTTTAGTTTAAAAAAAAAAAAGTTTTAATCTTTGAACTTTGAAGGCTTGTGGAATAAAAATCCTGAGCTATTTCAGCTCCAGGGCACTCTCAATCTTTATTAGTGACACCAATTTCTCCCTTAACACAACAATCATTTATGACAGATTTAGTTCTTCTTAGCACTACAATGATCCAAGACAATGCCAAAAAAAAAATAATAATTCATGATGGAAAATGTCATCCACATCTTTCAAAGTACCATTTAGAGTAGGAACCTCTGATCCTTCATCAGCCATCAATGCTATATGTAATACCAGGGATACTAGAAGACAACAAAATCTACACAAGGTTTAGATAGCACAGTGGGTATAAAGAGAGAAGTTCTGGAGCCAGATGTTCTCGTTCTCTCTCTCTCTCTCTCTCTCTCTCTCTCTCTCTCTCTCTCTCTCTCTCTCTCTCTCTCTCCCTCTTTCACTTAAACTTTACCTAGTCCATTCTTGTCGCAATTATTGCTTTTATTTGTAATATTTTGCCATAAAAAAATATCCTGAGCAATTTTAAATTCCCAAAGAGTGCACAAATTCCTTCATCTTTTTCAGTGGCCTTAAATCTTCTATCTTTAATCTCTCTAAATCTTTAATAATCGGCAACAAATACAGACGAAAGCATAATTTTTTTCTTTGTGGCTTTTTCCCTTGTGTTCTATTTCTTCTTTTGCAACATGACTGATGTGAAAATATGTTTAACATGATTATACATATATAACCTATACCAAACTGCTTGTCATTCTTGGGGAGGGAAGAAGGAAAAAAATTTGTATCTCGAAATCTTATTAAAAAAAAATTAGTGGTGGGCAGTCCCAGGGCACTGGGAGCCCAGCTCACAGCAGCAGGGGAGCTTCCTGACCTACGCCCCAGGGAGCACTGGGCACAAATTGGGGGAACAGCGGGGGACCTCTGCCAGAGCAGCACATGAAGCCCAAACCTCAGGGCACACAGAGAACAGCATAGCCAGCACAGCAGAGTTCCAGGAAACAGAAGCAGGCAGAGCCAGTAAGCAGGAACACCCTGGGCATGAGCCCATTGAACCTAGGGAGGGGAGTGAAGAGAGACTGCAGAGCTCTGTCCTCTGCCCCTGGAACAAGACTCTGGGGCTCTGACCACATTCAGATCCTGATCCCAGTCTAGGCCCCCCATAGAACAGCAGCGCCCCCCCCCACCTCAGCCCCATGGCAGAGGGGGGCGCATATGGTCATTCACAGACCAGGAGGGAGGACAGAGCCTCACACACTGAGACCCTTGTGGGAGTGCCCCAAAAGCTCAGGAAGAACCCCCAAACCAGGCTCAGGCTGGGAAAATGAGTAAGCAGAGGAAAAAGAAGAACACCATTGAGAAATATTTTGCCTGTGAGCACAAGAAGGATCAAAACACTCAGTCTGAAGCTTCTACATTTAAAGACTCCAAGAAAAAAAAAAAAGAGAAATTGGATTCAGGCTATGAAAGAGCTCAAAATAGACTTTGAAAATCAAATGAAGGGGTTAGAAGAAAAACTGGGGAAAGAAATGAGAGAGATGCAGGAAAAACATGAAAATGAAGTCAGCAGCTTAGCCAAGGAAGTACAAAAAAATGCTGAAGAAAATAGCATGCTAAAAAACCAGCTTAGGTCAAATGGATAAAACAGTTCAAAAAAGTTATTGAGGAGAAGAATGCTTTAAGAAGCAGAATGGGCAAATGGAAAAAGAGATAAGAAAGCTCTCTGAAGAAAACAAATCCTTCAGACAAATAATAGAACTCAGGGAGATTGATGAATTTATGAGAAATCAGAACTCAATACTTCAAAACCAAAAGAATGAAAAATTAGAAGAAAATGTGAAACATCTCATTGAAAAAACAAGTGATGTGGAAAACAGACTTAGGAAAGATAAATTGGAATACCTGAAAGTCATGATCAGGAAAAGAGCCTTGACATCATTTTCAAAGAATTACTACAGGAAAATTGCCCTGATATTCTAGAAGCAGAGGACAAAATAGAAATGGAGAGAACCACAGATTCCCCCCCCAAGAAAGAGATCCCAAAAAAACCAACCCCCAGGAATATTATAGCCAAGTTCCAGAACTCCCAAGTCAAAGAGAAAATACTGCAAAAAGCCAGAAGGACACAATTCAAATATCGTGGAGCTGCAATCAGGATCTCAAGAGGACTTAGCAGCAACTACATTAAAAGCTCATAGGGCTTGGAATATAATATACCAGAAGGCAAAAGAGCTTGGAATGCAACTGAGAATCCACTACTCAGCAAAACTGAACATCCTCTTCCAGGGAAAAAGATGGACTTTCAATGAACCAGGGGAATTTCAAATGTTCCTGTTGAAATGGCCAGAGCTGAACAAAAGGTTTGATCTTCAAATAAAGGACTCAGGTGAAGCATAGAGATTGGAGGAGAAGGGGAAAATATGAGGGACTTAATGAGAATGAACTGCATATATTCCTGTATAGAAAAATGACACTGATAATACTAATATGAAGCTTGTCAATTAACAGAGCAGGTAGAAGGAGCTTTTATAGATGAAGCACAGGAGAAAGCTGAATTTGAAGATAAAATATGGTGCAAAAATGTAGTCCATAGAAAAAAGGAGAGGGGGGAATAGGCCAAGATATTTCATTTAGTAAGATTTTTCTTCATCATTTCAATGAGCTATTGCAATGATATGGAAGGGGAAAAGACAAGGGGGAATGAGGGAATCTCCGCTCTCATCAGAGGTGGCTAGGAGAGGAAACAGCATATATACTCAATGGGGCATAGACATCTGGAGTAAGAAGGGGGGTGGGGACAGGGAGAAGGGGAGGGGATGTGAATGAAGGAGAGGATGGACCATGGGGGGAGAGTGGTCAGTTATAACACCTTTTCTTTTTTACTTCTTGCAAGGGGCTGGGATTGGAAGGCCTGTCCGGGACCACAGGGCCAGGGGGATGCTGGGCCTAAGGGGTGGTAGGGGGGCTCGGGGCTTCTTGGCCCCAGGGCCAGGGATCTGTCTGCTGTGCCACTCAGATACCCTACAGCAGAGTCAGAGTGAAAGGAGAGAGAAAATATAGTGCACGGTAATGGAGAAATACAAAAGGAGGAAGTTACGATCAGCAATGGCAATGGTGGAAAAATATGGAAGTAACTTTTGTGATGGACTTATCATAAAGAATGTGATCCACCCACGACAGAGTTGTTGGTGTTGGAACAAAGACTCAAGCACATATTTTATTATTATTATTATTATTTGAGGAGGGTGCAGGGCAAATGGGGCTGGGTGGCCTGCCTGGGGCCACATAGCAGGGTAATCGTTGGGTGTCTGGGGCTGGATTCCGACCCAGGTGCTCCTGGCTCAAGGGCCAATGCTCTGTCTGCCACCCAGCCACCCCTACTATTATTACTATTTTATTTTAGGTCTTTTTTTTCTTTCTTTTTTTTTAGGGGGGGGGGTTATGCAGAACAGTGGGGTTGGGGTAGCTTGCATGTCACACAGCTGGGTGATTGTTGGGTGTACGGGGCTGGATATGGGCTTGGGTGCTCCTGGCTCCAGGGCTGGTGCTCCATCCACTACGCCACCTGGTCATACTTACAATTATTACTATCATTTTTTTTATTTTAATTTTAATTTTTTTCTCTCCCCTTTACTTTATTGCTCAAGTGAGTCCATATTTGGGGGGGGTATTTTGTTTACTCTTAAACAAGAATATTTTATTAAGGTATAAAAAAATTATTTGTACAAAATGAGAATAAATATTAAATTAAAAAAGAAAAAATTAGTGGTGAAAATTATCTTTACATATATATTGCAAAAAAATAAAATTCTATTAAATAAATAAATGACAATGAGATCTATGTACCTAGGGACAAAAGCACTAAGCTAGGCACTGGGAAAGATGTGAAGACAAAGATAAAGATCTTTCTACACAGAATTTTCTAAGTTTAGCTCATTGCTCAACAGAATGTTGAAGGCAGACGGACTAAGGAGTGAAGCCAAAATTTAAGCAGATAAGAAAAATAACCATATTGATCTTCAATTATTGAAAAACGGTGAAAAAAATTGAAAGGATAGAACAAACAAATAACAGTGGACAAAAAAAAATGAGACAGGACAAATATATACAAATAAAAGGACAAAGGAAAAAATTTCTTAATAAAATACTGAGGCCTTCTAAGTGATATCTAGTTATGGTAAGGCAACAAAAAATATTTCAGCGATAGTAATTGTTTTAATTATAATACACGGAGTAGGTTTTTCTTACAGACAAGGATGCTGTCAAAGAAATTATAAAAAGAACGAGTCTTTAATGCAAAAAAGGAGTTTGTAATACACATGATAAGAGTAAATTGGAAGGGCAAAATTACTCTGAAATGAAATAATATAATATTTTTAACATTTTAGAAAAATAAGCAAAATTTTTCAAATTATTTGTTTTTATGATTTTTTGTCATTCTTCAGATTCCTAAACAACTTCCTCTAACATTTTTTTCCCCTCTCACATTTTTAATAAATTCCTCTTTTAATGATTCTCAGGTACCTCTGACCTAAATGACTGATTACAATTTATAAGTATTTTCAAACACCAGTTTTTAAAGCTAATGGAGCTTTGCAGAGAAATTGGCTTTATTATTCTTATCTCTTCCCCAAGGAACATGAAGAAACAAAAGATAAAAATTCAAAAGTCATTCAACTCATTATGTACCTGGTTCAACTGATATAGCACTTTCTCTATTTGTAGGAAAGTGAGTGTTCTGATAAATGTTTAACAACTAGGTCTCAAAAAATTGACATGACACATTTTTAAGCTTAAAGAACATTATCAATATTTTCTCCATCATAAATCTAGACTATTAACAAAACAATAAATTGAGCCTGATTTATGCCATTTGTCAATTAGCTCATACAGAAAATTGAATCCAAAGTCCCCGGTACTATACAAGTCAGAGGTATATTTTATATATAAGTTAAATAAATATAAAATATAAATTTTTCTATATTTACACCCAAGCATTTTAGTTAGAAAGTTACTGTTTTCAGAAATAAAAACTCACAAATAGGCAAATCATTAGCAAACACCAATCAAAAATACTTCTCTCTTCTCCCTAAAAACTTTCAAACTCCTATGTTCCCAAAAGTTGTTGAGGACAACACCCTTCTCCACTCAGTCCTTCAGACTCTCTGGAGTCATCCTGAAGTCCTCACTATCTCTCACCCCTACCATATTCAAGCTGTCAAGGCTGGGTCATGTCCACAGGGCAGCATTTCTCCATTACAGTTCCTTCTCTGCTACCACTCTAGGGCAGGTCCTCATCACCATACATCTGAATTACTGCAGTAGTCTGATAGTGTATCTGCCTGCCTTAAATTGATCTCTATTATTATATAATTCATTCTCCATTCCTTCACTAAAATGACTTTCTAAAAGTATAGAACCTAACATGTTACAAACACTCATCCCTCAATAAATTCCAATGGCTTCTTATCACCTTCCGGATCATATCCAAAATATTCAGTTTGTCATCCAAAGTCCTCCTTGCTGCCTACATTTCCAAATTTCTTTTCCCTTTTACTGCCCATCACATAGTCCTGGCTATTACAAGTGACCTGACTATTCCAAGAATAAGCCGCTCCAACTCTCAACTTCTCAACAAGAAGCCTTTCCCAATCCTTGTGGGCAATTAAGTGGCACAGTGGATGGACCACTGGGACTTGGAATCAGAAAGACTCTTCATGAGTTCAAGTCAGTCCCCAGACACTTAACTGGTTATATTGTTGCCCACTGATTTAAGACTGAAAGTCCTTGAAAGGTGAAAGAATTCACACAGATCTGGGATTTTAAAACTACTCAGGATTTATTATATAAATTTGGAAAGTATACAGATTAAAATCTTTCCTCCTCCTGGAGAAGCAGCAAGCTGTGGTTAAACTACTTGAAGGAAAGAATAATAAAAGGATAGGCAAGGTTGAAGTGAAACAGAGACAAGATAGCCAAGAGAACTGAACTAGGGTGAGACTCAACAAGTCTGCATGCCAGCAAGTCTGCATGCCATTAGGGGAGTGCAGACCAGGCTTTTATAGCCTTGCCCATTTCCTGGGCAGAATTTGGGTAAAGGGGGAAATTCCTCCCTGTCTACTAGACTGAAATCAGGGAATTGAGGAGAGTTATGAATTTACATCTAACAATGGAACAATAGGAGTCAATTTACATTGCAGATAACATTTCCTTCTACAAAATTTGTTTCTAATCACTTCTGCTAAATTCATAGCTCCCTTCATCAGTAAGATTTGAAGCAAGTCACTTAACCTTGTTTGCCTGTGTTTCTCATTTGTAAAATGAGGTGGAGAAGGAAATATCAAACCACTTTGCCAGGGAACCTCAAAATAAGGTCATGAAAATAAAACACGAAGCAACTTTCCCAATTTTATTAATCCCAAGCCTCCGGAAATTTTTTCCTATTCATATAAAGTATTATTTTGTATGTATTTATTTGCATGTGGTCTAGAACTTAGAAAACTTTTAGTGATTAACTATTTAACAAGCTTGTATTTAGATTTGTCTGCAACTGTAATTAGAAGACAAGATTGCCAAAATAACTTGATTCATCTTCTGGTTCATTTCTACAGTACTGAAAGGAAAGAAAAAGGGAGGAAGAGAAAGAGAAAGCAGAAGGAAAGGGGAATAAAGAAAAAGGGGAAGGAGGACCTTTTTTTAATATCCCTATTCTTTTATATCCCTACTTTTTAGATCCCTACTCTTACCTTATATCCCTCTTTTTCTCAACAAGAAATACAAGTCCATAAAAAATAAAAATTAAAATAGAGGAAAAATCCCCACATACTCAAGCCAACCAGGCTTATTGTGAGAAATGTAGGGTGGTGATCTTCACAGGATGTGGAGGGGAGCCTTAAGGAATCCATTACAAAGGGGGAATGGCCCAGTCAATCACAGAACTGGAAGAGTTTTCCTAATCCCATTCTAGGGATACCAAACCCCAAGCAGGTTCTCAACTAGTCAAGAGTGACCTAGAGATCTTGACCTAATGCTACTGAGTCCGTGCAATTAGGCAATTGAATATTAACCCACACACCCCCTGTGATGATTTGGGTTCATTAGTATACCATGCTTCGTATGCTGTGGGAGGGGGGGATCATATTAGGGGCATATCATGGAATGGGCGGACCTTTTAGATTGTAACTCAAACTCTGAGAGCCTATGAACATCCAAGAGGGAGGGGAAAAGAGTTTCTGAGGACAATAAATTACCTGACTCCTGAGACTTAAGGTGTGCTTCAAGCCTAGGAGTGAAGTACCTGTACCTTGTAAGGTTTGTGTATAAAATGTACAATTTTCTCTCAATCTAGCAGGCTTTTCTTTTCATTCATTTATAACATTTATATAAATAACTATAAGTCAAATTTGTTTTAGGAAAAGAATAGAGGAAACCAGTCTCCTAGGGATGGGAACTAAATTGGTTTTTCAGCCATCTATTTTAAATGTAAATAAACAACCAGTCATAGTAATGAATAACTTTCCCCTTTTTCTTAAACACCATGCCAAACAAGCCATTTCAGAAATGAATTATTAACCTACTAAATAGACCCTGGCTTCAGGGAGTTATTCTTAAAAATAATTATCATAATTCTGGACCTATTTGATACCACTGTGAGGAAGAAAAATTTTCTTCACAACAACTTTGGGTTATACGATAATATATTCCCATAATGGATGTTAAAGAAAAGCAGGCAGAATTCACATTTTCTATTTATACTACAAGTCTTTCTAATTATTCCTCATTTTTTCTTGCCCATCTGTGAGTGGGATAAAGTCTGAGATTTTTTCAGTAGAATATTATAGATTGGAGAATAGTTAACTATGTGACCCTACTCCCTTCACAAAGCAACTTCTGGGATATTGGTGAAAAGTTAACTGTGACCCCTTCTGTTGAAGTCCAGATGACCATTCAATTCCTGGGGCTAATCTGGTTTCAGTTTGAATTTTATGCTCTTTTCCCCCTAGATTAGTTTGCCAGTCTAGATTGTAAAACCATATTCCTCATTAACAAGGGTGGGTCAGTGGGGGGGTGGGAATCGAGTTAAGATAAATGTGATTCTTGGGCCTTTTGCTTTTGCCTCAATTAATTGAATATGGCCTGTTCTTGGAGAGATGAATAAAGCTTTCTTTTGATAGCTTGAGAGATCTCCGAAATTTATTTAAGTGGCATTTGTCCCACACGACTGGAACACATAATGTTAATATCTCCAGTTAACTATACAGAAGAAAAAATTAATAGACATAAAACAAATCAGAGAACTTTAGATTCTGAAATCTACTTAGGTTGCATTCAATAAAAAAAGACTGAAATCAATTTTGAAAGGGTCTTTAAGATTATAGCTCATGACTGAGAAGAGCCCTCAGAGGTTATCTGGTCTAATCATCTTATTTTATAACTAAGGAAACTGAGGCCCAGAGAGCTTAAGTGACTTGCCAAGTACTTACAAATAGTAAACTTTAGAGAGTAGATTAGAATTTGAGATTTCTTCAAGTAAATGTCCTTCAATTGGGAAATGGCTTAGCAAACTGTGGTATATGTATGTCATGGAACACTATTGTTCTATTAGAAACCAGGAGGGATGGGAATTCAGGGAAGCCTGGAAGGATTTGCATGAACTGATGCTGAGTGAGATGAGCAGAACCAGAAAAACATTGTACACCCTAAAAGCCAACATGGGGGCGATGATCAACCTTGATGGATTCACTCATTTCATCAGGGGAACAATCAGGGACAATTTGGGGCTGTCTGCAATGAAGAATACCATCTATATCCAGATAAAGAACCATGGAGTTTGAACAAAGTCCAAGGACTATTTCCTTTAATTTAGGGAAAAAAAAACTGATATCTTATTATCTGATCTTGTTACTTCTCATACTTTATGTTTCTTCCTTAAAGATATGATTTCTCTCTCATCACACTCAATTTGGATCAATGCATACCATGGAAACAAAGCAAAGACTGACAATTTGCCTTCTGTGGGGGGGTGGGGGGAGGGAAGTAAGATTAGGGGGAAAATTGTAAAACTCAAAATAAAATCTTTAATAAAAAAAAATTTAAGATTTCTGAATCTAAATTCTACTTCCTTTAACAATCACAATCAAGAAGTTTTTATTTATGGTCTTTCTGAGTAAAGTAGTTCTCATAATTTTTTTATGTAAATGCACAATGCTTTCTTTTTTTTTTCATTTCATTTTATTTTTTTTTAGGTTTTTTCAAGGCAAATGGGGTTAAGTGGCTTGCCCAAGGCCACTCAGCTAGGTAATTATTAAATGTCTGAGACCAGATTTGAACCCAGGTACTCCTGACTCCAAGGCCTGGGCTTTATCCACTGTGCCACCTAGCCACCCCTGCACAATGCTTTCTACAACTAACAGATCCCAGCTGAAATTAGTTTTTATTTCAGAACTGCAAACAGTGAGTATTAGGATATTTGTTCTTTCTCCTTTTCTACCATCTAATCAAAGTAATGAGAAAACTAAAATCTATGTGCGCCAAAGCATATGCATGTTGATGGCTAGTTTTGTCAAAGACCAAACAAGTTAGTCTAAGAAAAAAGATCTATGGGTAAGCATGAAAGCAATAGGAAGAGATTGGGGACAAAATAAAAAGGATTGAGGAAGGGATTTTGCACTTAAGCATAATATAAAAAATGTATCAAAAAACTAGAGGAAGAGAGATTGATAAACTACTCTGACCTTGACTAAGGATGTAGTACCAGCTCCATGAGAAGTAGCAGGGAGGAAAGAATGACATTACCATAATGATGTTTACAAATGTTCCTTTAAGGCAGAACTAGCAAGGCAGAACCACTGGATTTAAGCTGAGAGATGTAAAACCTACAAAGATCATTCAGCACTGTGATTCTTAATTTTTTAATGACCTGTTGGCAGTCAGAATAATGTTAGAAAAGTCTTGAAATTAAAAAAAAACACTTATATTAAAAGTTATCAATTTTTTAAAAAAATTTCTCTGAACACAGGATTAAGAATGAAGAAAAGGAGGTTTCAAAAAGAGTCACTTATATAGTTAATTACAAATGCAGTAATTGGTGCAGTAATAAAATCTGAACTCAGTTATTCTGATTCCAAAAACAGTGACCCTTCTACCATGTTCTAGTTTACATACATTTTTTAAGTTTACAAACATTTTTAAAAATTTTTTATTTATGGCAATGGAGTTAAATGACTTGCCCAAGGTCACACAGCTAGGTAATTATTAAGTGTCTGAGGTCTCATTTGAAGACAGGTCCTCCCAACTCCAGGTGCTCTATCTACTGTGCTACCTAGCTTCCTTTTACATACATTTTTGAGACTAATGGTTGTTTATTTTAAAATTTTTATTTTGCCACTTAACCCCATTTGCCTTGCAAAAAACCTAAAAAAAGAAATTTTTATTTTGTTTTCCTCTTTTTCACAATATTTTCTTTGTAATATTCAAGCTGTATGTTTTCAAGTTATGAGTTTAACACAGCATAGTAAAAAAGCATTACCTTTTCTCTAATTTCCTAAATTATAGTTTTAAGCCAATACTACCTCCCAAGTTCAAAATAAAAATAAAAACCCTTCTAAGGTTTTTTATTCTTTTCTTACTGTGGTGCAGTCTTTCCTCTTCTCTCCCCTGTTCAGATTCTCTTCATTATCAATCTATTCCAACCCATCACCAAAATCCCTATATACACTTTATTTTTCCATGCTTAAAAGTGAGAAAGGAAGGGGGCAAGAGACAAATACTCTTTATCAACTTACACTCAGGACATTTTGCTAAGTGCTAGAATATATTGGGGTAGAAAGAAAAAAAGGGAATTGAGACCTATCAGTTCGCTAGTGTAGAAAATTCAAGGTATAGAAACTTCTTTCTTCCATGTCATTTGTGTGTTCACAAAAGGAACTAACAAAGAAGCAAAAAAACCAGATCAGGATGTTGATTACACTAAAAGCAATAAACAATGTTGAAAAAACTAAGGAAATTATTAGGCTAGCAAAAAGAATACTTAGTAGGGTATGTGATAGAAAAGAAAATCAGGTCTCTACTGACTCTCAGTCCAGTCCTTTTTCACTACACTACAGTGGTCTTCTATTGAAAATGCCCTCATTTATTTTACAGATGAAATTCATGAAGTTTACCAATTGGATGGGATATGCCCTGAGGTCTGTTGCCATAAGTCCAAGATAGTCCTGCCCGAGGTCACAGGGTTATTGTATGGCTTGTGCTACTGACAAGGAAGATGATTTTGGTCAAATCAATCAACAGATTAGGTCCCCTTGGTTTTCCTCATCTATGCAATGAATGGGTGGAATTAGATTAAACTCTAAGGTTCCTTCTTTTAAAAGTGTCTGATTTGTTTATGGAATACAGAAGTGATTAAGGTGTTTGAGTTTTTTTAATGCTAAATTTTTTAGGAAATTTTTGATTAACAACTAAAGTGAGCCTGGTGATTGACTGACTATATTATGATAGCTTTACATGGCTGTTTTAAAGCAGAAAATAAATTTAAAAATCAAATTTTAAATTTTAAAAATAAAACACATCATTTAGAGAAAAGCTCAAAAGTAAACTATTCTATAAGAATAAATAGTCAAAAAAGATATAAGCATAGGTTTTACCCAGCTGATTATTCATTCATAATGAGATCATATATGCCTCTAAGTTTTGGCAACCTTCTTTTGTTTAATTTTCCCTATTTGTAGAATGTTGGAAACCAAGTTTATAATACAGCATAATATATTATAACCTAAGAAAAACAAAGGTTCTAAGTCAATTGAGAAAGAAAATGTGAAAATAAAAATTACCCTTAAAAACTCATGCATTCTGTCTCTCCATTTTCTTTGAAGAAGGGGGGGAAATGAATAAAGGATATATTCAGGAATACAATAGCTCTGAATTATTTTAAACAGCAAGACTAATTTTTTTTTAA